>NC_053493.1:221019398-221328816 GCF_905171775.1 Rana temporaria | reverse complement strand
AGTTTAAAATGATTTTTTTCCTTTAGAAATGTAATTTTGTGCAGGGATTGTTCTAAGGGAAACATGCACTACTTTACAGGCATACTACAGACACCCCCCAAGGTACAAAATGTAAATGAATTTTTCACTTTTATTGTTTCACTTTAAGAATTATTAAAATCACTGCTGCCGAAAAAAACTTGTAGCCAGATTCAGAAAGACTTACGAATCTTTAAGCGTATTCTCAAACTGAGATACGCTTCTCTGTTGCTAAGATACGACCGGCGTAAGTCTCCTACGCCGTCGTATCTTAGCTGCATATTTACGCTGGCTGCTAGGGGCGTGTACGTTGATTTACGCCTAGAATATGTAAATGAGCATGATACGCCTATTCACAAACTTACTTTCGCCCGATACGCTGTTTACGTAAGGCATTTTCAGGCGTAAAGATAAACCACCAAAAAGATGGCGCAGCCCATGCAAGGTATGGACGTCGGAAGTGCCGTCGAATTTTACATCGTTTGCGTAAGCGTACGTGAATGGGGCTGGGCGTAGGTTACGCTAACCTTGAAAGTAAGGAGTATTTGCGACGTGATTCTGAGCATGCGCGCATGCACCATACCAACGGCCCTCATTTACATGGGGTCACGGGTAATTTACATGGAGCACGCCCCCTACCTGCCTATTTTGAATTAGGCGGGGTTACGCAGGGCCATTTGCGCTACGCCGACGTAACTTAGGAGGCAAGTGCTTTGTGAATACAGTACTTGCCTCACTATGTTACGTCGGCGTAGTGCAAATGGGATGCGCTACGCCGGCATAAAGATACGTGCCTCTACGTGAATCTGGCCAATGGTTTTTAAACCTTTTTTTTGCATTGATACATGTCCCATGGGACAGGACCCAGGTCCCCAAACACTTTTTATGACAATAACTTGCATATTAACCTTTAAAATTAGCACTTTTGATTTCTCACATAAACTTTTAAAGGGTGTTCCACAGCTTTCAAACCCCAAATTGTTCGCTATTTGGCAGGCGAACACCCAATGCTCGAGTCGAACTTATGTTCGACTCGAACATCGGAATCATTCCTAATCTAGACCAATTGACCAGCTCATACCATTCACTCAGTAGCCAAAGTAAATATTAACAGTACACAAATATTAAAAAAACAATATTGTCAATACACCAAACGCACCTTTCCCTCCATATTTTATTACATATATTGTGATAGTGAGAGTCCCTGTCTCTGGGAAAATGGGTTTAACATTGACAGAAGACTCTCAAAGAGTCAGTTTGAAAAGCTCCAACTAAAGTTTTGCGAGCAGAGAAAATTATGTTTTGAGAAAAAGAAAACCGGAAAAAAAGGGAACCCCATGACCTGCACAGATGCATACCTCCTATAGAGTTAAAAAATGATACCAATTAGAATTATGACTATAACTATACAGTAAGTACAATCACGATCATTAATACAAAATTCACAACCAAAAATTGTTACTATTAATTTCACCAAAAGAGAAGTTCTCATAAAAATGAATAGGTTGTAAAAAAACAATAATGACATAACTTAAAAAACCCTGTGAATTCATAGAAATATTGGGCCAGATTCAGGTAGAAGTGTGGCGGCGTAACGTATCGTAGATACGTTACACCGCCGCAAGTTTTCATTGCAAGTGCCTGATTCACAAAGCACTTGAGATGAAAACTACGCCGGCGGCCTCCGGTGTAAGCCCGCGTAATTTAAATGGGTGCGTGCCATTTAAATTAGGCACGCTCCCGCGCCGGACCTACTGCGCATGCTCCGTTTTGTAACTCCCGCCCTGCTTTGCGCGAAGTGACGTAATTTTTTCGAACGGCGACGCGCGTAGCGTAATTCCGTATTCCCGGACGGCTTACGCAAACGACGTGAATTTTTTAATTTCGACGCGGGAACGACGACCATACTTTATACAGCAATACGTTTGCTGTGTAAAGTTAAGGCACCAAAAACGACGACTAACTTTGCGACGGGAAACTAGACTAGCGGCGACATAGCGAACGCGAAAATATGTCGTGGATCGCCATAACTCCTAATTTGCATACCCGACGCTGGTTTACGTCGCAAACTCCCCCCAGCGGCGGCCGCGGTACTGCATCCTAAGATCCGACAGTGTAAAACAATTACACCTGTCGGATCTTAGGGATATCTATGCGTAACTGATTATATGAATCAGTCGCATAGATACTCTGAGAGATACGACGGAGTATCTCAGATACTCCGTCGTATCTCCGCTGTGAATCTGGCCCATTATTACCAATGGATATATATATAGAGATCTCCCTGCCTTCATGTAATAACATGTGGGCATGGCCGAAAACAAAGGAAGGAGAGAAAACTCCCCCCTCAAAGATAAGGGAGAATAAGGCAGGAAATCGCAAAAAAAGGGAAAGGGAAAAAAGGAAAAAAGGGGGAAAAACAACTACCAACCGATGCATAAAGGGGGGATTGGTCAGGAAGGTATCAAAATGAAATTAGGAATGTGAATAAATCTGAGAATAATGTAAAAAAATGAAAATGAAGATAAAAAATAAAAACAAAAAATAAAAAAAATGTGTATATGAAGGGAAAAATACAAAAACAAGAAAAAAATGATTTTGTATCTTCATTTGAATTTTCTTAACAAATGCTCAGATTTATTCACATTCCTGATTTCATCCCTATGGGGACACTGCTGTGCAGTTTCCACTGTGGACGTGATGTTATTTGCCCATTCCGGCACCACTCAGGAAGATAGAATGTCCCTGGTAAGGTATTGGACACCATGCACCAGGGTGATGATTGGCCCACCGCTCATGCATTGTCATGGCACCTGTGACTAGCATGCTGCAGCAGGAGAGTGTCTGCTGGCGTCTGGTGAAAGGATCTGTTATTTCTGGTACTTCTGGGTTTGGATGTGTTGTCCTTCTATCTCAACCCCCTGTGTGACACAGGGATGCCTTTAGGGGCCATCTTTGCTGTTGTTAGTTGCACGTATGAGGGGTGAGATATTAATTACTTCTAATTTCTTTCCCAATAAGTTTGCTAATATTATATCAGCATTTCTATTACTGTAAAGCAATCTTTGATTAGATGTGATCTTCCTGTGTATGATTTTTCGGTAGACTATATGTAGATATATGATTTTTCAATAGACTATGTGTAGTTCTATATTTATGTATATATGTTTTTTTATATGTAGATTTATATGGAATGAAAAAATATATACTGTATATTAAAATATTTTTTTCCCTCCACGCCTCTTCAGGGTATGGGGGTCTTATTCAATTATTTAATTTAATTTAAAAGCACTTGTCTATGCTGGTCCTGAGTAGCCTAGCTCTGAGTAAGGGGGTGCGTCCCTGAAATGTGTCAGTTATACCCCTTGATATGATTTAGCACAAGTTTCTACACTGTGTGATTTTATGGCTTAACAAGAGTTGCTTTTTGTGAGTACCCACTTTTTATGTATTTTTTCATTCATTAACCTCCCTAGCGGTATTCCTGAGTGTGGCTCGGGGTAAATTTTAATTACCAAAAGGAGAAAAACCGAGCCACACTCTGGATTTCATTGCAGGATCATGGTAGGGGTTACTTACCTTGTCCCTAGGATCCTGCGATGTCCTCCCGCTGTATCCTCCGCCCGATCCTCTGCCCAATGTATTACTGTTTCAGGCTCCGCTCCCTGCGAGAGTCGCGATGCATGGGGGCTGAGCCCGGCGGCAAATTCAAGAAAGTACAAAACGCATAACACACATAATACACTGTATTCTGTAGATTAAATTACTGTATCAAATCATTTCACATCAGTTTTGTCCCTAGTGCTTTGTCCAATGCCCTGCCTGCACTTTTATATTATATATACTGTTCTTTCTGACTGGAAACTTGAGAATGTCCATGGCATTCAAAAAGTGTCCCTCTACGTCAAAAGAAGTTTTAGACCAGCTAGAAAACAGTGATAGTGAATTAGAATCACTCGAAGAATTGAGCGATAGTGATTTGTGGGGAAATTAGTCATCAGACACTGAAAATCACGACAGCTACGATTATGCGTTATTATTAAATAAAATTTACTATTATCATTATATTATTTTTTTATAATTATTTATAGTTATTTATTATATTATAATTTATGATTTTGTGTTTTAAACTTTATCATACCCGGGGTGTCTACTAGACTCTTGTTTGGACAGATTTAAGTGAGTTATTCCTAAGAATTATAGGCCTACAATATAAAACTCCAAATTTCCATACAAAACAATGTACCGCTTTGACATTCAAAAGTCGGCATAATCATACCACCAGGGAGGTTAAATGTCATTGCTAATACACTTGGTGTGAGTGCCTTCCATTTTGTCTTTTTTGTAGTAACTGGAGGAAAGTTCAAAACTATTTTTAGAAGATATTAATTTACTGAAAGTGTACAGTAGTTGATGCTCGGAATAAACTTCCAGCAGCGGTAGCGAGCCACTCAACAGTAAATGGCTTAGAACATGCTTGGAACAAACATAGATCTATACATTACTCAGACAAAAAAGTAAATATACATTACTCAGAAAAAAAAACGGACGGACTCGACGAACTATGTCTTTTTTCTGCCATCACTTTTCTATGTTCTATGTTTCTACCTGAATGCATACAAATCATTAGGTTAAAAAGCCTTCAGCCTTTACAACCACTTTAATGTTCCTGATAAAAGATCTATGGCTTTCAATGAAATCTCTAAACACTGTGTGCATGTAGCATTTATACAAGAGACACAAACATTCCGCAATCCCTAAATTCACCATTGTCAAATACCCCACCTTATATCATGTATCCGCCACTGATTTTAAAACAAAGGAAGTAGTCATTTATTTGACAAAAGGTTGCATTACATCTTATTTATCAGACTCTGAAGGGCATTACATAATTCTGAAAAGTAACTTGCAAAACAGACACGTTACATTTGCAAACATATACATATACATATATCCAGTGCTTTAACTGGGCCGGAACGCGGCGGTACTCAGTACCGCCACTTCCAAAAATGGCCCTGGAGAGTACCAGCACCTCTCCGTGCGCCCAGTACGTGGGTTTCCCGTACCGGAACGCACTTCACCCAGGCAGCGTATATCGTGTACAGGAGGAAGAGCAGGTGAGACGAGCAGGGGCGGACTGGGCCGGGGGAGGGGGAGGAGATTTCCCCCCAGGCCGCCTACCTTTTTTTTTTGTCTTGTCTGTGCAGCGCGGCAGCCCAGTCCTCTACATTGTCGCCCCCTCCTACTATTCTCCTTGCGAATGCTAATACCGCCCTGCCTCTCCAGCCCTCTTCTTTGCCGCTATACTCACGAATGCTGAGGATAGTAGGAGAGAGCGGCAATGTAGAGGGCTGGAGAGGTGGGCGGGGGATAGTACGGAGCGGCCGATGACTGATAGATTACAAACATGACTGGCGGAGGCAGAGCCTAAAGCTCCGCCCACCCCCTCCGTGCGGCTGTTGTTCACTGGGTCCTCTCTTGGGAGGGGGAGGCTGTCTGATGACAGGAGGAGGAAAGAGAGAAGCACGAGGGGAACCCCCTGCTAAGGACAGCAGGTACAATTTAATAAAATACTCTTATCATGATTTACAGATCATGATTTTGCAATAAATTGATCCATGCTGCAAACTCAACATTCTCCCTTCAGCGAAAGTTTATGTTTTGCAAACTTTGCAGTACATGAACTTTCACTGAAGGTGTAGACTGTTTAATGAGTTTGCAGCATGGATCAATTTATTTCAAAATCATGATCTGTATATATTAATACATTTTCAATGAATGTGGTCTGTTTAATGAGTTTGCATTGATTTCAGCATGTGCAGTGTTCCATGCAATGCATGCTGAAATCAATGCAAACTCATTAAGGAGGTTGAGGCTGCACTCATTGCCGCTGATTAGGCGGCACTCTAAGGCTACTTTCACACTGAGGCATCAGCGGTAAAGTGCCGCTATTTTTAGCGATGCTTTACTGTCGTTTTTACGGCGATATTCGGCCGCTAGCAGCCAAAAAAGGGTTAAAACCACCCGCTGCAGTGGCACTTTGCTGGCGGCGCTGCCCATTGATTCCAATGGGCAGGGGCACTGTAGGATCGGTGTATACACCGCTCCTACAGACTCAAAGATGCAGCTTGCAGGACTTTTTTTACCATCCTGCCAGCGCACCGCTCCAGTGTGAAAGCCTTCGGGCTTTCACACTGGAGTGAAAGGCGTGGCTCTTTCGGGGCACTTTGCAGGCGCTATTTTTAGCTCTATAGCACCTGCAAAGTGCCTCAGTGTGAAAGTAGCCTTAAGCTGCACTGATAAGGCAGCACTGATATGCTACACTGATGAGGCTGCACTGGTGAGGCTGCATTGTCGGGCATTGGTTGGACTGCACTGATGGGCACTAGTGATGCTGCATTGATGGGCACCGGTGAGTCTGCATTGATGGGCACCGGTGAGTCTGCATTGATGGGCGCTGATCAGTCTGCACCGATGGGCACTGTCTGCACTGGCACCATCAATGCAGCCTCACTGGTGCCCATCAATGCAGCCTCACTGGTGCCCATTAATGCAGCCTCACCGAGGCTGCATTGATGGGTTCTGATAAGGCTACACTGATCAGGCTGCACTGGTGAGGTGGTACTGATCAGGCTGCACTGATAGGCACTGGTGAGGCTGCACTGATGGGCGCACTCTGCACTGGTGAGTCTGCATTGATGGGCACAGATCAGGCTGCATTGATGGGCACTGATCAGGCTGCATTGATGGGCACTAATCAGGTTGCACTGATGGGCAATTGAAAAATAATTCTGGACCTCCAGTAGCACCCACACACAGAGGGTGTTTAGTTGTATTGGGCTACATGGGCCAACATTTTCCATTTTAATTTTTCTCTTTATAAAATATAATTTACCCTCTTAAATGAGAGAGAAGACATGTCTGAGAGCAGCACTGCCTGCTTATCTCACTACTTTGAGTGAGATGAGCAGGCACCTGAGCTTACCTCTCTCCACTACACTCCCAGAGTCTTTGGACAAGAGACAAGCAGAGAGGCAGCTTGGAAGTTGTCATAACCTCCTCGAAGAGGCCGTGCACGGTGCAAGAACCCACCGAGGTGAGATAGACCCTGACACCCCCCAGCTGACCCCCCCACGTCCCATGGGCACTGATCAGGGTGCACTGTTGGGCACTGTCTGCACTGGTGGGCACTAATCAGGCTGCGTTAATGGGCAATGAAGAGGCTTCACTAATGGGCACTGGTGAGGCGTTAATGGGCACTGATCAGGCTACATTGATGGTTCAATGGGCCACTTGACTGGACTTGCCCCCCAGGCCTAAGGCTGCCAGCCCTCCCCTGGAGACGAGTCATGTAGCTTGCCCGGTCGGTAGGAGTGTGGCAGTGTCTGGGGAAGAGCAGCCTGGACGCAGGAGGACTAGTCTATGGCAGGGGTCTCCAAACCCCCGACCCGCTCGTGTGCTTTATCCGCCCGCCCGCTCACAGCTGACAGGTCCTGCAAACAAAGCCGCACACCCGCCCATGCTGCCAGGCCGTGCTTTTGGATTGGCTGCTGGGACTGTCACCGCCGATGTCCCGGCAACCAGTGACATCACTCCCCTCTTCCCGCCCGATGTTTGAAATAATGATCCTTCGCGTGTGTAGCAGCAGGCGGGAGTCAGGAGTTACAGAAGAGCTGAAGTCGTCTAGTGCGGAGGCAGGAGGTAAATGTGCTGCACAACGCTGATGGGGACATTGATGGCTGATGGGGACATTGATGGCTGATGGGGACATTGATGGCTGATGGGGACATTGATGGCTGATGGGGACATTGATGGACCGTATCAGCGGATAAATCCTCTCGTGTGTACCAGGCCTAAGAGAGGGTTTGTAAAATATATATATTTTCATGTTCAGTATTGGGGGGGGGGGAGCACCGGCGCCTAATAGAGTACCGGCACCTCTTTTGGCCCACTTAAAGCACTGCATATATCCCTCAAATGAAAAGCATAATTCATGTAATACCTAATCTTTTAACATCTTTCCACTCCAGGATCTTGATTTTGGAGTGTGAGATACACCTTCCTCTAAACCCATTATTGGACTCCTCTAAAGCCTCGTACACACGACCGAGAAACTCGACGGGCGAATCTTCTGACCATCACTCTAAACTATACTTATAAACGTTCTAAAATATTGAATATCTATTGAATAGTGTAGTGGTAAACTATGCGGGTATTCAATATACAAAGGATATTTTGATCGTATTACATGTTTTTTTAATTGCTATTTTCTAAATAAAAACAGATTTGATTCTGTAGACTGTCATCATATATATATATATACATATATTATATATATATATATATATATATAATGAAAAAAGTGTACTGAAGGCCTACAGAACACCTCCCAGCGCCAAAACCGGATATAAGCTGATTGCAATAAGCTGATAACTGAAAGAGCGTAGATGACAGAGAATCTGTGTACTACGATGATGGGAGCAGCCGTTTAAAACAAAAAAGACATGGTAAAAAATGATCACAATTAAAAGAGCATTAATGCACTATTAAAACAATCACAAACAGCGCTAAAAGTGATAATTCTGGTGTAAATGCTCAAGGCACCACTAATACACTATAAAACAATATTGTGTGAAGGAAATCAGTCAGTGGAAGTAAAGTCCCATATGGAGATGTGGTTCACTTTAAGAAAGGACAGACAGCGTAGCACCTTCCACCCGAACTCCTTTAAAAGACACCGCGTGGGACAAAAACGAGCCCCCTCTGGGGTACACACTTACCAAAAAGTAAGTTAAAACTGGCGTTGTATATATAGCTCCAGACTGGTATATATCCTTCAAACAGGGTAATCAAATGAATCTGTATGGAGGCTCCCAATTAATCCAAGAAAAGACAAAAACAGTGCCATAGCATAATTCCGTTTTTAATGGGTTAAAAGTATAGATAGCCCACAGATAAGATAAACCCTTCAATCATTACACGTACAATATAAAAGATAAACAAGCGCATAGTCACCAACTCCTGTAAGCAAGGCAGAGCGTCGCGCTGGTCCTATTACAGTCTCAAGGAGCCTAGCAAACGTTGGTTCCAGCCGAGGCCCTGGTGGAGCGCAAGCGTCACTTCCTGAGCGTCGTGAGTAGCCACGCCCTGACGCGTTTCGTCATAGGACTTCGACAGAGGGCGTGGCCTCACGACGCAATCCACCAAGTTAAATACATATTGCTCTCATAGGCGCACCTATCGCCGTAGAGCCGAGGGCGGGCAAAGGTGCTGAACCCGCCCTCTAACTCATAGACACACGGCGTACGGGGGCGAGTGAGAGATATCACAAAAAGACTTCAACATCCGTCATGCACTGCTACACACAGGAGCCATAATGAATAATGACACCGGAAATATGAGTGATAGACAGCCGCGGAGGTGAACATGTAATTTCTACATAATAGTGACCTCATAAACCTATTATGAACACTGAAATGTCATAAAATGATATATAATCAACAACATAAAAACGGATATCATATAAGAACATCACTGAATAAATAATCAGTTGAAGTTCATTATGTTTTAACCATAAAGATATATATATATATTACATATTAAAAATGTTCATTAATACCATTAAAAATACATTAATAACTGTAAACATTTAATAAATATATTTAAAACTTAGAAATATCTCATTAATAAAGAGAATCTCAATAATAGAAAGTGATCCCATTTTATATAATATAGAACACATTGTGCAGTGACAGATAGACCACAAAGTATAGCACCATCTTGTGGTAAGCAGGTATATGGCCAAAATATCAAAAACACAGGGAAATGTGATCATCATTTGCTATTTAACCTGTTTCAAAAAGTTCGGTGATCTTTCAAGAAAAACACAACCAAAAACAAGAAAGTAAGAACCGAACTAAAGAGGAGAAGGCCAATGATAAAGCAAAAATGACACTTAACCACTTAATATAAAAACATAAAGGGAAATATAATAGGTCATCAGCCTCAACTAAAATCGCCCAATTAAGACATACTATCAGAAATCACTAATAAAGCAATTAATGTCTAGCTCGACATTCAGGCCCCTAGGGGCAAGAGTGTCGGCCGAAAAGATCCATTGAGTTTCTCTCTTTGATAAATCCCTGACCAGGTTGCTTCCTCTCCATGTCGGTTTCAAATGGTCCACACCCCAGAACCTTAGACCACTCGGATCCTGTTTATGGAACAACTTAAAATGAAGCGAAACATTGTGGTCTTTAAAACCCAATAGAATATTGGCGATATGCTCTCCAATGCGCACCTTGAGTTGGCGTTTGGTCCGCCCTATATAGAGGAGCCCACAGGGGCATTGGAGAGCATAAACCACATGTGTGGTGTTACATGTGATAAATTCGCCAATAGTGAATTCTTTGTTATTGGCACTTGAGGTAAATTTCTTTACTGCTTCCTTAGGTCGATTGGCCTCCCGACAGGCTCTACATTTGCGACATGCAAAAAAAACCATCGCAATCCCAAAAACTTGATGGCCTGATAGGGGGATCTAGTACCTTACGAACCAATTTGTCAGCAAAACTCTGGGCTTTTCTATAAATGAAGCCAGGTTTCTCTGGTAGGACAGCCATTAACACCTTATCCATGAGCAATACATGCCAATGATCAGAGAAGATTGCCTCGACTTCTCTATATTGGGCATGATACCCCGATATGAAATTCCATTCATGATTATTCAGTGACCTGTTCAGAGTTCTATCTGCGAGGAACACCTCTCTCGGTTGTGCGGCTAGTTCACATATAATAGTATCAAGCCCATTTTTCTTATACCCCTTCTCTAGGAACTTTCCCTTTATAATTTCTGCCTGATCTAAAAAATCTGTGGTGTCTGTGCAGTTCCTCCTTATTCGGGTTAATTGTCCTTTTGGAATATTTTTTAGCCACATCGGGTGGTGTCCACTGCACATGGGGAGGTAGCTATTTGAATCTGTAGCTTTAAAGTAGGCCTTTGTGGATAATCCTGAGCCGGTCCTAGTGATTTCCAAATCCAAAAAATTCACTCTATCCTTACTAATAGTGCTAGTGAGCACAATATTATTAGTGTTAGAGTTTAGCTCATCCAAGAAAGCTTGCAGCGTAATGAGAGGGCCATCCCAGATAAGCAGAAGATCGTCTATATATCTCCTGTAAAATAGGAGAGAGGGACGTACAACTGAAAAGATGACTTTATCCTCCCATTCACTCATGAACATATTAGCTATGCTCGGGGCAAAACGAGCCCCCATAGCTACTCCCCGGCATTGGGAATAAAACTTTCCTCCAAACCAAAAAAAGTTATGTCCTAAACAAAAGTCCAGTGCATTTCTCAAAAACACCTTTTTATTATGGGAGATGTCTTCACGTTGGCTCAAGCTCCAATTAAGTGCCAGGAGGGCATCATCGTGCTGAATCACGGTATAAAGTGATGTAACATCTGATGTGACAAGGTATACTTCCTCCCTGTTAGTCAAATTAATTTCCTGGAGTAATTGTAGAAGACTTTTAGTGTCCTTCAGATAAGCTCTCGTATGTATAACACTTGTCTGCAGATAGAGGTCCAGGTATTGCCCTAACCGGGATGTTAGCGAACCTATCCCATTGACGATAGGTCGACCTGGGGGGCCACGCCCTCTGTCGAAGTCCTATGACGAAACGCGTCAGGGCGTGGCTACTCACGACGCTCAGGAAGTGACGCTTGCGCTCCACCAGGGCCTCGGCTGGAACCAACGTTTGCTAGGCTCCTTGAGACTGTAATAGGACCAGCGCGACGCTCTGCCTTGCTTACAGGAGTTGGTGACTATGCGCTTGTTTATCTTTTATATTGTACGTGTAATGATTGAAGGGTTTATCTTATCTGTGGGCTATCTATACTTTTAACCCATTAAAAACGGAATTATGCTATGGCACTGTTTTTGTCTTTTCTTGGATTAATTGGGAGCCTCCATACAGATTCATTTGATTACCCTGTTTGAAGGATATATACCAGTCTGGAGCTATATATACAACGCCAGTTTTAACTTACTTTTTGGTAAGTGTGTACCCCAGAGGGGGCTCGTTTTTGTCCCACGCGGTGTCTTTTAAAGGAGTTCGGGTGGAAGGTGCTACGCTGTCTGTCCTTTCTTAAAGTGAACCACATCTCCATATGGGACTTTACTTCCACTGACTGATTTCCTTCACACAATATTGTTTTATAGTGTATTAGTGGTGCCTTGAGCATTTACACCAGAATTATCACTTTTAGCGCTGTTTGTGATTGTTTTAATAGTGCATTAATGCTCTTTTAATTGTGATCATTTTTTACCATGTCTTTTTTGTTTTAAACGGCTGCTCCCATCATCGTAGTACACAGATTCTCTGTCATCTACGCTCTTTCAGTTATCAGCTTATTGCAATCAGCTTATATCCGGTTTTGGCGCTGGGAGGTGTTCTGTAGGCCTTCAGTACACTTTTTTCATTTTGTATTTGTTATTTTATCCTAGCAGCCATGGATGCCTTGCAATTTCTTGATAACAGAAATATAGATTTAGATAATATTTTTACCGTAACTGAGCAGACATCCACACAAGTTAATTTCAATGCTATGTTAACCACCTTAGGCCATGTGCTGGAAAAGCAGGTCCGCACGTGGTGGGATATATGTACTTTTGAAAAATATACAAAAGAAAAGATCATTACCAGAAGTTTACGTTGGGATGTCGCACCACAAGATGGTCTTGATGACATTGATTCTGTAAATGAATGGTATAACTTCTTTGATGGTATGGGTACTAAACTACAGGAATTAGTTCTCAAACGGAAGAGAAGGAAAATGGCTATTTTAGTAGCAAAAATTAATGAATTAAAAACACAACTTGAACCAATTAATGATACTCAACAACTTATAGATTTTAATACTCGTATTGTGAAAAAACTTGAAAAAGTTGACAAGGAAACACAAAAGAAAAAAACTAAAAAGTTTCATAGAGATTTAGGTGATTTTCAGTCTAGAAAAGTTTATACTTGGCAACAAGTGGGACAGAACGAAATTGAAGATGCAGCTCATATGGAAGTCCCTACAGAAAATACGTTTGAGGTTACACCCATCCGCAACCCCACTCAAAGAGCGGCCCTTGCACCTAAACCATCTAGAAATCAATCTATCCCTACTCAGCCTAATGGGAATCAGGCAAAAAATAATACTACAAGGGTATCACAGAACTCTGTATACCCAAGTACATCTAGTGATAGACAATATCACATCCCAGTTCAGAATCGATTTGAACCCTTATGGGATGAAAGAAGCCGTCCTCAATCCCCGAAACCTTTTTTAGGGAGAGGGAGGGGAGGACATGGACGAGGCCGGGGTGCCCCACATTGGAGGGGGCGACCCCCGGCATATCAGCAACAAGTAATGGGCTATGCAGAACAGCAATGGAGGGAACCGCCTCCGCATCGGGAACAGGATTATGTGTATTACCCCAACACAAGATCAGAAGAACAAGAGGGTGTAGATCGGGACAGAAAGTCCAAAAAAAGAAGGAGGGTCTAAGTAGAGGTGGTATTTTTAACCTAAGTAATACCGAATTAACCTCCAAAGAGACAAATATCTTGCATTTAGGCCTGAAGTGCGGACTTAAAAGACCTATCAATAAATTTGATGTATTTATTGATTTGCATAAATACATACGCAGAATAAACATGAAAAAGTATTTTATTAATAAAAACTCTAATTCTTTATTCGGGTCTTCCTCAATAGCACTTGATAGTGGCTTACGGAACAAGTCCCTCTTTAACCCTTTGAATAAAGGTAACCATCAGATAGAAGTTTTTAAAGGATTAGTTTTGAGGGACTTGCGTCAACTGGCACCCCAAAAAAATGTCAATCCTCAGTACATTCTAGATGGTATTAAATCATTAGAAGAAAAAAAGGATTTGATAATACGTCCTGCAGACAAAGGAGGTGGAGTTGTCATCTTAGATAAAGCATTTTATGATAACCAGCTGGCTGAAATGCTGAGCGACACGGGTACCTATGTTTTACTTGATAAAGACCCATCATCCCAATATGAGATTGATTTGAATAAACTCATTAATATGGGTTTTAAATCTGGTGTGCTGAACAATCGTGAGAAAAAATATCTGCTACCAAGTTCGAACAGAATTCCCACGATCTATACTCTCCCAAAGATTCATAAAAGTACTGAATGCCCCCCAGGTCGACCTATCGTCAATGGGATAGGTTCGCTAACATCCCGGTTAGGGCAATACCTGGACCTCTATCTGCAGACAAGTGTTATACATACGAGAGCTTATCTGAAGGACACTAAAAGTCTTCTACAATTACTCCAGGAAATTAATTTGACTAACAGGGAGGAAGTATACCTTGTCACATCAGATGTTACATCACTTTATACCGTGATTCAGCACGATGATGCCCTCCTGGCACTTAATTGGAGCTTGAGCCAACGTGAAGACATCTCCCATAATAAAAAGGTGTTTTTGAGAAATGCACTGGACTTTTGTTTAGGACATAACTTTTTTTGGTTTGGAGGAAAGTTTTATTCCCAATGCCGGGGAGTAGCTATGGGGGCTCGTTTTGCCCCGAGCATAGCTAATATGTTCATGAGTGAATGGGAGGATAAAGTCATCTTTTCAGTTGTACGTCCCTCTCTCCTATTTTACAGGAGATATATAGACGATCTTCTGCTTATCTGGGATGGCCCTCTCATTACGCTGCAAGCTTTCTTGGATGAGCTAAACTCTAACACTAATAATATTGTGCTCACTAGCACTATTAGTAAGGATAGAGTGAATTTTTTGGATTTGGAAATCACTAGGACCGGCTCAGGATTATCCACAAAGGCCTACTTTAAAGCTACAGATTCAAATAGCTACCTCCCCATGTGCAGTGGACACCACCCGATGTGGCTAAAAAATATTCCAAAAGGACAATTAACCCGAATAAGGAGGAACTGCACAGACACCACAGATTTTTTAGATCAGGCAGAAATTATAAAGGGAAAGTTCCTAGAGAAGGGGTATAAGAAAAATGGGCTTGATACTATTATATGTGAACTAGCCGCACAACCGAGAGAGGTGTTCCTCGCAGATAGAACTCTGAACAGGTCACTGAATAATCATGAATGGAATTTCATATCGGGGTATCATGCCCAATATAGAGAAGTCGAGGCAATCTTCTCTGATCATTGGCATGTATTGCTCATGGATAAGGTGTTAATGGCTGTCCTACCAGAGAAACCTGGCTTCATTTATAGAAAAGCCCAGAGTTTTGCTGACAAATTGGTTCGTAAGGTACTAGATCCCCCTATCAGGCCATCAAGTTTTTGGGATTGCGATGGTTTTTTTGCATGTCGCAAATGTAGAGCCTGTCGGGAGGCCAATCGACCTAAGGAAGCAGTAAAGAAATTTACCTCAAGTGCCAATAACAAAGAATTCACTATTGGCGAATTTATCACATGTAACACCACACATGTGGTTTATGCTCTCCAATGCCCCTGTGGGCTCCTCTATATAGGGCGGACCAAACGCCAACTCAAGGTGCGCATTGGAGAGCATATCGCCAATATTCTATTGGGTTTTAAAGACCACAATGTTTCGCTTCATTTTAAGTTGTTCCATAAACAGGATCCGAGTGGTCTAAGGTTCTGGGGTGTGGACCATTTGAAACCGACATGGAGAGGAAGCAACCTGGTCAGGGATTTATCAAAGAGAGAAACTCAATGGATCTTTTCGGCCGACACTCTTGCCCCTAGGGGCCTGAATGTCGAGCTAGACATTAATTGCTTTATTAGTGATTTCTGATAGTATGTCTTAATTGGGCGATTTTAGTTGAGGCTGATGACCTATTATATTTCCCTTTATGTTTTTATATTAAGTGGTTAAGTGTCATTTTTGCTTTATCATTGGCCTTCTCCTCTTTAGTTCGGTTCTTACTTTCTTGTTTTTGGTTGTGTTTTTCTTGAAAGATCACCGAACTTTTTGAAACAGGTTAAATAGCAAATGATGATCACATTTCCCTGTGTTTTTGATATTTTGGCCATATACCTGCTTACCACAAGATGGTGCTATACTTTGTGGTCTATCTGTCACTGCATAATGTGTTCTATATTATATAAAATGGGATCACTTTCTATTATTGAGATTCTCTTTATTAATGAGATATTTCTAAGTTTTAAATATATTTATTAAATGTTTACAGTTATTAATGTATTTTTAATGGTATTAATGAACATTTTTAATATGTAATATATATATATATCTTTATGGTTAAAACATAATGAACTTCAACTGATTATTTATTCAGTGATGTTCTTATATGATATCCGTTTTTATGTTGTTGATTATATATCATTTTATGACATTTCAGTGTTCATAATAGGTTTATGAGGTCACTATTATGTAGAAATTACATGTTCACCTCCGCGGCTGTCTATCACTCATATTTCCGGTGTCATTATTCATTATGGCTCCTGTGTGTAGCAGTGCATGACGGATGTTGAAGTCTTTTTGTGATATCTCTCACTCGCCCCCGTACGCCGTGTGTCTATGAGTTAGAGGGCGGGTTCAGCACCTTTGCCCGCCCTCGGCTCTACGGCGATAGGTGCGCCTATGAGAGCAATATGTATTTAACTTGGTGGATTGCGTCGTGAGGCCACGCCCTCTGTCGAAGTCCTATGACGAAACGCGTCAGGGCGTGGCTACTCACGACGCTCAGGAAGTGACGCTTGCGCTCCACCAGGGCCTCGGCTGGAACCAACGTTTGCTAGGCTCCTTGAGACTGTAATAGGACCAGCGCGACGCTCTGCCTTGCTTACAGGAGTTGGTGACTATGCGCTTGTTTATCTTTTATATTGTACGTGTAATGATTGAAGGGTTTATCTTATCTGTGGGCTATCTATACTTTTAACCCATTAAAAGCGGAATTATGCTATGGCACTGTTTTTGTCTTTTCTTGGATTAATTGGGAGCCTCCATACAGATTCATTTGATTACCCTGTTTGAAGGATATATACCAGTCTGGAGCTATATATACAACGCCAGTTTTAACTTACTTTTTGGTAAGTGTGTACCCCAGAGGGGGCTCGTTTTTGTCCCACGCGGTGTCTTTTAAAGGAGTTCGGGTGGAAGGTGCTACGCTGTCTGTCCTTTCTTAAAGTGAACCACATCTCCATATGGGACTTTACTTCCACTGACTGATTTCCTTCACACAATATTGTTTTATAGTGTATTAGTGGTGCCTTGAGCATTTACACCAGAATTATCACTTTTAGCGCTGTTTGTGATTGTTTTAATAGTGCATTAATGCTCTTTTAATTGTGATCATTTTTTACCATATATATATATATATATATATATATATATATATATATATATATATATATATATATATATATATATATATATATATATATATATATATAAAATATATATATATTTTTTATTGTGTATCAACAAATTGCTTTACTCCGAAAACTGCACCTAGACATATTACAGGTATCCCCTATGACATATTTTATTTTTATTTTATTGAAACAGTACATTTTTATTTATTTTAACCACTTAACCCCCGGACCATATTGCTGGTCAAAGACCAGAGCACTTTTTGCGATTCGGCACTGCGTCGCTTTAACTGACAATTGTGCGGTCGTGCGACGTGGCTCCCAAACAAAATTGGCGTCCTTTTTTTCCCACAAATAGAGTTTTCTTTTGGTGGTATTTAATCACCTCTGCGGTTTTTATTTTTTACGCTTTAAACCAAAATAAAGCGAAAATTTTGAAAAAAATGAATATTTTTTACTTTTTGCTATAATAAATATCCCCCCAAAAAAAAAAAAATATATATATATATATATATATATATATATATATATATAAAAAAAATCCTCAGTTTAGGCCGATACGTATTCTTCTACATATTTTTCATAAAAAAAATCGCAATAAACGTTTATTGATTGGTTTGCGCAAAAGTTATAGCGTTTACAAAATAGGGGGTAGTTTTATGGCATTTTTATTAATATTTTTTTTTTTACTAGTAATGGCTGCGATCATCGATTTTTTTCCGGTACTGAGACATTATGGCGGACACTTCGGACACTTTTGACACATTTTTGGGACCATTGGCATTTTTATAGCGATCAGTGCTATAAAAATGCATTGAATTACTATGAAAATGCCACTGGCAGGGAAGGGGTTAAAGCGGGAGTTCACCCATAAGACAATTTTTTTCAAACAATCCCCTTAGATGGATGCTCGTTTTGTCTAGGGGAATTGGCTAGTTGTTTTAAAATATGAGCTGTACTTACCGTTTTCGAGATGCATCTTCTCCGTCGCTTCCAGGTATGGGTCTTCGGGAGCGGGCGTACCTTCTTGATTGACAGTCTTCCGAGAGGCTTCCGACGGTCGCATCCATCACGTCACTAGTAGCCGAAAGAAGCTGAAGGTCGGTGCGGCTCTATACTGCGCCTGCGCACCGACGTTCGGCTTCTTTCGGAAAATCGTGACGCGATGGATGCGACCATCGGAAGCCTCTCGGAAGACTGTCAATCAAAATAGGAACGCCTAGTCCCACAGCCCATACCCGGAAGTGGCGGAGAAGATGCATCTTGTAAACGGTAAGTAAAGCTCATATTTTAAAACAACTAGCCGATTCCCCTAGACAAAACGAGCATCCATCTAAGGGGAAAAAGTATTATGTACGGGTGAACCCCCGCTTTAACACTAGGAGGCGGGGAAGGGGTTAAGTATGTTCCCTGGGTGTGTTCTAACTGTAGGGGTGGCCTCACTAGGGGAAATGACTGATTGCTGTTCATACATTGTATGAACAGACGGTCAGGCATTTCTTCCCTGACAGGACCGGGAGCTGTGTGTTTACACACACAGCTCCCGGTCCTCGCTCTGTAATGAGCAATCGCGGGTGCCCGGTGAGATCGCCGCCTGGCACGCACACGGGAGTCAGGGGTGGCCGCTTTGAGAGCCCGACGTATAGCTACGGGCTCTCGCGCAGGGGAGCCGACCTGCCGCCATATAACTGCGGTGGCTGGTCGGCAAGTAGTTAACAGATTTACAGGGTCATATACAGAAAATACCATGCTGGGCATGGAGATGTGAGCATCCCTGTGTAGGTGGATATAAGTATAAGTTTGTTTCCAGAAGCTGGTTAGTGCGGGACATTCCCATAGAACATGTAATAGATTCCCCACTTGACCACATTTTTGACAGCCCAGGGGACAATATGAGGAGGATAATTTTACCAGCCTAAAGGACATATAGTGCCATCTGTCAGTAATTTTCACAGTCATTTCCCAATGGGCGGTACAGTGGGAGCATAAATTAAAATTTTCAGCACTTTAGAAGTCCAACCAGACATCTATGGATTTGTTGATATTCCATAAAGATTGAAAATGTCATATTATTCATATTAACCACTTCAGCCCCAGAAGATTTGGCTGCTCAATGACCAGGCCATTTTTTGCGATACGGCTCTGTGTCACTTTAACTGACAATTGTGCGGTCGTGCGACGTTGTGCCCGAACAAAATTGAGGTCCTTTTTTTACCACAAATAAAGCTTTCTTTTGGTGGTATTTGATTATCTCTGTATTTTTTTTTTTGCGCTATAAACAAAAAAAGACAGACAATTTTGAAAAAAACACAATATTTTGTACTTTTTGCTATAATAAATACCCCCAATTTAAAAAAAAAAGAAAACATTTTCCTTAGTTTAGGCCGATATGTATTCTTCTACATATTTTTGGTAATAAAAATTGCAATAAGCGTATATTGATTGGTTTGCACAAAAGTTATAGCATCTACAAAATAGGGGAAATATTTATGTAATTTTTATTATTATTATTATTTTTTTACTGGTAATGGCAGTGATCAGCTGCCATTAACAGTAATTTTTATTGAGACTGTACCATTATGGCGGACAGATCGGACACCGGTGACATATTTTTGGGACCACTGGCATTTATACAGCGATCAGCGCTCTAAAAATGCACTGATTACTGTGTAAATGTCACTGGCAGGGAAGGTGTTAACAGTAGAGGGTGATCAAGGGGTTAACTGTGTGTCCTAGGGAGTGATTCTAGCTGTGGGCGGATGGAAATGCCTGGGTAAGGTGTTGGGGCGCTTACTAATGGTGAGTAATACATTTACATAAAATCCAGTGGTAAACATCAAATAAATGCTAGGCAGCAAAAAACCTGGGGCCAGATTCACAAAAGGGATACGACGGCGTATCTCCTGATACGCCGTCGTGTCCCTGTTTCTATCTATGCGACTGATTAATAGAATCAGTTACGCATAGATATCCCTAAGATCCGACAGGTGTAATTGTTTTACACTGTCGGATCTTAGGATGCAGTACCGCGGCCGCCGCTGGGGGGAGTTTGCGTCGTAAACCAGCGTCGGGTATGCAAATTAGGAGTTACGGATGATCCACGACGGATTTTCGCATTCGCTACGTCGCCGCTAGTCTAGTTTCCCGTCGCAAAGTTAGTCGTCGTTTTAGGTGCCCTAACTTTAGTCAGCAAACATATTGCTGTCTAAATTATGGCCGTCGTTCCCGCGTTGAAATTTAAAAATGAACGTCATTTGCGTAAGCCGTCCGGGAATACGGAATTACGCTACGCGTGTCGCCGTTCGAAAAAATGACGTCACGGTGCGCAAAGCACGACGGGAATTGCGCAACTGAGCATGCGCAGTAGGTCCGGCGCGGGAGCGCGCCTAATTTAAATGGCACACGCCCATTTGAATTGGCCCGCCTTGTGCCGGAGGCCGCCGGCGTAGTTTTCATCGCAAGTGCTCTGTAAATCAGGCAATTGCGATGAAAACTTGTGGCGGTGTAACGTATCTACGATACGTTACGCCACCGCTCCCCTAGGTGAATCTGGCCCCTTGCTCCTAAAAATAATAATTAATAACAATTAAAAACAAATCCAACCTTTTAATATTGCCTAAGTGTGTGAACGCTATTTAGTTGTGGCTGCTGCTATAGATCATTCTTGTATATCCATTTTAATTATTAGTGTGGTTTGTGCATTAAGTTACCCCCAATTTCAATGCCTGGGTAAGGAGACTGATCATTGTTCATATTTAGTATGAACAACAGATCGCTCTCCTCACCCCTGACAGCACGGAGATCTGTCTGTTTACATTGACAGATCTCAATTCTATTTCTGTGTGGAGCGATTGCGGGTGCCCGGCGGTCATCGCCTAGTGGTCAAAAGGTGAACCGACATACAGCTATGTTGGTTCACCCAGGGGAGCCAACCTGCCGCAGTAAAACTGCTGTGGCTGGTCAGGAAGGGGTTAAATAAAAATATGTGATTAAATAGACTTGAATACTCTCTACATGTGGTCATTTATAGAAAGTAACACATTAAATATAACACATTCATAGTTTAATGAAAATAATCTAAATTAAATAAAATTATAATTTATAATGTGACACTATCTGGAAAAGAAATGTTCTTGTTACCAGCTGAATACCCGATAACAAATATTCAGACTGCATTACACGAAAAAAATAAATGTAGATAGCAGCAAGATAAAATGAAATAATTTATTTCAGACCCCTTTCACACTGAAGCGTTTTTACAGTATTTTAGCGTTAAAAAGAGTGCAATTAAAACGCTCATAAAACGCTCTTCATGCATCTCAATGGACCCTTTCACACTGAGTCCTGCAAGCAGCATCTTTGGAGCAGCTTTTGGGCGCTGAAAAAATGCTCCAAAAACGCCCCTCTCCATTGAAATGAATTGAAAGCGCTGTAAAAACGCCTTACCCTTTCACACTGAGGCGTTGCACTGGCGGGGCGTTGAGAAAAGTCCTGCAAGCATCATCTTTGGAGCAGCTTTTGGGCGCTGAAAAAAACACTCCAAAAACGCCCCTCTCCATTGAAATGAATTGAAAGCGCTGTAAAACCGCCTTACCCTTTCACACTGAGGCACTGCAAAAATGCCCTAAAACATTAGGGTCTTTGCGGTGCTTTACCAGCACATTGGGATTGCAGATGAGGCTTCTCTCGAATAACGCTCGAATATCGCTTGAAAAACGTTTGAATAACGCCCGAATAACGCTCGAAAAACGCCCCAGTGTGAAAGGGGCCTTACTAATCTTGTGTTTCTTTAACATCTGGTTATGGGGCTTTTCTAGCTTTGTTGATAAAAAATACACAATGTCATGATAATGAGTTAGGATCAGATACAGAATACCAGGATCCTAGGTATCAGTGGTGGCTGGTGCTCAAAAATTTGGGGGGGTACAAACAAACTGAATTTTTTTGAAAAAGAACATCAATTGCTCCCTCACTGTGCTCACCAATTGTAGCCACTGTGCCATTAAACACAGCCATTGTGCCATCAAACACAGATGCTGTGCCCCATCAAAAGCAGCCACTGTGCCCCATCAAATGCAGCCACTGTGCCATCAAATGCAGCCACTGTGTCTATCAAATGCAGCCACTGCGCCCATCAATTTCAGCCACTGTGCCCATTAATTTCAGACACTGTGCCCATCAATTGTAGCCAATGTGCCCATCAAACACAGCCACTGTTCCCATCAAATGCAGCCACTGTTCCCATCAAACGCAGCCACTGTGCCCATCAATCACAGCCACAGTGCCCATCAAATGCAGCCATTGTGCCCATCAAATGCTGCCACTGTACCCATAAAATGCTGCCAATGTGCTCATCAAATACCACCATTGTTCCCCATCAAATGCTGCCACTGTGCCCACTAAATTCTGCTACTGTGCCCATAAAGTACTGCCACTGTGCCCATAAAGTACTGCCACAATGCCCATCAAATACCGCTACTATGTCAATTTAAATACCCCCCCGCCAGCTAGCAGTCATGCCCATACTAACCCTATCTCAGTGGGGAAGCGATGACGGCAGCAAGCTGTGTCCTCCATGCATCTCCTCCCCTCCTCCTGATAGGCGTCCAATCACAGCGCCTGTCGTTTTAGTCAATTAGGTGATGGGTAACACACCTGCGCTTCCTGATTTGCGGAGAGGCAGTTCTGTGTTAAGAAAATTCATTTGTTGTTCTGACACACCTGGGTGAACTGAGAGCTCAATGCTCTGCCCTCAAAGTTCACCTTTTTTGAGGCCTATTAGAGCATATGGCTCTATTTAGGTCCTTTAAAAATATACCTCCACCACTGCAATTTAGGCCCCTGGCATCCGAAAATGGGCCAGATGCCTGAATAGGAGATGGTGGAGGCATCCATTGATAGATTCATGCTATGCAGTATGCTATCCCTCAGTCATAGAGGAGGGTGGCTGGAGAAAGGGGATTTACACCCATAATGGATGCACCACCACTGCAATGGTAGTAGTAGAAACATTGTAGAAAATTAAAAAAAAATCGAAAAAAATAATAACTTTTAGCTGCTGTAGAAGCTGATTAAAGATAGACGACCTATGCCCCATACATACGATCCTGAAAATCATACGAAAAATGCCGCTTTCGAAACGATCGTACAATAATGGGATCATTAGTACAGAGCTTCCGAGAGCCGATCAGGACAGTTCATCCGATTTTATTCTATCGGACATGCACGTAATTTTTTTTCGTACGATGCCAGATCGTACGACTTTCGTCCAATCAGTACAGCTGTCGTTCGAAAATGCAATACAAATGCATTACAACACATGACATCACTTCCGATGAGATTAGCATACAAAAAAAAAAGAACAATCATTCGTTCGATAATCGGATCGTGTGTACCGGGCATTAGACTTAAAGAGCCAGATTCACAAATGAGATATGACGGTGTTTCTCCTGATACGCCGTTGTATCTCTGTTTCTATCTATGCGACTGATTCATAGGTGTAATTGTTTTACACTGTCGGATCTTAGGATGCAGTACCGCGGCCACCGCTGGGGGGAGTTTACGTCGTAAACCAGCGTCGGGTATTCAAATTAGGAGATACGGCGGATCCACAACGGTTTTTCGCGTTCGCTATGTCGCCGCTAGTCTAGTTTCCCGTCGCAAAGTTACACTTTTTTTTGGTGCCTTAACTTTAGTCAGCAAGTGTATTGCTGTCTAAAGTATGGCCGTCGTTCCCGCGTCGAAATTTAAAAATCAACGTCGTTTGCGTAAGCCGTCCGGGAATACGTAAGTACGCTACGCGCGTCGCCGTTCAAAAAAATTACGTCACGGCGCACAAAGCACGGCGGGAGTTAGGAAACGGAGCATGCGCAGTAGGTCCGGCGTGGGAGCGCGCCTAATTTAAATGGCACACGCCCATTTGAATTGGCCCGCCTTGCGCCGGAGGCCGCGGGCGTAGTTTTCATCGCAAGTGCTTGGTGAATCAGGCACTTGCGATGAAAAATTGCGGCGGTGTAACGTATCTAGGATCCGCGATTCTACGTGAATCTGGCCCAAAGTATCTGTAAACAAAACAAATCTATTTTTCAGGAAAATTAGGCAACTTGCCTCAACTTTAAAATTTGGACGCATCGCCACTGCTAGGTATGCCTCTCTGTGTTTTCTATTGGCCTCTATAAAATTTAGAGAATAGGCGTGGTGATATTCTACTTGCAGAGAGTATCACTTGAAAACTAATGACAACCAACAGTCCTGGAGACTTGTGTGTCTAAATTTCAACAAATATATCTGCTTTTTTTCTTTAAAATCAACCTTCAGGAAATAATAGAGATACATTGTCTATTTGCATAGTTCTTAATATAATACTGATCAGCTTATTTTTTTTTATTAATCTGGTTATTTAAAAATTGTTGATGAAATGTACCCCTGAGAAGCAAAAAGGAGACAGTGATTTTCAGAGAATCATATCATGAGCACACCTAGTTAAGATCATACAGTATATGCCTCAAACCAAAGGGGCTTAGGGATGCCTACTTTGCCTGACCTTCCTTGATGTTTTCTTAAAATCCTATAAAAATTGGAGGCACATAAAAGGGTTGATCCTCTACTTGCAGAGATGATCACCTGCAAATTAATGACAGATGACAGACCATGACACTTGTGAGTCTAATTGATGGTAAAAATATCAGCATCTTCAATTTAAAACAACCTTCAGAGAAGCAAATTTGAGGAATGCATTGTTTTTGTTGCATATCTCTTTGTGTTATATTGGTCAGTTTTATTTTAATTAAACTGGGGATTTTTATTATTATTATTATTATTATTATACAGGATTTATATAGCGCCAACAGTTTACGCAGCGCTTTACAACATCAGGGAAGACATTATAATTACAGTACAATTTAATACAGGAATGATCAGAGGGCCCTGCTCGTTAGAGCTTACAATCTACTGATACGCCGGCGTACTTTCAAATTTCCCGCGTCGTATCTTTGTTTTGAATCCTCAAAACAAGATACGACGGCATCTGGGTTAGATCCGACAGGCGTACGTCTTCGTACGCCTTTGGATCGTAGATGCAATTCTTCGGCGTCCGCTGGGTGGCGTTCCCATCGCAATCCGCCTTGAGTATGCAAATTAGCTATTTCCGACGATCCACGAACGTACGAGCGGCCGTCGCATTCTTTTACGTCGTTTCCGTTTGGTTTTTTTCGGCGTATAGTTAAAGCTGCTATTTGGTGGCGTACGCAATGTTAAGTATGGCCGTTGTTCCCGCGACGAATTTGAATTTTTTTTATTTTGTTTGCATAAGTCGTCCGTGAATGGGGCTGGACGTAATTTACGTCCACGTCAAAACAATGACGTCCTTGCAACGTCATTTAGCGCAATGCACGGCGGGAAATTTAGGGAAGGCGCATGCGCAGTTCGTTCGGCGCGGGGACGCGCATCATTCAAATGAAACACGTCCCCTACTCGCCGATTTGAATTATGCGCCGTTACACCGCGAGAGATACACTACGCCGCCGTAACTTACGGCACAAATTCTTTCTGGATTCAAAGCTTTGAAAAGTTACAGCGGCGTAGCGTATCTCACATACGCTGCGCCCATGCAATTGTACGTGAATCTGCCCCTTTTAGTATAACTGGCTGTTGCAAAAATAGATATGCAAAGTATTTTATGCCCCCCCCCCCCCACATGCATACTTACAACAGCCGCATTTTACTCAGTAAGAAAGAAAAATGTTTCTACACAATTGAAATTTCTATAATTGAAAGTATATGAACAATTGTTCATCTTTTATGTAAAGCATAAATTGTTTCTATGTTTTAATGCTTATTTTACCCATTTGTGCTTTGTTGTCATTTTTATTTTTTTAGTTAAGCACATTTATTTGAGGCGTGCTACAACATTTATGTATCTATCTATTGAGAATAGTTAGTCTGAAAATGTGTTTTTATTAATTTTTGACAAGTACTGTCTGTCACGTAACCTTTTGTTTGCATTGATTTCTACAACAGCAGTAAACATCATTGATTTTTATAGATGTGTGGCACCTATATAATAAATGGTTGTGTTTTTAGGAATATGTTACCTGATATACTGTTGGGTACTTCTTCTTTAGTTTATGATTACATAAATATACATAACCCAATATTAATGTCCTATTTGGTGTACTTTATATGCTACCTCTTAGCACCTCTATACTGTTTTAAGTTTTTCTCATTTAGAAATTATAAAAATGTTTCCTTTTCTAAATTTAGTTGAATATTTACATAAGTCTTTATGTGTAAGTGTAAGCAAAACAGATTAATACACTGTTAAAATAAATGCGTGAAAATGTCTTACTAGCAAAAAATAAAATAAAAATTAACGCGGTTTAACCAGTTTTGTGAGCCAGACAGCGCTTTCAAACACCATGTTAGTTCCAGAACATTAATTTTCTTCACAGAAGTCAAAGCAATACCGCTTTGTCAAAACACTTAGGATTGTTTCAAGTTGATTTCAGTTTGTATAAGAGCGGTGTGTAAGCAGGTGCAGTTAGCTAGTCTTCTACCAGGTGGCTCTGTTAAAGGGGTTGTAAAGGTTTGTTTTTTATTTTCTAAATAGGTTACTTTAAGCTAGTGCATTGTTGGTTCACTTACTTTTTCCTTCAATTTCCCTTCTAAATGTTTTTTTTCTTTGTTTTCTTTGTCTGAATTTCTCACTTCCTGTTCCTCCTCAGTAAGGTGTTCAGTAAGCTGTTCTAAATGACTTTCTACCGCTCGGGTGATGGTGGAAAGCTTACTGAGGAGAAACAGGAAGTGAGAAATTCAAACAAAGAAAAAAAACATTTAGAAGGGAAATTGAAGGAAAAGGTAAGTGAACCAACAATGCACTAGCTTAAAGGAACCAATTTAGAAAATAAAAGATGAACCTTTACAACCCCTTTAAAGAATAGTGTCTGGTTTTAAAACATAGTGTCAGCAAGTGCTAGGCCCCTAATAATTAAAGCCTTCCTGCAGTGATGTCATGGGTGAGTCAGTGCCCAGTTATATGCCAGGTTGGGAGGAGCCCTAGGGCACATGGGGCATGGGAGCCAAATACCCTACACCAACACAGATATAACTGGCATATTGGAGGCCCTGGAGAGGGCTGTAAGCCGAGGAGTAGACCTGCATCCATTAAAGTGGTTGTAGACTTTCTAACCCTTATGGAGGTGGGAGATAGGGTGGTTTGTTAATAGGCCTTTTAAGCCAAGCCAAGAGATTCATGTGTGAAGCTATTCCCCTGGGGTGTCCCAGGAGAGTCAAACCTATGGAGGAAGTGTCTACAGCGATCCCTGTCCTGTGAATACCAGATGGCTTCCTAAAGTGTCAAATATGCTGTTGCATGGGACTACTGCAGACCATCCACTAAATGTGATTGACTATGTACTGTTGAGTGGTTCTGGAATGTACAATATGTTGATGCAATGTGACTGTTATGGCATTCCCTGAGTGTAATCAGTAAAGTGCAGCAACTGTGTGGACATTACTCCTTTGAGATTAAATAGGTCAATGACTGGGAATGTCATGTTAAGGCTTATGTATTAGAGTGGGGCACAATGTGTGATGGAAGTTACTAAAATGAATATTTTGTGATATGTTACTTTTTATTAGAACCACTGAAATGTTGTTTTTCTTTCCTTATATTGTTTATTTGTTTTATTTCCTTTTATTTCTTGATCTATATAAGATATGTATACATATGTATGTGTGAAAATATACTACAAGTGTTTTATTATCCTCAATGAAGAAACAGATTATAATGTTTTGAACATACAGTATATCTTAGCTTGGAGTGAAGACAAAGAAGACTAATAATATCAAACAGCTTTCACCCCTCCTCCTCTCTTCCTTCACCAAGGGAGCATATATGGCTCTAAGTGAAGCCCCTGTGAGCTTGAGTGGGGGTCCCTTTATGCCACAAGGACTTTTTGTGCCAAAAAAATACTTTTACAATTAGGAAAGCCATATATGGACTGACCTATCATTTGTGCTCATGTGTATGATGTCATTTTTGTCTATAAAAAAGCCAATAAAGGTACCGCCCCTTTCTCTTTTCACAGGGAAACGAAGCAAGAAGGAGCAGTCTATTATTTCATGCTATCACAATTTGGGCCAGCAGGCAGAATAGCTGTACTCTAGTGTTGTGCTAGGGCCTATCTTTATCAAATGTGGTGGAGGATTTGGCTTTATCTGGAAGAAAAGTGTTCTAACATGACAGAAACGGGGCAGGGCTTATACTTTTGATGCCATTACTAGCCAATCGCAAAGCCCCTTTCCTCAAGAGTTTGCAAAACTTTGAGCAAGCTTTCAGCAGCTTTCTCTGTATGCCTTTAAAGTTGGTGTTATTAATACAAATGAAGTATGAATGAATGCATAACCATTTTAATGAGGGTATTTTCTTTTATTGCAGCCTCTTTCCACGTTAAAAAAGGAATCCCTTATGGAAGTTTGCAGACTGTCATTAAGGTAAATACTGAATTTGCATGTATCCTATTTACAATTGTTGTGAGAGTTCATAGATCATCACAGAAGAGACACAGCCATATAAAATATGCATCTGATCTGCGGATTATGAATGTTATTCATGGGTCATTTTCTCATGTAGATAGGATATCTAGGATACAAAGCTATACACATCACCTGCAGATTGCAATTTAATATTTTCTGCATATAAAGTTAGAATGCTTCTTCTCCTGTCTTAACACTTTGATTGTGATCAGCACAATTAGCACCTACATAGCAATGATAATTATCTGGATAAAATAGTACATTAATAGGTTTTAGCACTCACAGCAATTATCTAGCTTTTTTTTATGAACTTTCCTCCATCTCGGGTAATGGAGAGCTTTGCATGACATGTAAGCCATTTAAAATCTAGCTGAGAAGCATATGCAATTCAGATCTATGAATATCCAATGATTAATTTGAGATTAATTACTTTTGTAACCATGAAGAAGATCAATGTTTTAATGCAATCTCAACAAGATTGTGAAAGTTGCTGTATTAATATATTACATTTTTGTGCTCGAAGGATTGGAGGATTTTTATAAACAATTTATTTCCTTGAGGGTTTTTTTCTTATGAACCGTAGCTAATTTCTTTATTGTGTTTAATTTCAGTTAAGCTTGCATATAGTTAATCTCTAACAACATATACTGTAAATATATTTAGAATTTTTATATAAATTGTCTGTATTGCATTGATGATATTTTCATTTCATTTGGTGTTAAATAGCAATTGATATCTCCTGATTTTTTTTATTACTAAAGGAAAACTGGCACAAAATAGTAAAAAGCGTAGCTGTAAATTTTCTGCACATTTTCTTTTTTTATCTTACCTAAAACATACTGATGCTGACTTACTGACTCTAATGCCTCGTTTCCACTGAGCGGATCGGTTCGGGTCGCTTAGAATGGAACGGGTTAGAATGGTCCGGTCTATTCTGCAGAGCATTTCCACTGCAAATCGGACCATCCGGGACCATGCAAGGTTTAGAAAAAAAGCCTAGCACATCCACCAATCAGTGAGATGTGTTTGTAGGTCCGCCCTAATGGAACTGTTCCATTCTCTATGGCCCCACATCTGAAGCAGGACCCAGAATGGTCCGGTACGGTTCGCTTTTATGGCACGCTTTGATAATGGAAACACTCAAAAAAGCATACTGTACCAAACCGTACCGAACCGATCCGCTCAGTGGAAACGAGGCATAATACTAAATGAAAAATAAAATAAAAATTATCCTACCTAAAATATACTGACCCTGATCTTTGACCCAACATTTGACCCTGACTTGAGCATAAGCTTTGACCCTGACTTTAACCCCAACAGTGATCTAATCAAATTCTTTGCTGTCCAGCCATCGCCATTTTATGGTGGCAGGTTTGCTCGTTCTCGCGAATCGCCGTACTGGTACGTCGGCTCCCTTAAGAGCCATAGCGCAAGCTGCATGGCGGGGGACACAATGCGCGTGGCCGGCAGGCCACAATGTATACTGGGCACCCGGGATTGCGGGCACGAGAGCCAGAACAGGGATCCCCGTTCTGGCAGGGGAGGAGAGACAGATCTGCTGTCTATTAATTAGGAACAGCAATCTGTCTCATAATTACTAGAGTCACATCCTCCCACAGTTATAAACACACATGAGGGAACACATTTAACCCCTTGCCCGCCCCTAGTGTTAACCCCTTCCCTGCCAGTGACATTTACACAGTAATCAGTGCATTTTTTATAGCACTGATCGCTAAATGTCAATGGTTCCAAAAAAGTGTCAAAAGTGTCCGATTTGTCCATCGCTTTTTTATTTGAATATTTATTTTAGCAAAAAGCAAAAAAATATATATATATTTTTTTAAATGTTCACTTTTTTCTGTTTATAGTGGAAAAATAAAAGCCACAAAGGTGATCAAATGCCACCAAAAGAAAGCTCTATTTGTGGGAAAAACTATTTTGCTAGGGTATCCGCGCAATTGTCAGTTAAGGTGAAGCAGTGCCGTGTCGCAAAAAATGTCCTGGTCATTAAGGGGAAAAATCTTCAGGGGCTGAAGTGGTTAACCACTTGACCACTGGGCACGAAAACCCCCTTAATCACCAGACCAATTTTCAGCTTTCGGTGCTCTCACAATTTGAATGACAATTACTCAGTCATACAACATTGTACCCATCTGAAATTTTTGTCCTTTTTTTCCCACAAATAGAGCTTTCTTTTGGTGGTATTTTATCACCTCTGCGGTTTTTATTTTGTGCGCTATAAAAGAAAAAAGACTGAAAATTCTGTAAAAAAAAAAAAAAAATCTAGTTTCTGTCATATTAGCAGGTTATTTCTCACACACAGCATATGCATACTACAAATTACACCCCAAAACACATTCTGCTATTCCTCCCGAGTATAGCGATACCACATGTGTGCGACTTTTACACAGCGTGGCCACATAGAGAGGCCCAACATGCAGGGAGCACCATCAGGCGTTCTGGAGCACCCAGGCCAATTCTGACATTCCTCTCCTACATGTAAAAATCATCATTTATTTGCTAAAAAAATTACATAGAAACCCAAAACATTATATATGCTTTTTTTTCAAAGACCCCAGAGAATACAATGGCGGTTGTTGCAACTTTTTATCTTGCACGGTATTTTCGCAGCAATTTTTTGAACGCGTGTTTTTAAAAAAAAAACAGTTTTGTGCTTAAAAAAAAAAAAAAACAGTAAAGTTAGCCCAATGTTTTTGCATAATATGAAAGATGAAGTTACGCCGAGTAAATAGATACCCAACATGTCACCCTTCAAAATTGCACACGCTCGTGAAATTGCGCCAAACGTTGCTACTTAAAAATCCCCATAGGCGACGTATTGCAAGGTATTGGAGTATTGAGGGTATTGCGGAGTATTGGGGGGGTATTGCAGAGTATGGGGGGGTATTGCAGAGTATGGGGGGGGGTATTGCAGAGTATGGGGGGGGGTATTGCAGAGTATGGGGGGGGGTATTGCAGAGTATGGGGGGGGTATTGCAGAGTATGGGGGGGGTATTGCAGAGTATGGGGGGGGGGGTATTGCAGAGTATGGGTGGGTATTGCAGAGTATGGGGGGGTGGGTATTGCAGAGTATGGGTGGGTGGGTATTGCAGAGTATGGGGGGGTGGGTATTGCAGAGTAAAATAAAAAAAATGATGAGTGCAATACTCTGCAATACCCCACCCCATACTCTGCAATACCCCACCCCATACTCTGCAATACCCCACCCCATACTCTGCAATACCCCACCCCATACTCTGCAATACCCACCCCCCCAGGGTGGGTATTGCAGAGTATGGGGTGGGGTATTGCAGAGTATGGGGTGGGGTATTGCAGAGTATGGGGTGGGGTATTGCAGAGTATTGCACTCATCATTATTTTTTTTTTACTGCAGAGTATTGCGCAGGGATGGCTGGATCTGTGACTGCAATTGTCACAGATCCAGCCCACAGTGCGGCGGCTGCTGCTGCCGCCCGATCCCCCCCCCCTCCCTCTCCTCTCACACTGTACCGAACGGTACAGAGAGGAGAGGGAGGAACCGGCGTCATTACATGACGCCGGTTTGTTTACAAGTGATCGCGCCGTCATTGGACGGCGCGATCACGTGGTAAGGAGCCGCTTCCATTGGCTCCTTACCGCGAGTGCTGTTGCTGCGGGTCCCGTAGACCCGGCGAGCACCGGCGATCGCGTGTGCGCGCCCGCTCGGGCGCGCACAACGCAGTCTCTGGGAGGACGTACATTGACGCCCTCCTAGAGTACAGGAACCGCTCTGTAGCCGTATTTTGGCTATAGGGCGGTTACCAACTGGTTAATCACCACAGTTTTTTTTGCAAAAAAAATAAAAAAAGACCAAACATTTTGAAAAGGATGATTTTGTTTCTGTAATAAAATTGTACAAATAAGTAATTTTTCTTCTTAAGTGTTGATGAGGCGGCACTGATAGGCTGCATTGATTGACACTGATGAGGCTGCACCGATGGGTATTGACGAGGCTGCACCGATAAGGCTGCGCTAATGGGCACTGATGAGGGGGCACTGATGAGGCAGCACTGATAGGCAGCACTGATAGGCCCTGATATGCTTTGCTGATGGACACCGATTGGTACTGATCGGGCTGCACATGTAATCAGGGCCCTGATTATCAGTGTAACTATCCCCTGTCACAGGATAGCCGGTTATCGCCTTTTCTTTCCTTACACAGTGACAGCGCTGAGGAAAGGAAATGCCGATACCTGGCATTTACTTACACGTGATGAGCTGTGATTGGACACATAGTAAAGGGCTGCTGTGATTGGCCCTTTACCTCAATCTGTGATAATCTGTGTCCACAGGACACACAGATCACAAAGAGTGCCCGATGCATTCCCCTGTGCAGGGGTGCAGGGTTCTAGGTGGAAGTCAATAGATGCCCTTCCAGAACTGGACAAATGCACTGTAAGGCCCCTTTCAGACGTGCAGACCGTATGTTGCTTTTTCATCCATCCGTTTGCGGATGAAAAGGGACGTACAGTGGTCCCTATATGATTGCGGGTGTCAGCGGATAAACATCCGCTGACACCGTAATCACCTGCCTCCGCAAAGAACCGATTTTGCGGACGGAAGAAAACCCTATTTTTTCTTCTGTCTGCGGATCGGATTAACACGGACACACGGTCCATGTTCATCCGATCCCCCCATAGGGGAGAGCGGAGAAAAGACAGGGCGGTCCCTGCACAGTGTGCGGGGACCGCCCTGTCAGTCGCTGGCTCAGCGGGGATATACAGAGCGTTCCCTGCTGAGCTTACGGACACACGGAGGAGGATCATTACTGATCCGCCCCATGTGAAAGGGCCCTAACCCTCTTTCTGCCATAGGGAAGTCGACAAGTGGTTAACAAAAAAAGATGTGGGGTCCCCCTTAAAATTTAATACCATTTGGCCTACATGACTTGCTGCTGCTATGTTGGTTTGACCCACTCTGGATGATCTGGTTCTATTGCTGCATAAACTAATCATCTCCATCCTACTGTGGATACAAGCGTAATTTGACCTTCTGTTAGCTCAGTGGTCCACCATATCTGGTAAGAATATTGACTTACTGGTGGAGGGCCTGTCACGCAAAACATTGAGTGGATTGGAATCTTTCCTCCCACGAGGTGTCTTTGTGTTCCACTATTGGGTGATTCATTGGTCTCTTTATTTGTTTATGGACTCACCTTGTTTTATTGTGCTGCACTAATTGTATTTTATAATTTTTTTATATGTATTGGAGGTGTTGTGATCAGCCTGTAGTGTACAGCTTGCATTTTTCTCATGCCCAATAATTGTTTGCACTGATTGTCTTTTTATTTTATATTGAGATGCACTCCCCCTGGCATATTCCTTATTTAAATGATTTCATGTGTAGCGCTACCCCCTCAAGAGCCGCTGGTTAGATTGGGACGGCATCATTATGTTACCTCTGTGATGTGTCTAGGGATGATGATGGAGTAACAGAATGTCCAAACAGCGGGGTGTCATTTTCTGTGCTTTATTTACCTGCCCAACATGGCAAACAGTTAACTTGAGGTAGATAGAGATAGGTTGGTGAAAGGAGAATTTCAGGCCTATAGATAAACGAAAGCAGTCTTGCCTCCAATGGGACTTTAACTCACGTCGCCACTCCAGTGTACTTGGACAGGCCTCTCACACCGACCTGGCAGCCAGAGTATCATATAGAACCTCTGAAAAGGAACAAGTCTCTGCCACTGACTTGGCTCTAGTGAATTTGCAATTAGAAGTGGAACCTCTGCCACATGCCCTTTGCTCAGGAACAAAGATAGTAGAGCGAATCCTCTCAGTAAATACAATTTGCCTGAATCTCCCTCAGGTAGCTTTTTCCATAACTCGCTTGGGATCTTCCTCATGAAGTGTAGGGACCCAGTAAGTCACTGGGGCCCCTTTACAGCTTTAGTTGCTCCGGGCCATGAGAGCCCAGAACTGGGAACTCCGCGTAGGCCATCTTGCTGGGGCCTGTGATGTGCGCACACCCTAAAGGTGGGTGCCGCACCCGGAACCAGGAACAAGCGAAGACCCCAAAAAATGGCATCCGCCCTAGAAGTACCCTCCCCCAGCATGCCCTGCCTCATTGGTTGCTGGCAGAAGGCGCCCTTCCCTGGACCCCTCTGGCCCCACCTACTATCCAAAGATGGAACAGTATATTTGGAACACAAAATGGAACCACAGGACAGTCCAGCCAGACAGAAACCTAATTTAACAAATCACATTGAATGAGAGCAAAATAACTCTCTCATTCCCCTATAAATTTGACATAGCACCTGTACTGAAAGTACACAGGCGCTACACAATTATAGATCCACACCTTAAGGTTTAGTTATGACTTAATTTGTTTCACACACTATGCATGAAGCAGACACATAGACAAAAATTGTATTTAATATTTTTAATAAGCTACTGTAAGCTCAACAAATAAAGTGATTGAACTATGCAATGAGGAAGAAAGGGAATTACCGCTCCAGATGGAAATGCTTGGTTAATCAATCGCCTCCTGGAGACCACAGGTGCTGGCAGTGCATATAGCAGACAACAAAAAAGAAAATATTTGGACAGTCGCACTCCTGGAAAGATTCCTGAATTGTCCTTTAATGGTAAAATGGAATACACTACAATCCACTGCAAAAAGGTGAAAACGAGATACAGAGCTGACGTTTCGCACTGATACTCACTGCTTACTCATAGTAAGCACTGAGTATCAGTATGAAACGTCAGCTCTGTATCTCGTTTTCAGCTTTTTGCTGGGGATTGTAGTGTATTCTATTTTACCATTAAAGGAGAATTCAGGAATCTTCCCAGGAGTGCGGCTGTGCAAATATTTTCTTTTTTGTTGTAAACTATGCAATGAACTAGGGCTAGGTTTCTCTCTTTGCTGTATGAACTGTGGATCTTTGATTGGTTGTTGGGAGGCTTCATTTCTCACTTTGTACTAAAAAGATCACAGCTTCATATGTATCCCCACCTTGGTTAGGATCTGCTAGTGAGTGCAGCTCCATTTTTCTTTATTTGAAAAAGAACTTGCACTTAAATTTTTATCATTCAAAGCTTTTATTGAAAAAAAAGAATGTTGTTTACAACAAGGGAACAAACATGTGGACAATAGCTCTTACAGAGGTATACAATGTCTAATAAAAGGTAAGGACAAAGCATAGAACATTTCTATGAGCAGTTCAGATTGTATACATTCCTTCTCGTGTGTGAGCTAAAACCAAATATATAAATCCGTATAATATAATTGAGATTCAGAAGATGAGTCCACATCCTATTTGGTAACGTAGGATGAGAGTTGAGCTTTCAGAAAGAAGAAAAGAGTAGGGAGAAAAGTGAAGCGGTTTGAAGAGACAGATAAGGGGGGGGGTATGGACTGGTGTCCATCTATCAATAGGTACTGTATGTTATAAGCAGGGTAGTGTGTTCACATTAATATCAGTTTGTTAATGAAGTCTTATGTGCTGTAAGCCGATTATATTCTTCAGTGTATTTGAAAGAGAACCAAGGGGACCACATCTCGTGAAAGCGATCCACTGTGTCATTGGCTTGTGCCACCGTATCTTCCATTTCACATATCTCTGTCACCTTGAGCAGCCAAGTCCTAATGGTGGGTGTTGATGTGGTCTTCCAGTATAATGGTATGAGGGACTTGGCTGAGGTCAGTAGATGTCTGGTTAAAGAGCGTTTGTAACTCCTGAGGGAGAAACTGTTAATGTTAAGTAGGCAGCTTGCAGCGTTAAAGGGTACGTTAATGTCCGCTATGATCTGTACCACTCTGGTAACTTCTAGCCAGAATGGAGTTATCAGGGAGCATTGCCACCATATGTGGTGTAGTGTGCCTATTTCGGCCTTACAACGCCAACATTGGCTCGAGGAGCCTGGGTACCATCTACTCAGTTTATCAGGGGTTGCATACCAGTGGGTCAGCATTTTATAGGATGTCTCCTGCATTCGAGTGCTGAGAGAGCATTTATGTGCTAGTATGCAAGCTCTGTTCCATTGTCTTTCAGTGATAGGTGTGCCTAACTCTCTCGCCCATCGCTCTTTAAACCTATCTTCTGTGTTCTGAGCCGAACTTTGGGTCCAAGTGTATGCTAAAGAGGTGGCTTTCTGGGTCGGTTCCCCTTTCCGACATATCACTTCAATGTCAGTCAATCTCCTTGTGAAAAGTCCCCTAAGCCTAGGATTATTGACATAGCTACGAATCTGAAAATAGGTCCATAGAGGGAGCCTCGGGCTGGGGATATCTGACTTAAGTGCGGTGAAGTCTTTCATCCGACCGTTCGAGAAGCATTGAGAAGTCAGCAGGGGGTCGGTTATCGTCGGTGATTGAAGAGGGCCGTGTCCTAAACCCGGGGGGAAGTCAGGGTTACCTCTCAGTGGGGTGAGTGGGCCTAGTTGTGTGGAAAAGTTTGGGTTTTTGGTTAGTTTGCGAAAAATCTTTAAGGTGACACTGACCAGCGGGTGATCCCTCAGTGCGGCCGAACTGCCGGACCAGGGGACCCAGGGCAAGAATCTGAGTGGAGTTGTGCTTAGGGAGGCTTCTAGGAAAACCCAGTCCTTCATCGTCTCATGGCAGTGCCAGTCTATTATTCTGGATAAGTGGGCAGCATAGTAGTAGCGTCTGTAATCTGGAAGACCCATCCCTCCTTCTGCTTTACCTCGTGTGATAAGGTGGAATCTGATTCGTGGTCGTTTGTGGGCCCAAACGAAGTTAAGTTGGAGTGATTGTAGTTTTTTAAAGAAGCCATCAGTAATGCCTATGGGAATCGTTCTGAGTAGGTATAAGAGTCTAGGCAGGACAGACATCTTGCAGATGGCTGCCCTGCCAAACCACGAGAAGTGCTGTGGGTGCCATTTAGTCAGGTCATTTTCTATGGTCTTAAGTAAAGGTGGGAAATTCATCCCAAACATCTGAGAGATTTGTGGTGTTAGTTTGACTCCCAAGTATTTGAGAGCTGAAGGAACCCACTTAAAGGGGCTATGTTCTTGCGTCTTCTTCAGTATCGTTTGAGGGACCGAGACGTTTAACGCCTCAGATTTAGCATAATTAATTTTCATATTGGATAAATATCCGAAAAATGAGAATTCTGTCATAAGTTTGGGAATGGACGTCGTCGGGTGAGTCAAAAAAAACAAAAGGTCATCAGCATAGGCCGCTAGTTTGAATTCTCTACCTCCTACCCCAAAACCCGTTATGGCTTGATCCAACATCACCCTCCTGATAAACGGCTCCAAAATGAGGATGAATAAAATGGGTGAGAGAGGGCAGCCCTGTCTCGTACCATTTTTAATGTGGACTGTATCTGATAGTGAACCATTTATTTTGATTTGGGCTGAGGGGTTATTGTATAAGGCTGAGATCCATGTCAGCATATGTTCCCCCATTCCAACATGTCTGCATGTCTCCATCATGAAGTCCCAAGCTACTCGATCGAAGGCCTTCTCCGCGTCGGTAGACAGGAGAAGACCCTCGATCTTTCGCTGCCCTGCTGCATGTATCAAGTTCAGGGATTTAATTACGTTATCTTTTGCCTCCCGACCCGGCATGAAGCCTGCCTGTTCGGGACCCATTAAGGTAGGGAGGAGGGGTCTTAGCCTGGATGCCATAATTTTCGCTAATATTTTGGTGTCGAGGTTGAGCAGGGAAATCGGTCTGTAACTCGTGCAGAGCGTGGGGTCTTTTTCGGGCTTGGGCAGAACTGTTATGTGTGCCAGTAAGAAGGATCTTGGTATTTATTGTCTCGACCTCTGTATGGCTAATTGGTTTTTCAAGTGCTTGTGTGTCTGCTTCAGCCAGTCTGGGCAATTTGGAGGCTGCTAAGTACGTCCGCATGATGTGTAGCCTATCCCCCTCCGCCGAGGCCGGTTTATGTTGATGAGGCAGATTGTACAGCTGTGAGTAGTAATCCTGAAAATGTTTGGCTATAAGGTTGTCTTCTATATCTAAGCTCCCTGATTTATTTCTGATGCCTAATATGGTGTTCTTGAGCCTCGGGCCTCTCAAGGCCCTGGCCAAGAACCTGCCCGATTTATCTCCATGTTCATAGTAAACTTTTTTCTGGAAAAACAGGAAGCGTTTGGAAGTTGTTTCCAGCTTCTGGTGTAGTTTTTTCCTGGCTTCCAGCAATTCTGTGGCCAGTATTTCGGATAGAGATTGTTTATGGGAGGATTCTAGTTTTGATATCTGATCTGCTATGTCACGGATCTCCTTCTCTCTCTCCCGCTTACGGCGGGCTCCCATCCTAATGAGTTCCCCTCTGATGGAGCATTTGTGCGCTTCCCAGATTGTCAACGGATCAACATCTGGTGTGGAGTTTAAGGTAAAGTATTCAGTGAGGTGTGATGTCAGTTTCGGGAGTAGTTCGGGGTCAGAGAGAAGGGATGCATTCAGTCTCCATGAGGGGGGTAAGCGCTTGGGTGTGTCCATGTCTAAGGTCACCGAGATAGGGGCATGGTCCGAAATCGATTGTATACCTATTTGTGCTTTCTGTACCGCATGTAGGTCCCCCCTGGAGACAAAAAGGCAGTCTATCCTGGAGTACCTATCATGCGGCACAGAATAGAAGGTAAAGTCTTTACCGTCGGGGTGAAGGTATCTCCATGTGTCAATCAGGTGCATGGAGTTTAGTTCCATTTTTATGCTCTTCAGTATCTTATATTGGATGCAGGTTGTCCCTGTGGAGGTGTCCACTAGGGGATTCAGGGGGAGGTTGAGGTCTCCCCCCAGGACTATGCGTCCCGAGGCGAAGCCCCCAAGCTCCCTAATCAAGCTCCTGCAGAAGGTCAGATGGGATGAATTCGGGAAATAGACATTTGCCAATGTCATAGGTGCCCCTTTATAGTTTCCCTTTAAGAATAGGTACCGTCCCGCTGGGTCCGTCAGCCTGCCTGTTATCTCAAAAGCAGCCTCCTTACTGATCAGTATCGAGACCCCTTTGGATTTTGCTTGGTCATTTGTAGCGTGAAACGCTGTGGTAAAATATGAGTCCGTAAGTCTAGGTACTTTGTCTGTCCTGAAATGTGTCTCTTGGAGGAAAGCAAAAAGAGGCTTACCCTTCCTGAGCTCGCGCAAGACTGTTGACCGCTTCTCCGGAACGTTCAGTCCCCTGACGTTGTGAGAGATCACAGTGGGATAGGGGTCCAGGTTAGAGTACGCCATGTGTCCGCTTGCTCTTGTTATAGATGTGACTGAGGGATAACGAGAAACACACTATTGTGGCGAAGAGCCGCTTTTAGTACAGTACTTTAGTGCAATCAATAAATTCTGCTGTTATATTTATGATATTGGTAGAAGTCAGGGAGGGGTGGGGGGAGAGAGAAGAGAGAAAGATCTGAGAAGAAAATAGGAAATTAGGAGATGGTAGATGTCTCTTAAGAAGGAGAGTAAATAGGTTACACCTTTAAGAATAGTTGTACTATTGACAAGGTTAAGTTTGTGTGTCCCTTTAAGGGTAAGCCCCTTATTGGGAGACACTGTGTAGGGCAATGTGAGGCTACGATTTCGACAGCCAGCACTCAGTGCTTGTAGATTGATAAAATATAAATCCACAAAAAGTATATATAAAAAAAAACAATAAGGAAAGGATCAAACCTACAAGTCGAAGACATAGCCCCACAGCCTTCTTCAGTTGAACTATATATGCAAATGAAGTATATCTGCAGTGAAAAACATATATCATTGAACTAGGCACGTATAAAACTGTAAAACAATAACTATAGCCTGAGACTAAGGAGGAAGATCGGTCGGCCGCATCAACCACCAAAACTAACAGTAGGAAAGTTCCAGGACTCCCAATGCGTGACTCCAGATTAACGTGTCTGGGTGAATTTGCCCGACTGTTTGTGTACCCATCGAGACATGACTGTTTAGCAAGACGGCATGTTGCGAGCAGCGTGATCAAACCTGTAAGTAGGGAGGGGTATTTTGCTGGCTTCAAGGTCAGGAAAGTTATGCCCCTGGCACGGGGGGCTATGCTGACATATCGTGGGATGTTGTTCCTCATTGTGCGGGCCCTGCTTCAGAAGGCTGTTCAATATCAGCTGTTTAACAAGTCCAGGGGATTCGGCCTGATGTCAGCTGGTTGGGAGGACTTTTATGTTACGTGGCCACGGCACTTTCCCGGGTCCCCTTCCGTCCCGTCCCGCCATATGTTTACTGAGGTGTCTATCGGGTTGAAAGGGTAGTGTCCTGTACTTGGTAGTACATTCATGTGGATCATCCTCCTTGGTAGGCCTGGATCAGAGTTAGGGCAGGGAACCATCTTTGCGAGCGAGTAGCTGTGAGTGTGCCTTGCTTAAGTGTTATAGTCCCGGCATTTCCTAATGGAGAGTTTTTTATCCTTTCTGATAGTGGGTATAAATTTCAGTAAACCTCAGGTGGAACACAGTCCCAGCAGGCTAGGGGTGTTGCGTTGATAATTATAGAATAGTCCCAGCACCCTCCAGGGATGGCTCAACTGACGTGTGGTGACTCCAGTCCCTAGTGTTCCAAAAACAACCGAGCTGTATTTTTAGCTTCTTGCGCACTGTGTGTGGAGACCTATGTTGCACCTAAGGTGGCTTTTGATCCTTTGGGGCTTTAGGGGTGATGGTACTTCAGTGTATAGCCGTTGGTCTGACCTAGGTCAAGTGTCGTGCCCAGCGTGAAACTAGTCCAGCCTTGCCGCAGTGTGCAAGAAGCCGTTTACATCATTATGTCAAATCAAAATCGGTACATACCAGTGTTGAGTCTTTGGGCTCGCAGCATTGGGAGTTAGTCGTTGCTATATCCTGGCGATCCAAGTGCTAATCCAGTACTCTGTTCAGCGCCCTGGAAGAGTGCGCGTTCCCTGGGTTCGGTGTTCCCACCATGGGTCCTCCTGCGCGGCTGTGTTTCTGGTTCGGTGTACCTGCCACAGAGCCCCCCCTGGCGTCCGTGCCTCGTCCTCTTCGGGCCTTTCCCTTCTGGTGTAGCAAGCGGAGAGCATGGAGGGCTTCTGTCCAGCGGGGGCAGACGATATTCCTGATACCAGTCCGGAAGCTCCACCGGGTTAAGCTGCAGGCCAGAGCAAAAATCTTCCAGATCATCTGGAGAGCGCAGGGCAAATTGGCGACCGTTATGGATCACTAGGAGTGCAAAGGGGAAGCGCCACGTGTACCTCATACCCTTGTTCCTAAGCTCCTCCAAGAGAGGGCGGAGAGCCCTGCGGTTTTTTAAAGTAATTTGTGATAAATCCTGGAAGAGCAGGATCGTTTCTCCATTAAAAACAATCCGGTCATTTCTTCTTGCTTTCTGCATTATTTCTTCTTTTAGTACGAAGCTCTGTAGGCAGCAAATTACGTCCCTTGGTGGCTGATTATCAGGTCCGCGTGCTCTCAAGGCCCTATGAGCCCTCACCAACTCAATGTCTGAGTCTTCAGGCCTTTCCAGTAGGCCGTTAAACATGCGTTGGAGGGCCAGGTTGATTTGGTCAGGTTCGACCGATTCCGGTATCCCCCTGACGCGTATGTTGCACCTCCTTCCCCGGTTGTCGAGGTCTTCCAAGTGTCTCGACATTTCTATGAAATGGTTAGATTGTGTGACCGCCACTCTCTCCAGCCGGCGTATGGCCCTCTCCCTCTGTTTCCCTGCCGTCTCGACCGTCGCCATCTTGTCGTTTAGCACGAGCAGGTTAGATTTTAAGTCCGTGATGGCCGCCGAGAAGGTGGACTTTATGTCCGCTGCGAATATGGACATATCGGCATAGGTGAGAGGTAGGTTCGGGTTTGTTGGGCCTCGGGCGTTGTCTTCAGCAGCGGACTGTGAGTCGTCGCTGAAGTCTTCCAGTGCACGCGTCGGCGCCATCTTACCGCTCAGGCCTCCGCTCAAGGAAAGGGCTTGTCTTTTAAAAATGTCCGATATATTGCTCCCTTTGTACACCGCCGATGAGCGTCTGGGTCTGGACTGAGGTGGTCTGTAGTTCAGCTTGCTCATTATCCGAAATTATGCTGCAGATATACGGGCTTTAGGCTGTGGGTCTGCCGGAGCTCTTTCAGTGTGCTGCCATCTCTCCGCTCGCTAGGCCACGCCCCCTGCACTTAAATTTTTACACTGGCTTGCTGTTTAGCATTCTCCTGAGAATAAGGGCTAGGTCACCAATGCTGATGGATAGTGTAGAATGTACTCGCTTTATTTGGGTCAATATACTGTCCCAGGTCTGGGCATCAGGGAGTCTTATCATTTTTCTAAATATCAAAGGAGTAGTAGGCAGCTGTAAGTTCTGTGTCAATGTGCATCTCATGTTTCCAAAAGATGATTTAGGTAATCATGGCTACTTGTTCCACATTGTGCAGACAGATGGATCCTGCAAACATCTTTTGTGAAGGGTGCCTCACCATCCTCCTATCTCTAAAATATCCAGTGCTGTGTGAGTTAATAACTTCAGGTCTTCTGTGAAACTGCTTGGAAAATGTTTCCAACAAAGACCTCCCTCCTTCTCCATTAAAAGGTATCTTTGTAGTGTGCACTGCCTGTAACACCGTCATTGAATGAGGAAAAGGATCCTGTCACTCATCAGATGAGAGTGAATGAATACAGTATATACAAATTACAATAGTATGCACTCTGCATGCACACCACAGAAGATAATCCCTTAACCTAAATTGCAAATCTTACACTGCTTTTTTAATGCATACAGTGCATTTTCAGTTTTCTGTGTCTTTAAAATTCTAGATAACGCTGTGTTTGTCTTCTTTTCTTACAATATATATAAGCAAAACTGATGCTATGCCTGATTAAAGTTGTTCTAAAAGAGAGCTCCTATTCCCTTATAGCATATTAAACAGTGCAGTGCTGTCCAATTTGCCCCTTTCTAAGATGTAAAAAACCTGGCTGATCCATCCAGCTGCTGTATCCCCATCTGTGTGCTGACCACGATAATCATGGCTGCTGAGCCCTGATTACCGTGGTAAATTTACGTGCCTCCATTATCCGCAGTTCTCCTCTCTCCCACCCTCCCTGCTTGTCAGCTTTGCGTATCTGTGTCTGCGTCTCTGCCCCCCCTCATCCTGCCGCTAATTAAACTTAAAAAAATGTCACTTCCAGCCCCTTTGTTGTATCTAGCCATAATGCACTGTATAAGTGTTTTTTTCTAAAACAAAGCCTTTAAATACCTTTTCAGAGCTCTTCAGGTCAGTCACATGACTCCCGTATGCTTTGCTACTCTGATCCAGGTCTTTAGCAGGTGGAACTGAGTGGTGAGCATAGCGGTCATGTGACCTCCCGGCTGACATCAAAGGGAGATCTCAGCCCCTCCCGATGTAGCCATGGATCAGAGTAGCAGAGCAGCCGACAGTCAAGTGACTGGCCTGAAGATCTCTGAAAAAGGTATTTAGGGACATTGTTTTATAAAAAAATGTATAAAGTGCATTATGGATACAAGAAAGGGGCTGGCAGTCACATTATTTGTGTTAAGGTTACAAACATGTTAAGGCTTTTCACCTTAATGCATTCTATGTATTTAGGTGAAAAACCTTCTGTGCAAAAAACAAAACAAAAAAAACAACCCCCCTTATATTTACCAGAGTCCGGTCTGATGATCAAGCAATGTACACGAGACATTGGCATACCTAAAGCATTTGGCACCCCTGATGGATCCTATTTCTGACACCCCCCAGGTCATGAAAATGACAAAAAAACACACAACCTAATTGAAATCTAAAATACTGCAGCTATAACTGTGGGAAAAAAAGGAGAAATACCCCCTTTACATTATACAGCCCTGTACCTCTGGATCCCTTTACATTACACAGCCCCCACACCTCTGGACCCCTTTACATTACACAGCTCCATACCTCTGGACCCCTTTACATTACACAGCCCCTGCACCTTTGGACCCCTTTACATTACACAGCCCCGCACTTCTGGACCCCTTTACATTGCACAGCCCCCACATTGCTGGACCCCTTTACATTACACAGCTCCATACCTCTGTACCCCTTTACATTACACAGCCCCCGCACCTCTGGACCCCTTCACATTACACAGCCCCCATACCTCTGGACCCCTTTGCATTACACAGCCCCACACCTCTGGACCCCTTTACATTACACAGCTCCATACCATTGGACCCCTTTACATTACACAGCCCCCACACCTTTGGACACCTTTACATTACACAGCTCTGTACCTCTGGACCCCTTTACATTACACAGCCCCTGCACCTATGGATCCCTTTATATTACACAGCCCCCACACCTTTGGACACCTTTACATTACACAGCTCCGTACCATTGGACCCCTTTACATTACACAGCTCTGTACCTCTGGACCCCTTTACATTACACAGCCCCTGCACCTTTGGACCCCTTTACATTACACAGCCCCCGCACCTATGGATCCCTTTATATTGCACAGTCCCCCCACCTTTGGACCCCTTTAAATTACACAGCTTCGCACATCTGGATCCATTTACATTACACAGTCCCCCCACACCTCTGGACCCCTTTACATTACACAGCCCCCATTACACAGCAGTATAGTGGCTAAGTAGTGGCAGGTTTGGCTGGTATAGTGGCAGTATATTGGCAGGTTAGGGCAGTGCAGTGGATGTATAGTGGCAATTTAGAGCGGCATAGTGGCAGGTTAGGGTGTAAAGTGGAAGACTAGGCTGGTACAGTGGCAGACTAGGGTGGTATAGTGGCAGGTTAGGGTGGTAAAGTGTCAGGTATAGTGGCAAGTTTGGGTGGTATAGTGGCAGGTTAGAGCAGTATAGTGGCAGGTTAGGAAGGTATAGTGGCAGAATAGGGTGGTATAGTGGCAGGTTAGGGTGGTACAGTTGCAAACTAGAGTGATATAGTGGCAGGTTAAAGCGAAACAGTGGCAGGTTTGGATGGTAAAGTGTCAATTTAGAGAGGTATAGTGTCAGGTTAGGGTGGTACAATGGCAGACTAGGGTGGTACAGTGGAAGGTTAGGGTGGCATAGTGGCAGGTTAGCGTGGTATATTGACAGGTTAGGACGGTATAGTGGCAGACTAGGGTGGTATAGTGGCAGGTTAGGGCTGTGTAGTGGCAGGTTTGGGTGGTATAGTGGCAATTTAGAGCGGTATAGTGGCAGGTTAGGATGGTATAGTTGCAATTTAGAGTGGTATAGTGGCAGGTTAGGGTGGTACAGTGGCATGCTAGGGTGGTACAGTGGCATGCTAGGGTGGTACAGTGGCAGACTAGGGGGTATAGTGGCAAGTTAGGACATTATAGTAGCAGCTCTTTGTATCCACTTTTAATCTTTTGCACTGGTGGTATTGTGGTATTTGTATCTTAATTTTACTCATTGCTACATTATTTTCAATAAAGCATAATATTTTTCTTAAACCCTGGTAGAAGGTTACCATGAGGATCTGCTATCCTCAACTTTTTTCTAGCGTTATAAACTGGCAGGTTAGGGCATTATTGTGGTAGACTAAGGTGGTATAGTGGCAGATTAGAGTGGTGTAATGGCAGGTTAGGGTGGTAAAGTGGCAGACTAGTGTGGTATAGTGGTAGGTTAGAGGAGTATAGAGGTAGGTTAGAGCAGAAAAAGTGGTGGGTTAGAGCGGTATAGTGGCAGACTAGGGTGGTATAGTGGTAGGTTAGAGCAGTATTGTGGCAGGTTACAGGTTATGGTCCCCAGAGATGTCCTAACACGGGTCCACTTTTACCACATTAAAGAAGAAACTACTACAAGCAGCCAGATCCACTCGCTCCCTTTCTGCTCCATATGCGGGAATAGCTCTGAACCAGGACATCTCAGCTGCAACCTCCAAATTGAGGAAATAGTTCTCCCCCATCACTAAAACTCTGAGGGATCGCAGCATTGTATACTGCTGGGGCCTCCCCACCAAGTTACTGGTCACATACCAGAACCAGAACCACCATTACATTACCCAAAGATGGTTACAAGATGCTCCATAACTGGGGTCTGACACCTCAGTTACCTCCCAGAGCTGAAAGGAATAACTTACTGCATAAATCCCGATTACTACTTCACCTGACATCATATGCAGTATAATGCCCAATAGTGTCATAGTGGGACACGGTTTACCTTCTTAAGTCTTTAGACATTTGTTTGAGACATTTTCTTGTGGTTACCCCACACCATTGGCTTGAAGTGTGCTAAGCACACAGCCTTCACTCAGTTTACTGGTTTTATACCCATTTGTGTTTCTTACAATTGCTGTATAACCATACTCTACTGTTCCAGGTTAAATCCGGGTCCACTCACCTCCTTTTCATATATATCGTATACAGTGCTATACATATATACTTAGGAGTCCCCACTTTCTGCACCCATCCAGCATCGCCTAGTCTACACACTATGTCCATTGACATCACCACCATCAATGCAAAGGGACTTAATAGCCCATTTAAAAGATCCCGGCTATGGAGAGAAGCTATTAACCACAAATCTGACATACTGTGGGTTCATAAAACATACTTCATGCAAGACAAACCCCCCCCCCCCTCTTGCCAAACATCATCTTTCCCCCACATCTTTTTTGCACATGCCACTAAAAAAGTGAGAGGGGTCATGATTGCAGTGCACAGGTCCCTATCCTTTTAAATTAACCAGCTTGACACTGACCCCTGCGGAAGGTACCTAATTCTAGATGCTAATTTTGACAACGTACCACTTGTAATAGCTTATATGCCCCCAATTCCCACCAAAAATGATTCTTTAAAATGGTTATGCATAAACTATCCCACTACCCAAAAGAACGCAGAGATTTTAATGACATGATCAATAACAAACTTGACTCCTCCAATCAGCATAGACAAGGCCCCATGGCTCTTTCCTCGCTTACATAACTGGAAGACTTGTATGATTCCTGGTGATGTCTGCATGGGTCAGAATTGGACTACACTTTCTACTCTGCTGCACAAAAATCCTACTCCAGGATAGATCTCTTCCTGCTCCACAAATACTCTCTAATTGATGCATCCCAAATAAACATTCAAAATGAACTTAATATACTGTAATGTATACATACTGGAAAGAAGTAAAGACCACCCACTAAAAAAAACACATAAGCCACCCAACCAATTACGGAGATAGTAAACTTCTCTACATGCACTATATTGTCAACAGTTTTGGGGCGCCTGCCTTTACATGCACATGAACTTTAAAGGGCATCCCAGTCTTAGCCAGTAGGGTTAAATATTAAATTGGCCCACCCTTTGCAACTATAATAGCTCTTACAGTAAAGAACCCTCTTTGTAATTTAAGGTTAAACCTCTTTTCTTCTAATTTTAATGAGTGGCCACGTGTCTTGTTAAACTCCCTTCTGCGAAAATGTTTTATCCCTATTGTAGGGTCACCAGTATGGTATTTGTAAATATAAATCATATCCCCTCTCAAGCGTCTCTTCTCCAGAGAGAATAAGTTCAGTGCTCGCAACCTTTCCTCATAACTAATATCCTCCAGATCCTTTATTAGCTTTGTTGCCCTTCTTTGCACTCTCTCCATTTCCAGTACATCCTTCCCGAGGACTGGTGCCCAGAACTGGACAGCATACTCCAGGTGTGGCTGGACCAGAGTCTTGTAGAGCAGAAGAATTATCATTTTATCTCTGGAGTTAATTCCCCTTTTAATGCATGCCAATATTCTGTTTGCTTTGTTAGCAGCAGCTTGGCATTGCATGCCATTGCTGAGCCTATCATCTACTATGATTTCCAGATCCTTTTCCATCCTAGATTACACCAGAGGTTCACCCCCCAGTGTATAAATTGCATTTGTATTTTTGTCACCCAAATGCATTACTTTTCATTTTTCTAAATTGAACCTCATGTGCCATGTATTTGCTCATATTAATTTGTTCAAATCTTTTTGCCCTGCTTAGCTTAGTATTGTCCGCATATACAGAGATTGCACTGCTTACCCCATCCTCCGGGTAATTTATGAGCACATTAAACAGGATTGGCCCCAGCACAGAACCCTATGAGACCCCAATACCCACCCCTGACCATTCTGAGTACTCCCCATTTATCACCACCCTCTGAACTTGCCCTTGTAACCGGTTTTAAGTCAATCCCTTGCAGATTTTGTATGTTTGCCCACATACAAAAAAATAAATGGTCTATACTTATTATCATAGGTGTATTTTAAATGATAGAGACAGAACTACAGCCAAAAATCCAGTTGCATTTCATAGAGTATAATAAGTATTTGATCCCCAAATAAAACATGACTTAGTACTTGGTGGAGAAACCCTTGTTTGCAAGCACAGAGGTAAGACGTTTATTATAGTTAATGACCAGGTTTGCACACATCTCAGGAGGGATTTTGGTCCACTCTTCTTTACAGATCTTCTCTAAATTATTAAGGTTTCTTGACTGTCTCTTGGCAACTCAAAGTTTCAGCTCTCTCCATACATTTTCTATTGGATTCAGGTCTGGAGACTGATTAGGCCACTCCAGGACCTTAATGTGCTTCTTCTTGAGCCACTCCTCTGTTGCCTTGGTGGTATGTTTTGGGTCATTGTCATGCTGGAACACTTATCCATGACCCATCTTCAGTGTTCTGACTGAGGGAAGAAGGTTATCATCCAAAATTGTACAATACATGGCCCCATCAATTGGCCCCTCAATGTGGCAAAGTTGAGCAGAGGAATAGCCCCAAAGCATCATATTTCCACTTCTGTGCTTGGCTGTAGGGATGGTGTTCTTAGAGTCATAGTCAGCATTTTTCTTCCTCCAAACACGTCAAGTCAAGCTAATGCCAAAGAGCTAAATTTTGGCCTCATCTGACCATAGTACTTTCTCCCAATCCTTCTCTGAATCATTTAGATGTTTATTGACATGACTGTGCACGTGCCTTTTTGAGGAGGGAACTTGCCATGTTTGTAGGAAGAAAAATGCTGACTATGACCCTAAGAACACCATCCCTACAGACAAGCATGGAGGATGAAACATTATGCTTTGAGGCTGTTTCCAGAAACCCAGCGTTAGATTTTGCTTAACATGGTGAAAAACTCATGCCCATGGCTGTCCCTTTTATTTGTAGATAATAGCATTCAAGAAATTAGAAAAAGTAGTGTTGTAGAGTGATATTTGTGCCATTTAGGATTAATTGAGCTTGCTTAAGATGTATGTCAATGCCTAAATGCCTATTATAACATATGATAACAGGAATTCTAGAATGATCTCCTCTATCAAGTGGCAATGCGCTACTGAAATAATTCATCCAACTCCTCCATGCCAGTTTGTAGGGTGATGGCTATATTAACTGTTGATAACAAAAAAAAGAGGACACATTCACAGCTCATGCATTGCTCTCTGCATGGAAGAAAGAGAAGGACGAGAAAGGCTTGGTTAGCCAATAGCCACTCCACAACTTGATATATGTGCTCTGGCTCTATAGCAAGCCTACTGTCAGGAGGAAACGGCAACATGTCTTGCCTCTGAAAGGCGTGGCATGACTAGTGCTTTGTTCTGTAAATGGATTTAGAACCTGTTCAACTCCTAACAACTGCATGTGGAGAATCTCTGCCTCCCCTGTAAATCTCCCAGATATGGTGAATGCAGGGTATTGCCTAACTTTATTAGCACCAATGGAAATTGTCAGATTAAGGATGTGGTACTACTTTGATTCAGTTAATGTGGTGATTTGATGTAATAAGCTGTCTTGCAGTAGCATGTGCTGATGTGCTGCAAATAGGGCATGAAGGACTGCTTTGCCTGTGTCTACCAACTTCCACAATGCTGTAACATTATATTTAACCACATTAATACCACTTTAATACAGGGCACTTTCACCCCCTTCCTGCCCAGGCAATTTTTTAAGCTTTCAGCTCTGTTGAATTTTCAATGACAAGTGTGCTGTCACACAACACTGTACCCATATGAACTTTTGTATAATTTTTCACACAAATAGAGCTTGATTTTGGTGGTATTTAATCACCACTAGATTTTCATTATTTGCTAAATAAACAAAAGAAGGGGCCGAAAAAAAACAAAAACAAAAAAAATGCATTTGTCTTAATTTCTGGTATTAAATTTTGCAAATAAATAATCTTTCTTCATAAGTTTAGGGCAGGGATGGACTGGCCATTGGGACTACAGGGAGTTTCCCGGTGGGCCGATGGCTTAGTGGGCCGGCTTCAGTGACAGCGGACCGCCGCCCCCCTCCGCTCCTCTGTCTCTCCCTCCCCGCAGCGCTCACCTCCTCTCCCTCCCCACAGTGCTCACCTGGGGGGGGGAACAGAGAAGCAGTGGGAGGACCAGAGGAGCAGATGGGATGACAGAGGAGCATGGGGGGGACCAGAAGGAGCACAGGGGAGGGGACAGACAGCTGACTCAACAGATATGGCCTGGGAGTTTCTCACTTCTGCTTAATCTTGTCCCATGGGGGGGGGAGGGGGCACCAAACTGATTATTTTCCCGGGTGAAATAATGTCTAGCTTCCCCACTGGTACTGCCTATAAGAGTACCAGTACCAGCCGTTTTACTAATAAAGTAGGGTGGGCGGGAGTTGTCCGGCCGCCATAGGAGAGACCTATCAAAGTGGGCCAGTCTGGATGAAATCCAGGGCCAAATTTTTGTCCCAGTCCAGCCCTGGTTTAGGGCAAACTCTAGTCTATAGGAAAGTTTTATATAGTCTACAAACTATGGTATATACTGTACAGTGTCTTGAAATGTATTCATACCCTTCAAATTTTACACATTTTGTCATGTTACAACCAAAAATATGAATGTATATTATGATAGACCAACACAAAGTGGCACATAATTGTGAAGTGGAACAAAAATGCTAAATGGTTTTCCAAACAGTACTTCTCAAAGCTTTCTTTTAACAATTGCTTTCTTCTGGCTGCTTTTCCATAAATGCCAGATTTGAGGAGTAACTAATAGTTGTCCTGTGGACAGATTCTCCAACCTGAGCAGTGGATCTCTGCAGCTCCACCAGAGTTACCATGGGCCTCTTGGCTGATTCAATTATTAATACTCTCCTTGCCCGGGCCTATCAGTTTAGGTGGATGGCCATGTCTTGATAGGTTGCAGTTGTGCCATACTCTTTCCATTTTTGGATAATGGACTAAACGGTGCTTTGTGACATGGTCAAAGGTTGGTATATTTTTTTTTGTTTTATGTTTCAAAGTTTTTCTTTTTAATTTAAAAAATGCACAAAAAAACACAAATTAGTAGTGTTAACTGTCCATCTGTGATATTTTAGGATAAGTAACATATGCACACAAAGGTAATAGCTCAGCCACGAAGAGAGTATTGCATGATAAAACCAGGAGAAACAATTAGAAAAAACAAGAAGGGATCGTATCAGAGAATGGGCAATGTTCATCCCACACTGACACCCCATATGGTATCTAACTGTGTCAAAAGGTATAGAGAGCAAATTAGACTCTGCAAACGACTCCTCATAAAGAAACACCATCACACAGTAGTCATCCAGTTCTATGAACAATAGAAGAAGAAAAAAAAGTGCTGAACTAGAGGTCATAATTCAAAGCAGTAGGAGACCATCTTTGGTGAAAATTACAATCTAACAGCTTATCCTATGTTACATCACTAACAGGAACTATCCACTCCAGAGCACAAGTTCCAAGTAATCAAAAGAGGATGCTGAAAGGATAATCTTTTGACAGGATGAGCGAGATAAGGAGAGGAAGAGAGAAAGGTCAAAGAGAAAGGGAAAGTTAAAATGGCACTATGGAGCATCTATAAGTAATAGATTGTGGTTGTTTATCACAAAGGCACTTTAAGATATTTCTGCCAGAGTTCCCAGACAGTTACAAATTTGTCAGAGGTGTCCAGGAGAAGATTAGCTGTCTTGTCCTGGGTCATTATCCAGGATATATTTTTTGTTTTGACGCAGCAAAGGATACTGAGGGTCGCTTCCAGGCACAGGCGATCGTCATCTTAGCTCCCAACAACATGAAATGAATAAGCTTCCATTAGGGATTTACTACAACTGGCTGGCCTGCTGTTCAGTAGAGCTAACTCGGGTAGTTTGGTATATTTTTTTATAACCTATCCCTGCTTTAATCTTCTCCACATCTTTATCCCTGACCTGTCTGATGTGTTTCTTGGCTTTCATGATGCTGTTTGTTCACTAAGGCTCTCTAACAAACCTCTGAGGGCTTTGCAGAACAGCTGTATTTATTCTGAGATTAAATTACACACAGGTGGACTCTATTTACTAATTAGGTGACTTCAGAAGGCAATTGGTTTCACTATTTAAGTTAGGGGTATTAGAGTAAAGGGGGCTGAATACAAATGAACGCCACACTTCAGATATTTATTTGTAAAAAAAAAATATGTATTTATCATTTTCCTTCCACAATTATGTGTCGCTTTGTGTTGGTCTATCACATAAAATCCCAATAAAATACATTTACATTGTTGGTTGTAACAAGACAACATGTGTAAAATTTCAAGGGGCACAAATAGTTTTTCAAGACACTGTATATCTCAAAATTGGTCAAACCTCCTGGCTTATCTCATTTCATGAGGCCCAAAAACATCAGGACAGTATAAATTTCCCCAAAATGATCCCTTTTTGGAAAGTAGGCAGTCAAACGTATTTAGTAAGAGACATCACAGTTTTTTTGAAGTTGTCATTTTTTGTCACAATTTTGGGGAAAATGGAGAAATGTAAAAAATCAGTTTTATCACAATTTTTTATGTACTGTCACCAGCGCAGTATAGCATCATCATGTGAAAAAAGTGTTGTGGGGATCAGGGACACTTACCGTACTGGTGACAATATGTAAATATATTTATATATATATATATATATATATATATATATATATATATATATATATATATATATATATATTTTCTAAAATTTATATTACTTATTCTTTTTTTTTTTTTGTAACACCCTGTGACTAGAGCAATACCGTGTTACCATAGTAACACTGTACTACTCTGGGGAAGTGATCAGGATTTTTTTACACATAATAATTGCTTATACCAGTGAATTTCACTGGTATAATCAACCATTTATACTGGATGAAATTGACTCATTCAGCGTGTATTGTTGTGTCATTAACTGTGATTGGCCACAGCTAATCGAAAAGTACAGATGAATGAATGAAAAACGTATATAGCGTGGCACATGCGAACTGAATCGCCTCTGGGCGCTTGATGTTTCGTGTCTCATGACATCAAAAGAGCAGAGTTTTAATCTGTCTTCTGAAAGTCAGGTGGTTTTCCTCCAACCGATTGCTGGTTGGTAAAGCGTTCCATAGTCTCGGACCTTAAAAAAGCAAACCTTCTTTCTCCTTTGGACTTGTATTTGGTTTTTGGCACCTTGACCAGATTTTGGTCAGTGGATCGCAGAACGCGATTAGAATTGTGAGGTTCTATCTTGTCGCAAAGATATTGCGGCGCCTTCCCATGGATGCACTTATGTGTCAGGCAGAGTGCTTTAAATACAATTCTGTCTTTTACTGGCAACCAGTGAAGGGTTCTCAGCGAAGGTGAGATTGATTCCCATGTTTTTTTCCCAGTCACCAGTCTGGCGGCCGTATTCTGTACGACTTGCAGACGAGCGATTTGGTACTTTGGGAGCCCGAGGTAAAGGGCATTTGCATAGTCCAGTCTGGAATTCACGATTGTTCCCACCACGACTGCTACGTCTTCTTTGGGGATAAATGGAATAAGTCTGCGTAGTAGGCGCAACAAATGGTGCGATCCGCTGACTACTGACCCTATTTGTGCGTCCATTGTCATGAAGGTGTCAAAAATGACTCCTAGACTTTTGACTTTGGAGCTAGGGGTGATGCTTTGGCCCAGAATGGGCGGCGGTGTCCAGGTTGTTGCCAGTTGACTCTTTCGGCTGGCGTGAAACATAAGAAGTTCTGTTTTGGAACTGTTGAGTTTAAGATAACTCTTAGTCATCCAGTTTTCTATCGAAGAGAGACATTTCTCTAAACTGAGATGATGATCCTTTTTGTTGCAGATGCGAAAATACAATTGCATATCGTCTGCATAAGAGTGATAAAGTAGTTCTTGGCTACTGATAATATCAAAGAGAGGGCGAAGATAGATGTTGAACAGTACCGGTGACAGGGGGGATCCTTGGGGGACTCCACATGGCACCGTGCGTTTTTCCGACGTGAAAGATCCCAGTTTCACTGTTTGTGATCGGTTTTCAAGAAAGGAGGAAAACCATGGTAAATCACCTTCTGCGATTCTGGCTACCTCGGCCAGTCGCATCAGTAACATTTTGTGGTCTACTGTGTCAAAGGCTGCGCTTAGGTCCAGCAGAACCAGGAGACAGGATTCTCCCTCGTCTGCGGCCTCGAGGGCATCGTCCCATATTTTGAGTAAGGCCGTTTCTGTCCCGTGTCCGGGACGGAAACCTGATTGAAATGGATCGAGTAGATTGTGGGTATCCAGATGCTGTTGCAGCTGTTGTACCACTATTTTCTCCATTATCTTGGAGAGAATATTTAGGCCTGTTATGGGGCGGCGGTGAGTTGGGTCCTTGGGATCCAAGTTAGGTTTTTTCAAGATGGGCTGGATTGTGCCCTCTTTCAGCAGGGATGGTACTATGCCTTCCTTAAATGACTGATTTATAAGCTGTGTGATGGGAGGCGCCAGAATGTCGGCGCATTCCTTCAGCAGCTTGGTGGGAATGATGTCATTGGGTGCTGTGCTGTTCCGCAACGCACCAATGATATTTTTGGTGGTATCGATGGAGATGGGTTCCAGAGTGAACTTAGTTGATTGTAGAAGGTTTCTGTTGGTGTTTTGTGGTTGATTGAAGAGGGGGCTGAGGGGGGTATTATTTTGCAGAATACTTACCCGGATTCTTTCGATTTTGTCGATGAAGAAATCCGATAGTTCATTACAGAACTCTTGGGTGTCTGAATTGGGGACTTCAAGACATCCCGGATTCATGGTCTGGGTGACCATCTTGAATAGTTCTCGGGGGCGGTTCATGGCGCTGTTAATCGTCATAGAAAAATGATGTTTCTTGGCTTTGAAGATTTCTTTATGATATTGTGTTGTTATTGCCTTGTAGATGATGAGGTGATCTTCTGAAGGGCTTCTTTTCCAGGCGGCTTCCGCCCTTCTGCGCTCTTGCTTCAGTAGGGACAGCTGGTTGTTGAACCAGCCGGACTTTTTTTTCCGGATGCAGACTTTGCGTTTCGGTGCTACTAAGTCGGCTGATTGTAGCAGAGCTGCATTTATGGCATCCAGTGTATCTGAGGCTGTTAACTGAGGATGAATAGTTTCGATTCGGTTTCCCAAGGTAGATTTGAAGAGTTCCGAATGGAGCTTCTTCTGAGATCTAGCCCCGGCTTGGGTGCTTTTATCACTGGTGTAATTTTGGAAATTATGAAACTAATTGCATGGTGGTCTGTCCATGGCAAAGGTTCATTTCCCAAAATGTTTATTTTCAGATTTTGTCTGAAAATTAGGTCGAGTGTGTGACCTGAAGCATGCGTGGGTCCGCATATAAGTTGCTGTAGTCCTAATCCTTCCAGGTGATCGATGCAGGCATCCGCAATGGGATCCTGTGAGGAGTTGGCCCACAGATTGAAGTCCCCGAGCAGCAAAAGATGTTTGCTGTTAAGGGTATAAGTGGATATGAACTCCGTTAATGATGGTAGAAGCTGCGATTTTGGCCCAGGTGGCCTATAGCAGAGGAGAATGTGAACAGTCTCCTGGGGGTTAGTTTGAAGTTGAAGAGTAAGGGTTTCCATAAATGGAAGAGGATTTTGAAGGACCGGCTTAGTGATTGCAATATGAAACTTATGGATCACCGCCAGGCCTCCTCCTCTTTGCCCTATTCTGTTTTCCGTTATAATTCGATAATTTTCTGGCAACAATTCTCCAAGAATGGTGTTGCAGTCGTCTGAAAGCCAGCTTTCTGTGATAAAGAGGCAGTCTAGATCGTTTTGTAGTAAGAAATCGTGGATTTCTGATCGGTGTTTTACTGCCGATCTTGTGTTGATCAAAGCACATGATATGTGCTTGAGCTGGGTTAAATGGTTGAAATTTTTGATGGTCGATCGTTGATCGAATCTCAAAAGTTGGTCTATTTTTAAGGCCTTTTTGGTGACGGCTGGTAATACTGTTGTGAATTGTCTCAGACCCCAAATCGTTTCTGCAGAGTATCGCAGTTTAACCATTGTTGCCAGTCACCGGGGGGGGGGGGATTAATTGCAATAGAGGGAAGATTCGCTGAATCCTCTCGCTTGGCCTTGGTCCAGAGGAAGGCAAAAAAACCCTGGCAGTGCTAAGCCAATTTGCTGCCGCAGGGAAAAAAATTCCTTCCTGATCCCTGAAAGGCGATCGGACGAAACCCTGGATCAAGTACTGTTTGGAATGGGGGGGGGGGGAGGGGGGAAAGAAGGGTGTCACTGTAGCTGAGGAGTACCAAGACGGCCGCCGACCGGGCCACAGGCCTCAGATTTGGGGGCTGTTTGGCTTGGTGGGTATGAGCTGGTTGTTAATCCAGGGGAGGATGGGATCCTCCAGGGATAGGGGGATGATCCCTGACAATTCCAGGAAAATTTCCAGGCTGTCAGTGCTCCTTTTTGCGGTGCGCCGCTAGTCCGCGGCTGAAGCCGCGGTCTTTCCTAATTGCGGCGGCCGCGAATAAGGCCTGATCTGGCGCGGATGCGGGAAAGAGCCGCAGATCGCCAGAAAAAAGCGCTGCTATGCGCGGCGGGTGGCTGGGGTGATTATGGGTGACTGATTGGAGTGCATGCGGCTCTAAGAAGGTAAACAGCCGCAATTTGGATCGCTGGAGTGGCTGTCCTGAAAAGGACGGTCACTAGCGATTCCTGGGGGTGGAAAGATGGCCCTGAAAGACAGGGTCTTACCTGAAGAGAGGGGCCCACGAAGGGAAGGAAGGAGCCGGTCCTATGGGCTGCAAGTTGATTCATGCAGCAAAGATTGTAGGAGCCTGCCTGCCTGTCTGCGGTGTCTAGCTGGCTATCTGTCTGGTCCCTGGAGAGAGCAGACTCGTCGGGAAGCGTCCTACTCCCTCACTGAACTGACACTGACTGATTATCCAGCTAAGCCTTGTCAGCTGTGATGAGCTCGGGTGTGTTCAGGTATGTTACTTTGATTTGGATGTGGGAATCAGCTGGCCTTTGCTTGGCCCTGTCCATGCCATCTGATAGCTGTGACCAATCACAGCTAGCAACACAATTGTACACACTGAATGGCATGAATCACGGCTATTCATTGTTTACAATTGTCATGTGGTCTGCTGTGATTGGTCACAGCCATCACATGGTACCGACAGCGGACCAATTTACTGATCAGTCATCAGCACATTCTGGGAGGATGTCATATGACAATAGGCTGGGCAGGAAGTGGTTAAATAAAATATACCTCCCTCAAAAATAAACACCTAAAACACTAAGGCCCCATACACACGGGAGGATTTATCCGCGGATACGGTCCAGCGGACCGTTTCCGCGGATAAATCCTCTTGAGGATTTCAGCAGATTTCTCTGCGATGGAGTGTACTCACCATCGCATTGAAATCCGCGCCGAAATCCTCTGGCGATGACGTGTCGGGCCGTCGCCTAGATTATGACGTGCGCGACGCTGTCATATAAGGAATTCCACGCATGCGTCGAATCATTACGACGCATGCGGGGGATCCCTTCGGACGGATGGATCCGGTGAGTCTGTACAGACCAGCGGATCCATCTGTTGGGATGGACTCCAGCAGATGGATATGTTCTGCATGTCAGCAAATATCCGATCTGCTGGAATCCATCCCAGGGGAGATATATCCGCGGAAAAAGATCCGCTGGCGTGTACACACCATAGGATCTATCCGCTGAAACCCATTTGCTGGGATTTATCTGCGGATGGATTCTATGGTGTGTACGGGGCCTAAGGGGTCTATATATAAACAAATTGCTGTGTAAATGTCTCAGTATTTGCATGAAAGTCCAGAATAATACCTGTAATCTTTGTAATATGTGTGAAATGACAGTTTCTATTGCCTTTTGCAGGGTCTAACGCAAAAAGCTAAGAACATTTGATCAGGATAAATATGAGATCTCTGCATTGTGTACACTTTTTATTCATTCTGCACATTCGTTCACAGTTTGGGAGGTTAAAATTAATGGGTGTTTGGCCAAACCTTCTGATGCAGCAGGAACTGAAGTTATTAGCAGTGGAATTACTACTGTTGCTAAATGTGAAAGGTTCCTGCTCAGGGTACACTGTAAGGATGAGCTCCGGCGTGTTCGCAAATCACAAGCAGTGAGACATTGTCCCCATGCGCTGTTGCAGAGATCTGGAAATTTCTCACTGCCTGTGATTAGTGCAGTGGAGTGCCGACTCCCTAGCGGGTTCTGCATGTGGAGTTTGTGAACATGCCGGAGCTCATCCTTAGTATCTGGTTGTTAGGAAGCCAGCACCTGCTATAATCTTCATAGACAGGAATCCCTATAGATTGTGAGTGATTTCTCTCATATTATTTCCTCCTCTGGTATAATTTTGTTAGCCTATAGACTAAGGCTATGTTCTCATTCATATTTATGAATGTTCTTTAACCCTTATGGTTGAATGTTCTTAATGACTGTTTTCTCTTATGATCACATAATAAGGGAATGTTACATTTGCCCGATAAAAGGCAACAAATAGAAACCAATATAACACACATATCACAAATATTACAGGTATTATACATTAGTTTTGTATGAACAATGGGCATTTGTAAATTTTTTATACATACTGTTGACCAGTGGTTCTCATCCTGGGGGTCGGGACCCCTTTAGGGGTTGAATGATGATTTTCCAGGGGTCACCTGACCTGTTCCTGAAGACCACACCGCTCTGCCCGCCTTTTTGCTGCCACCCAGCAGGACTGTTCCTGGAGCCCGCAGCCGTCCATTTAGTTCACCGCATGGATGGGGGGCAGAGATTAGAGGTCAGCTGACTGGTGAGGAATGTGAATTGTGAGGGGCTGGAGGAGACCCTGTCTCCTGATTTCACCGTAGGTGTCACTGCTACGAGACACCACCAAGTCGGAGACACAGTGAGTAACACTACCTGTGATTATAGTTGCCCATTAAAAGTCCCCACTACAGTTCTCAGATCAGCAGATGACCTTGATCAAGAGAACCTAAGTTGGCTGATCAGAACTTCCCCCAGCACTGCCACTCATCCCACCCCCCACCAGCACTGCCACTGATCCCACCCCTCACCAGCACTGCCACTAATCCCATTCCCCCCACCAGCACTGCCACTCATCCCATTCCCCCCACCAGCACTGCCACTCATCCCATTCCCCCACCAAGGAGTAAGAGAAGAAATAAAATAAACAATACATGGAAGGGAGAGGAAAAGAGGGGGAGGAACAAAAAAAAGGGTAAAAAAAGAACAAGAAAGATGGCTAGAGGGAGGGATGGGGGGAAAAACAAGAAATCAGGAATGAGAGAGATGAAAGGGAAAAAAAGGAGAACAAAGAGAGTGGTACATCCTAAAATGTACCATAAGAGGTTTTAATAATTTACGAGGGGAAGAGATCAGGGAGTGCTAAATATCCGTGGGTTGGGTGCTGACAACCCACGCTACTCAAATAATTTTACTGTTAGGGGTCCCCACAACTTGGGAAATTTTATCAAGGGGTCACGGCACTAGGTGGTTGAGAACCACTGCTGTAGACCCTCAAGCTACAACCCTAAAATTCTAAGACCCCTTTCACACTGGGGCACTTTTCAGGCATTTAGCACTAAAAATAGCACCTGTAAAGCCCCTAAAAAGTGCTTCTCATGCCTCCCCAGTGTGAAAGTCTGAGTACCTTCACACTGGGGCGGTGCGCTTGTAGGACAGGAAAAAAGTCCTGCAAGCAGCATCTTTGAAGCAGTGCGGGAGTGGTGTATACACCACTCCCAAAACGCCCTGCCCAAGCGCCTGCAAAGAGTTTTGGCGGCACCACAACACAGGCACTTTTAACCCTTTCTTTGGCTGCTAGCAGGGGTTAAAAGCTAAAGATAGGCACCTGAGCGACCATAACATTCAGGGATATACAATGTAATACTGACATAAAAACACACACACACAGGTAAGACTTTATGGGCTTGTGTCTTTTTTCAACCTCACCAACTATGTAACTATGTAACACACTCCGGCCCCAGTGTGAAAGTAGCCTTAGCCTCAAACCTAAAAAAAAAATAATTACAGTATTTATTGAATGTATGAAATTGAATAAAGCAAGATATAACAAACCACTATTAGCAGTAGTGGTGCCCTTTCAATCTGTCTCGTACTTAGGCACTTCATTGCATGAGAAAGGACAATAGTTCTTTACATTTTACAGAGCAGAAAAACAAAGTGAAAAGGAGCAATATACCAAGAAAGATAAAATAGAACAGTTAAGCTTAGGTAACAACCAGTGAGCTGCACTTCAATTTCTCACCAAGTACACAAATCTTTTAATAGGTGAAGTACAATATTGGATCATTGCCAACCATTAAGCAGTTCAAGAAGAGAGTTTCCTAAACTGAGATCATGCTTCTCATCTCTAAAGGAATACAACAATATTATTATCTTTCCAAGGAATATTTTTTTCATAAGTAAACTGCATATACAATGTAATATGACACTTATATTGGGGGCTTGCAGATTTTTCCTATGATTAACTACGATGTGGGCAGAAATAGTTACGCATTGTGTGGTGAATTTTTCCAAACCCACGTTCAATATGGCAAATTCTGTGGTTGATGTAATGTTGTGTCATGTAATGTAACCTGCAATTGCTGACATCAATTAGAAAACTGCATTCCAGAAATATCTTAACAACGAGCAAGTCCATAGGATGTGTTAGAAAGACAAAGGAGCTGGTTGTGGATTTCAGAAAGGGGAAGCAACCAGTGACCCCAATCCCCATCCAAGGGTTGGATGTGAAGGTAGAAGAGAGTTGCAAGTATCTGGGGGTGCACATAGATAATAAGCTGGACTGGCGCAAGAACACTGAGGTTCTCTTTAGGAAGAGCCAGAGCCACCTCTACTTTTTGTGGAAACTGACGTCCTTTAACATCTGCCTGATGATTCTGAAGATGTTTTATGAGTCTTTGGTGGCCAGCGCTCTCCTGTATGCAGTGGCATGCTGAAGGAAGCAGGCTTACAGTAGGTTGTCTGACACCAACAGATGCAATAAACTTATTTCCAAAGCCAGTGATGTTGTTGAATTGAAATTGGAGTCTTTTACAACAGTGTTGGAGAGGAGAATGTTGTTCAAGTTACGTTCAATCCTGGACAACTCCTCCCACCCACTCCACAATATGCTGGTCAGTCTGCAGAGTACCATCAATGACAAATTGTTACACCCATGATGCACCACAGAACAACACAGGAAATCATTTTTGCCTATGGCGATCAATATATATAATTATTTTCTTTGAGGGCTGGAGGTAAAGATCTAATTCTGGTTTATGATCAAGATTTTGTGTTGTTTTTATATTATGTTGGTATTGTGCTGGTTATTATTTGGGGTGATGTAAGAGAAAGTGGTGTATTATTTGCATTTGGTAGTTTGATTTTCTGTTATTTTAATCTGTGTTATTTATTGTATGTTGTATTTTAATTGTATAGATGTTTTATTTGTAGTGCAGTTTTAATTTTGTTTGTTTGGTGCTAATGATTGTTATTGGTAATTTTGTTGTGTTTTTGTATCTTGTTCAGTTAATATTGTGATCTTGTGTCGTCTTTGTTAAGTGTCTGTGTCGTAATAATTTCCCAATTTTTGAAATTAATAAAGTATTCTGTATGCTGTATAATGTCCCAGATTGATCACAATTGTTCAAAACTTAGGTGAGTGGTATTTTGAAAATTCACAAATTCTGTATAAGTTTGGACACCATTTTTGTGATAGCTCCCTGTGACAGACCTAACTGGGACAGGGGCTTAAGGAAGGGACTGCATAGTAGTCTCTTGCCAACTGACTATGGGCCCTGGCTTTTGAGAGGGCTCTATTCCTTGGGAGGTGGGTGCCTGGGGAACTTTTTATCATGGTTTTGCTTCAAAGTCAGGTCCATGTCTTCCCGAAACACACAGACTCTGGGAACCTAGGACCTGGATACAGATTTAGGGCCCCTGTATTTTGTCGGGGTATGAAATCAGCAGCACAAGCCAATCTTGACTGCTTCAACCCCTTCCTAGACTGAGAGACTCACAGCAGAAAATTATAATCAATTCAAACAAGCTAATGCTGGTGTCGCCTGCTGCTTTGTGTAAATCTGTCTATTAATATGTCTTTCTCTCATTGTATAATTCTCCCATTGCAAGCCTCCTATGTGGGAATTCCCATTGTTTATTTAGTCATCTATTGTTTCTGTCTGTCTGGTAATCCCCTTGGAGATGTGATTAGTATTTTGTCAATTTTACTTAGTTGCCAAACTATTGTAGGGTGTTTATATTTTTATGTTAGCTGTTTATTAGATGTATTGTTAGATGTATTGATGATGTTGCTGTTTAAAATTTACATAGTTTAGGATAATATGATCAAACTCTTATCTGATTTTATGTGGTATACATTCTGTGTAAGTTTTCAATAAAGATTTCCAGTTTGCACCTACGCTAGTGTCATCTAATTCTTGAGTGCAATTCTCAGCTATAATACCTGGTTCCTGGTTCCAGGTGCAGGAAGCTGTATCTTGGCAGAAGCACACATGCTGGGTGCCAGGCAGTCTTACACACTCTGTATGAATAAAACATTAAGATTACTAATAATTTGGTGTTATAGCTTGTTTCCATTTGGATTCTGTAAAAGTAAATCCCAAACTAGACTCCCATTTAGAGAAGATAAGGTATTACAACAATGTTAATTTATCCTGGAGAGTATTATATAATGTATTACATAATGTAAAGGTGCCACTTCAAGGAGTTGTAGGAGTTGTAGGGTATATAAGGAATGTCTTTCTTATTTTCGGTATGGGTAATACAGTGCTGCACTTGGAGAAGTATTCTTTACAATTTTCCACCATCATAGCCAACATATTCAGAGGCAAGGATTTATTTCTAATACCGCCAGTATAGCTGGGGAGCACAGTGTTGTTTGAGATCATGGCATGGCATCAATGTTTGTTCAATCATACTTCCAATTTTGTCTTACATGGTTAAAACCAGTATCAAAACTGGTCCCAAATTGCTGATTTTTAGTGCCTTTGAATGTTCAAGAAGTATAAGTCAAGATACTGAAGAAGTATAACATTTTAGGGAGGACCCCATATTTTAGGCCACCAGCCTACTATACCAAGATAGTTCTGTTTTTGTGAAATAAAATCCATGCACTAAATCTGTTGTAACCTTAGCAAGATTGATGTTTTATAATTGTATGAGAAGAGTAAAATAGAGGGACTTTTTAGGTTTATATCTAGGTATATAAGATTACCGTATATACTCAAGTGTAAGCCAAGATTTTCAGCCCTTTTTTAGGGCTGAAAATAGCCCTCTCGGCTTATACTCGAGTCAGTGTATCTGTCGGGTTGCGGGCATCCATTTTTCAAAAGTTGTGGCTTCCCCCGGTCCGTGATAGGCATTTGACACTGTGTTCCGCTACCGCCTATCACGGAGGTCCTCTCATCCTTGGACTTTCCCAGCAGACACTGTGTTCAGTGTTCCACCTATCATGGACGTCCTCTTGTCTGAGGATGAAAGAAGGTCCATTATTCGTGGAACACTGAACACAGTGTCTGCTAGGAAACTGAGTCCGAGGATGAGAGGACCTCCGTGATAGGCGTTAGCCGAACACAGTGTCAAACGCCTATCACGGACCAGGAGGAAGCTGCGACTTTTGAAAAATGGACACCCGCGACCTGACAGGTACACTGACTATCACGGAACGAATGGGACCAGGAGGAAGCCGTGAAAAATGGATGCCTGCAGCCTGTCAAGAATACAAGTACACTGAGGCTGCAGTGGGCACAGTGAGAATGGGCACAGTAAAGCTACAATGGGCACAGTAAGGCTACAATGGGCACAGTGAGAATAGGCACAGTAAGGCTGCAATGGGAACAGTAAGGCTGCAATGGGAACAGTAAGGCTGCAATGGGTGCAGTGAGAATGGGAACAGTAAGGCTGCAATGGGCACAGTAGGGCTTCAATTGGCACATCAGAATGGGCATAGTAAGACTGCAATGAGCACAGTAAGGATACAATGGGCACAGTGAGAATGTGCACAGTAAGGTTGCCAATGGGCACAGTGAGGCGTGCAAATGGGCACAGTGAAGCTGCAAATGGACATTGTTGAGCCTCTTTTCCGCTTACAGTAGCTGCTGCATTCTCATCCTAGGCTTATACTTGAGTCCAAATGTTTTCCCATTTTTTTGTGGTAAAATTAGGGCCTCGGCTTATACTCAGGTCGGCTTATACTCAAGTATATATATATACGGTAGGTGAGATCCAGGGAAGGGAGATTTTTCTGCAAACAAAAATGCATCTCTTCTTGAACCCCTATATTAAGGATCTGGTTATTTGAATTATTATTCCTTTATAAGGACAAGCAGCTAAACATAGTGAGTATTTTGGATTTCAAAAAGTGAAAGGCCAGGTTGTGATGACAATTGTTGTGTGACAATCAACATTATATAGTCTTCTGAAATACCTATTTAATGATTGTAGTTGCCAATAGAGAAAACTTTTATCTACTGATTTGATCTTATATTTTGCTTTAGGCTCCATAATTGGAACGAAAATAAGTGGCGAGAGAGGGCACATTTTCCTTGAAAAATTCCTGATGTATAAGTTTGAGCTGAAAGAGTAGTGTACACAATAAAAACCAAACCTTTACAAAGCCTGTGTATTATAACCCCAAATAATTCCATCTAATATTGTTTGGCATATAATGCCAACAACAAGGAGGGGCAATGTCTGGTTTCAAACACTCAGATTATATTTATTACTCTAGTAATGCCGCCTACACACGATCGGTCAAACCGATGAGAACGGTCTGATGGACCGTTTTCATCAGACCAAACCAGTGTGTAGGCCCCATTGGTTATTTATCCATCGGTTAAAAAAATTCAATCTTGTTTTAAATTTAACCGATGGATACCTAACCGATAGAAAAAAAACGATCGTTTGTAGGCACGTCCATCGGTTAAAAATCCACGCATGCTCAGAATCAAGTCGACGCATGCTTGGAAGCATTGAACTTCGTTTTTTACAGCACGTCATTGTGTTTTACGTCACCGCGTTCTGACACGACACAAAGTTTTTTTAACTGATGGTGTGTAGGCACGACTGACCATCAGTCAGCTTTATCCGTTAACTGATGAAACCGGTCCATCAGATCGTTTTCATCGGATGGACCGATCGTGTGTACAGGGCATAAGGGTCTTCCCTACATAAAGCACACCTGATCTAGCTTAATAAGTTGTGGGGGAATATTCTACTCGCTATGGAATTGACATACTTTAGGTCAGTACTTCTTTAAAAAAAAAAACGGCCTGAAGTTCTACAGAAGAATGTGCTCTTCAACTCATTTAGGTTCTGTTACAATAATTGCAAAAAAGCATTTTTTGATAGAGGGAGCCAGAGATGCAGCTGTGTTAAATAAATTGCACTTTCTCCTGTCTTTGTATGTCAACTTAAAAGAAAAAGAGTTATCTACAGTATGACAAAAAAATCAAATAGTGATGTTGCGCTCCCTCATGAAATAACATATAAACCTAGATATATGAATACAGAGAGAATAAATTATATAAATAAATATATTAAGTGCTGCTGTGCTGCAAACAAGTGACTACAGGTGCAATGATATAAATTGCAATTATAATAAATATTCAAAAATTGATAATAATTAGAATAAAAAACAATGCGTGTAGAATTATAAACAAATGGAAATAAAGTCCATTGTGAGTGTAGCAAAAGGTGCTAAAGTGCTGGCGAATCTCAGAAGGGGAAAATCACATATAACATATAAACCTAGATACAGTATATGAATGCATAGAGAATAAATTGTATAACATTATATAAATAAATATATAAACAAGTGACTACATGTGCAATGATAGAAATTATATAAAGTGCAATGATAATATATATTCAAAAATTTATAATAATTAGAATAAAGACAATGCTTGTAGAATTAGAAACAAATGGAAATAAAGTCCCGAACTCGGGACCTTGTTGCGTCACTTCCGGTGTCCATATGCCTGCGTCCTACGCGTTACATCACTCTCACGTGACTTCAACGGGGATCGTTCCCTGTTGAAGTCACGTGAGAGTGATGTAACGCGTAGGACGCAGGCATACGGACACCGGAAGTGACGCAACAAGGTCCCAAGCTCGCTGCTCATTTTTATGCAATGCACTTTATATCATTTGAAATGTGAGTACCTTTTTTATCTAAATAAATTGTGAATTTTAAAACGCCAAATGTACTACACCAAGATGCTCTGTATTCTCTTATTTCTCTATCCATATTTGAGCCCCCGAATGGCCCCCCCATCCCGCATCCACACATTACTGGAAACGCTGGAGAAGGAGGGAATCCCCTCCCCCACTTCGAATTACCTAGCATTCCACCATATCTTTCAATGCTGCTTACCTTACAGCAGTAAGGTAAGAAGGTAGTACACCCACGGGGTGCCACCTGTTACTGTTTTTTTTTTTTTCCACAAAAGATTTTATTGAAGCATAAAAAATAGTACAGGCATAAACGTTTGTCAAAATAAACATGTTGCAGATAACATTTTGACAGGTATCAATGACAAACTGAAACCATATGGTGAAAATAGACAGAGTGTACCTTTCAGGGTAAGCTTCCCGGCAACGGGCCTGGAATTGGGGTGTTCTGAGAAAAAGAGATGAAAAGAGGGGAGAGGGGGGGTGGGGGGTAGGGGGGGAGAGGCGGACAGAGAGGGGGAAGGAGGGAAGGAGGCCACTCCTCCATTACGGGACTGTAAAGAATTATCGGTCTGGGTGGTAAGGGTGAGGTCCGTGGTCTGTTCAGGAATCCCGTGGTGCAGCGAGTTCAGGGGGGGAAGTAAGATTTGTAGCATTCAGTAGATTTGAAGTGGGTCCAGCATGCCCATGTCAGTGTGTATTTCTGTAAGCGCTCCTGAGAAGTGTAGATAAGTTCCTCCAGTTCTGCAATTCTGGCCACTCTAGCTAGCCATTCTCTAGTGGTAGGAGCTTCCGGGGAGCGCCAATGGTTTGGAATACAGAGCCTAGCTGCATTTACCATGTGCATGGCCAAAGATCTGTGATAAACGCGTTTGGGAAGGGTTGAATGATGTAGGAGGTACTGTGCTGGGTTGTAGTCGAGTTCATAGGTTGTTACCTTTTTAATGATGGAGTGTACTTCCGCCCAAAAAGGTTGTATGGATCCACATTCCCACCAGATGTGGATCATGGATCCCACATCGGAATCACATCTCCAGCAGGTGTTGGGGATTGTAGGCGAAAATTTATGTAAGCGTGAGGGGGTCCTGTACCATTTGGTTATAATTTTGTATCCGTTTTCTTGGATCGCGACGTTTAGTGAACCCTTATGGGCGATTGTGTATATGTTTTCCCAGTCTTTATCAGTGAGCTCTGAATTTACGTCCTTCTCCCAGGATTCATGAAGGCGTATGGAGGATGATGGGAAGGAGTCATCTTGGAGGAGGGCGTAAATGAAAGATATGAGATGTCTTTGTGGGGCCGGGCGGAGGCAAAGAGCTTCAAACGGGGTAAGAGACCTTGACCAGGTCGCATTTGTGGCTTTGGATGCAAGATAGTGTCTCATTTGTCTAAATGGCCAGAAAGGAATATTCTGTGTGCGTGATTCGGCTGCCAGGTCATCACTTGGACGTGGGTTTCCCCCCTTAAATAAGTGTTTTGCTAGAATGTCCGGGTATGGCCATTCCTTGTGCAAAAAAGTGGGGTCTCCCGGAGGGAAGTCCGGATTTCCCCTTAGTGACGTCAGCGGGACCAGATGTGAGGAGAGTTTATGCAGGGATACAGCTCTATTAAACGCCGCCAGAGTAGGGTATATAAGGGGGTGTGTTTTGAGTGATTGGGGCCATAGATGAGGAGGGAGCCATGGGAGTATGTGCATAGGTGTGTAGGTAAAGAGCCTTTCCAATGAGACCCATGCCTTCCTCAGGTGGTGGATCCTCCAGTCTGCGACCCTAGTCAGGTGACATGCTAGATAATATTTGTGAAGGTCTGGTAGACCGATTCCACCACGGTTTTTGGGTAGGGTGAGCCGTGAGTATTTTATGCGGGGAGGTTTGTTTCTCCATAAGAAAAGAGAGCAAGCTTTCCTATATGACGCAAAGAAAGAGGTGGGAAGGTGAATTGGAATTGACTGTATCAAATACAACAGACGGGGAAGGATCACCATCTTGATTAAGGCCGCCCGGCCAAACCAGGAAATGTTCAAATTGGCCCAGTCTTTCAGGTCACTCTGAACCCTCGTAAGTGCTTTCAGAAAGTTCAGGTTGAAAAGTTCCGTCATATTCCTGGTAATCTGAATGCCAAGATATGTTATAGCCGTCTCCTTCCACTGAAATGGGAAAGAATCCTGGCAGTGCAACACTTCCTGGTGGGGCAGCGAGACGTTCAAGGCGTGAGATTTCGAGTAATTTATCTTTGAGTTGGAGATTTCTCCAAACTGGCTTATGTCCTTTAGTAAATTTGGTAAGGAAATTCTGGGGGTTTGTAGGGAGAGTAGGATGTCGTCCGCAAAGGCAGCGACTTTAAATTCCTTTCCTGCTATGGTGACTCCTTTGACGTCGGGATTATTACGTAATCTGTTTAAAAGGGGTTCTAAAGACAAAACAAAAATTAGCGGGGATAAGGGGCATCCCTGGCGAGTTCCGTTGCTGATGGAGAAGGCGTTTGACAGGAAGCCGTTAGTCTTTACCCTGGCCGATGGATTGGAATATAGGGCGTTAATGCACGTAGCCATGCGGGGCATCAGCCCGATTCTTTTTAGGACTTCTCGCATGTAATCCCAGGCCACCCTGTCAAACGCCTTCTCCGCATCAAGGGATAGAAAGAAGCCTTTGGAGTTCGACGTTTGTAGCCAGTGTTGTATGTTCAGGGCGCGTATGGAGTTGTCCCTTGCTTCTCTGCCCGGAACAAACCCCACCTGATCTAATGTGACCAATCCAGGGATGAGGGGGAGTAGTCGATTGGCTAGAATTTTGGCGTAGAGTTTAATGTCCACGTTGAGGAGGGATATGGGCCTGTAGTTTGAGGCTAGCAGGGGGTCTTTGCCCTCCTTAGGTATGACCGTTATATGGGCTTCTAAAAGCCTGCCCATTTGGGCATGTGGGTCTGCCAGGGAGTTAAACATTTTGAGCATTTCAGGGGTCAGGGTATCCTGGAACGTCTTGTAATATATGAGGGATAGGCCATCTGGGCCTGGGCTTTTCCCTACTTTCATTTGCTTTATGGCCAGGAACAGCTCTTCTTTAGAAAGGGGGGACTCCAGGGCCTCAGCTTGTTGGGCGGAGATGGGTTTGGGACAGTATTCGGCTAGATATTCTTGTATTCGGAAGGCCCGAGCAGAGGCAGCAGTGCCTCCTGGACTCGTTTGAGGTAAGTTGTACAGGTTAGAGTAAAAACTCTCAAAGTGGCTTGCTATCTCCTAATTTTTTGAGAGGAGGGTGCCCTGCTTGTCCCGAATTTGATGGATTCTAGAGGAAAGCCTGGCTGCCTGTATTGTGCGAGCTAGCATTCTGCCGCTTTTGTTCCCGTGCTCATAGAACACTTTTTGTTGCAGAATATAGCGTTGTCTCGTTCGTTTCCCGAGTTCATCTAAAAGTGCGGACCTAGCCTGCACTAAATCTTGCAGTACTGTGTGTGAGGTTGACAGTTTGTGCGCTGCTTCTAGCCTGTTGATGGTTTTAATAAGTGTCTTGATAAGTTCCTGGTGTCGTTTTTTGGCCACTGATGCTAGGGCTATGAGCTTCCCCCTTAAAACACATTTATGTGCTTCCCAGAGTGTGACCGGTGTGATATCCGGGGTCGTGTTTTCCTGGAAATATGTCTGAATGTGAGACTTGATCTGGGCAACTGTTACAGGATCTTTCAGTAGTGAAGGGTTTAGGCGCCACGTTTTCGTGGAGTTGTTTACTTCGGGGAAGGAAAGTGTTACGGTGACAGGGTGATGGTCGGATAAGAACATTGGTTCAATAGTGGCTTGGGATAAGAATGATAGGTCTGATTGTGAAAGAAAGAAATAATCAATTCTTGAATATTTTTGATGTGGAGCCGAGAAGGATGTGTAGTCTTTAGTGTTTGGGAAAAGGGTGCGCCAGGTATCATGGAGTGTCAGGTTCTGGATTTGCAGTTTGATTTGGCGTAGGGCTCGGAAGGGGAGAGTGGAGGAACCAGTGGAGGAGTCTAGAACGGGGTTCATCGGAGTGTTGAAATCCCCACCTAGAATCAACAGTCCTTCTTGAAAGGTGGAGAGAAGGTCGCCCACTTTCCTGAAAAATGTAACTTGGTGTTCGTTTGGGCTATAGATGTTGGCAATAGTAATTGGTTTAGATGCAAACCTACCCTTGAGGAAAACATACCTGCCCTCTGGATCAATCAATGTGTCAGCTAGTTGAAACTCGGCATGCTTAGAGATGAGGATCGAAACCCCCTTGGCTCTGGAGTTCGGGTTTGTGGAGTGTAGGGCTTGTTTGTAGATGTGGTTGGTTAATCTAGGCACAGTGTCTGACCTGAAGTGAGTCTCCTGAAGTAGGAGAAAATGTGCTTTGTGTTTAGAGAGGGCAGAGCGAACCTTAGACCTCTTCTCAGGAGCGTTCAGGCCCTTCACATTTAGTGATAGGCACTTGAGTGATAGGTGGTTTTGCTTGTCCATTTGGACGGTCTATAGTATTCCAAAGGGTCTAGTGCAAGTCTGTAAGGTGGCTAGGAGGTGAGGAGTGGCTCCCTGGGGGGGAGGGGAAGGAAAGGAGATGAGGGTCCGGTAAGCTAGAGATATGAGGAGGCCAGAGGGAGGCGTAGGAGATAGCGGACAGAGGAGAGGGGGGGTTGAGTGGTGGGTGGATCCGGTTTGGAACCAAAATTACGAGTTTGGGGTATCAGGGGTGACAGCAGGAGTGGAGAGAAGGAGAGAGCGGGTCTCGTTTGCGATGGATATGTCCACGCGGTTCTAGAAGGGGGGGGGACAAGAAATTCCGGAGGCGACTACGCGGAGTACCGCGTCACCTAATAGGGGGGGGGACGAGACAGGAAAAGGGGTGAGAAATCCGGAGTGTCAGCTATAGTCCTGTTGGACAGCTGTGTGGGGGTAGTAAACCTGAAAGGAAATTCGAGAAACGGCATCAAAGAGGACAACGAAGGATTGTACAGTGGCATCAATTGAGGCACATTATTATTAAACATCAGATACAGTATAATGTGGAAGCCGTAGGGGGTCATGAGCATTGAGGGAAGGGCATTAATAGCATGGACAGGCCCATAGAATGGGGTTCCTATAGGGGGTCAAAGTACGATGTGTATCGTCGGGTGGGGGGTTAGGGAACCCTCCCGCTGAGAGCGGGTGTCTGTAAAGCATTCCTAAGAAAACATAAACTTGAACTAAGGTAATAGAATGTCTCTCATACTGTCATGAACGTGGATCAGTGCAAAACATAAAAATTAAAAAAAAAAACTAAACAGTCCTTGAACAACAAACTCAGCTTCATTCGTCATTGAGCCTCAGCACCTAGAGAGATGACATGTAATTTGGCGGGGCCTCCGCTGACCCCCTCGTACCGCCCAAGCACCCGGGTAGGTGGGAAAGGGAAGGGGGGGGCGGGATGGGAGTAGAGGAGGGGGGTCAAGCACCGGTACTGAGGTGCGGCGGAGGAGGGGGGTGCGGGTGGGGCGAGGGGGGGCTATGCGTACCGTTATGCGGGGGGGTGGATCAGCATCCCCCCAGTAAGTTTCATGAGAGGGCAACTGCTCGCCGTTAGGTTTTATGAGCCCATGTAGAGAGAAGGTGGTATGGCCGCCTTTGAATTGGCGGCATCACGTGTCTCTCCACATAGGGGCATGGTGTGTAAGGCCCGCATGTGGTAGCCCAAGGGTACGGAAATCAACCAAAAACAGAGGTGCTCAATTCACAGTGGACCCCCCCCCCGTGTCCCAGATGCTCCACGCCCAAAAACAGCGCCGGACCGATCGGTACCTGTTCACTAGTGCATTGATATAGAGTAAATAGCCGTTTAGTCAGCAGCGCTAGAGCGTCGGCTATAGTGAAAGCGGCAAGTCAGCTCGTCCCGCATGCAGGAGAATCCACTCGAATGCCCTGCTCCAGGTACATTAAGCAATAAGCCCGGTCGGAGCACCCGGGACACCAGAGAATGCGCACGCGAAGTCACATAATGCATTGACTATTCAAACCACTAAGCAATCACATGTCAAACACAGGATACAATCCCCCCCCCCCTCCCATGGAGGAGGAAAAAAAAAAAAAAAAAAAAAGGGGGGGGGGAGTAGGTAGTCTCTGGAATCCCAGGTCTAGCGGGTAAATCAGGCTTTCCGCGTTGTGGGTATAGAAGGTTATGCTGGAGTCATGTGCAAGTCATACCTGGTGCAGGCCATGTCTGGTGCCATACTAGGGTTCCTGGTGGCAAGGTAGGTAAAGGGAGAGGATCGTCAGTGGACATCAAACACCCCGCACTGCTTGCAACTAAAGAGTACCAGTGTAAGCATGGAGAGGGGGAGTCATCCGCGCCTGCTGGTGGACGTGAACAGAGACGAACAGGAAACAAAAACAGTTCAACTCACTGATCCGCGACATCCAGTGTGGCCTGTTGGTTGGTTACATGTCCCGATTCCCCCTCCGGGGGGTGTCAGCGTGACTCGGGGGGTGCGCCGGGAAGTCGCGTCGTGATGGACGATCTCCTGGAGATGAGGGCTCCAATCTGCGGCGTCTAGATCTCTGTCGCTGTGCTTTGGGTGACGAGGCATGCGAGACTGGCTTCCACGGTTCCATCGGGAAATTGAATGAGTACCACTCTGGTATGTCGACGGGTGGGATGTCGAGTTGTTCGCAGAAGCCCGGTAGATCTTCTGGCGTTCGTAGAAGAGCGGTGCGCCCCCTGGCGGTTGCAGACAGACAGAATGGAAACTTCCACCTGTATTGAATGTTTCGCGCTCGAAGTGTGTCCAGTAGAGGGCGGAGAGTGCGCCTAGTTTGCAGAGTTATCTGGGACAAGTCCTGGAATAACTTTGTATCGGCGCCATTGTGCAAAATACGGCCTCTGATCCTGGCTCTCTTGAGGATCTCCTCTTTAAGGAGAAAGTTTACAATACAGCACACTATGTCCCTGGGGGGCTCGGAATCTCTGGGGGGAGGCCACAGGGCTCGATGGATTCTTTCCATCTCAATAGGTGCATCAGCGGGCCGTTCCAGTAGATCATTGAAAATGGCGCACACCGCCAGGGGCATGGAGGCCTGATTGATTCCCTCGGGGAGGCCCCGTACCCTAATATTGTGCCTGCGCCCCCTGTTATCCAAATCTTCCACATGCCTGTGCAATTCAAACATGTGGGGCAGGTGGAAATCGTAGGTTTTTTGCACTTGCCTTATCGCCGCTGCTTGAAGCTGCGTGTCCTCCTCCACTTCTTTCAGTCGGCCCCCCATCGCCTGCAGGTCTGACTTCAGGTCAGATATGGCGGCCGTTAGAGTATGCTTGATGTCCAGTGCGATTTTGCCGCGATTTCGGCCGCAATTTAATGTAAATTGCGGCCCGAAATCGCAAAAAGTAGTACAGGAACTACTTTTTGAAATCGCAGATGCGGCGTCGCACTGATTAGGACAGTGCCATTGCCGACAATTGCCGCCGATTTGAGATGCGATTTGACATGTCAAATCGCATCTCAAATCGTTCCAAATTGTACCCAGTGTGAACCAGGGCTTAAAGGGGTTGTTATGAACTTTAACCATGATTAACGTCACTGTCAGTACACATTTTTCTAAAATGAAATGAGTCTCTTTGAATGTTGCTAAGGGAATGTAAACAGTGGGTTTTACCTTGAAATCAGAAAGCTAAAAAACAGATTTAAATAAAAAATGGGTCTTGTGCCAGTTAATAACGGTGTTCATTTAGCAGTTAGACATTTTCTCTGGTAAGAGAAAGTTGCAGCTCTGAAAGGCAAACATTTGCAATGTAGAAAATAAAGACTGTTAAAAAAAAAAAACTGTTTGAAAAAGAACTGCAAACTATTTCCATGAACAGCTAACAGCATTGCTTCATCAGAGGAGTATTGAGGCACACACTGTGGAATAGAAAAGGAGAATGCTTGTTGCTAATGCTAACCATGTAATGTTGAATCACTAAAGGCAAAAAAAATCATATAACACAGTCAGGTATCAATTTCAGACAGCATTTGCACTGCTGGTTTAAAGTTGTCACTAAGTGGAAAGGATTCCATTTAAATGCCCCCAAATTGTAATAGCCTAAGGCCCTTTCAGCTAAAGTGACAGTGTAGGTTTTACTATTCTTGTTATGAAAAGTTTTTAACAGGTATTTTACTCATCTGTATAGTAGTTGGCAACATATTTGCTGTTTCAAATCTTGAATACCCTGGAATACCATTGAATTTCATATTATTCTGTCATGAACGGTCCTCACTCCTCAGATATATTTAGCCTTGCCTACTGTAGATCATCAGTAATTTCATTATGGGTGTTAACCAGTTTCTTGTGCGTAGAAGCAAATTCACCTATCTACTGTCAATGTGGTTTACCTGACCCATTTTAACCACTTAAGCCCCGGAGAATTTGGCTGCCAAATGACCGGGCCATTTTTTTTGCGATTCGGCACTGTGTCGTTTTAACAGACAATTGCACGGTCATGCGATATTGCACCCAAACAAAATTTATTTTTGTGGTATTTGATTACCTCAGTGGTTTTTATTTTTTGCCCTATAAACAAAAAAATTGTGTAAATTTGGAAAAAAAATTCAATATTTTTTACTTTTTGCTATAATAAATATCCCCCCAAAATATATAAAAAAATACATTTCTTTCTCAATTTAGGCTGATATGTATTCTTCTACATATTTTTTGGTAAAAAAAAAAATTCCAATGAGGGTATATTGATTGATTTGTGCAAAACTTATAGCGTCTACAAAATAGGGGATAGATTTATGGCATTTTTATTAATATTATCTTTTACTAGTAATGGCGGTGATCCTCGATTTTTATCATGACTGCGACATTATGGTGGACACATCAGACACTTTTGATGCTATTTTGGGACCATTGTGATTTATACAGCGATCAGTGCTATAAAAATACACTGATTACTGTGTAAATGACACTGGCAGGGAAGGGGTTAACCACTAGGGGGCGAGGAAGGGGTTAAGCCTGTCCTAGGGAGTGATTCTAACTGTGGGGGGCTGGTCTACGAGTGACATGACAGTGATTACTGCTTCCGATGACAGAGAGCAGTAGATCACTGTCCTCCCACTAGGCAGAACAGGGAAATGCATTGTTTATATAGGCATTTCCCTGTTCTGCAGCTCCGTAACATGATTGCGGGACACCGGTGGACATCAAGTCCATGGGTCCCGCGGGCACGGTCACGGAGCATGTCGGCAAATTGAAAGCAACGTACAGGTACGTTGCTTTGTGCAGCCGTGCCATTCTGCTGACATATATCTACAGGCGGCGGTTGGCAAGTGGTTAAAGACGTATCCTAAAAGATGTTTTGGCATAGACTCCATATCAGTGTGTAAAGAGTAATCAAACAAAAGAAATGTCTAAGTGTGGAGTCTGAAATGGTTTGGACAGAAATGGGGTAATCCTGGAGGGGATTTAAATTTCTTGAATACTGCATACAGTATTGCTCGCCACAATATTCTGCATTTGGTTGCTAGTTCTCTGGTTTCACAGGGCTTCTTGTGAAGGTAGACTGCTGGATCCAAAGTGTGTAGCATGGGCTGTGTCTTTCTGATGAGGGCTCCTGGATATTGTTGTCAGTAGGCGAGTGTCACTGTCTCTGTACAGGCAGAATTCTGTTCCCATCTTTGCAGCCTTGATAAACATGTGGGGTCACTCTATGATTTCTGTTTGAGGGTTATAGCTGCTGTCACTGGCAACGTTGTGGGACTGAGGAGGTTGCAGTGTGGGTCCCTGTGCTGCTGTTGTCACACTCTGCCTAGTTTTTACTCACAGAGCTCTTGTGATACATTTTGGTCAGCTGCCAGTTGCACCTTTGTGTTTTTAATAACAATATTGAAATGTAAAGATGAAAATAGTGTTAAAGAGCTGTAGTATATTTCAGAGTAGATTATTAACACATTCTTGTCCCAAATATCATTCATATTCTTATAAAATGTTCTATAAACCAAAATAATCATTTGCATTGAACACCAATTTGAAGGTGTCAGACGGTCACTGGAGTGGCATTGATTATATTTCTGTGCTAAGTTACTAAGATGTTGCTAGCTGACTTTTTTTAAATTGTTGAAGGCTCACATTCAACCTTACAATTTTTGTCTTGTTTGTTAGCAATTATAAAAATATATATATATTACATTGCTTATGGTTGGAGCTTGTCAAATTGATTGATAGTACTTCAAATTATGTAATTTGTTGTCTGCTGCCATGCATCTTGCTGACAGGCCTGAAGTTAGTTTAATGTAATGCTACAGACATTGTCCACAGAAAAAAAAGGTAGAAATGCAAAGGGAATAACAACAACTGGCATTCTAGTACCCATGTCAGCTTCAAGAGTGGAAGTGCAAGGAACACTAGCAGCAGTATTCAATGTATCAGTGATAACAGCAAGGGTCAAGGACAGTTATGTTAGCAAAAGGGTCAAGAAAATAAAATTATCAACTGGTTTGCTCTTTCATCTTCTCATTCATAGCCACAGAAGGGGAAAAAACTTAGAAACAAAATTGAGGACAATATCTCCCTTGTGCCAGAGAATTATAAGAATTTCCTTCTTCACAACCTATGCTTGCACTGTCTCTTCTCTTTTAATGTTAACCACTTGAGCCCCGCGCTATTGACAAAAGACGTCAACAGCGCGGTTCTCAGGTGCCAAGTGGACGTCTTTGGACGTCATTTGAAATGCATTACCCGCGCGCGCCACTGGGGGCGCACGGCGGGTAACCACTGTGCCGCCGCATCGCTGGGACCCGATGCGTGTACCTGGCGGCCGCGATGTCCGCCGGGTACACGCGATCGTCGGGAACACAGCCGGTAACAGCAGGGACGTGGAGCTCTGTGTGTAAACACAGAGCTCCACGTGCTGTTAGAGGAGAGGAGACCGATCTGTGTCTCTTGTACATAGACACAGCATCGGTCACCTCCCCCAGTCACCCCCCACACAGTTAGAACACACCCAGGCTACACAGTTAACCCCTTCCCCACCACCTAGTGTTAACCCCTTCCCTGCCAGTCACATTTATACAGTAATTAGTGCATTTTTATAGCACTGATCGCTGTATAAATGTGAATGGTCCCAAATTTGTGTCGAAAGTGTCCGATACGTCCATCGCAATATTGCAGTCTCAATAAAAATCGCAGATCGCCGCCATTACTAGTAAAAAAAAAATAATGAAAAAAAATCATAATTCTGTTTCCCATTTTGTAGGCGCTATAACTTTTGCGCAAACCAGTCGCTTATTGCGATTTTTTTTTTTTTTTTTACAAAAATAAGTCAAAAATACGTATCGGCCTTAACTGAGAAAAAAAATATTTTTTTTAAAAAAAATGGGAGATTTATTATAGCAATATATATATTTTTTAAATTGTCACTCTTTTTTTGTTTATAGCGCTAAAAATAAAAACCGCAGAGGTGATCAAATACCACCAAAAAAAAGCTCTATTTGTGGGGAAAAAAGGACGTCAATTTTGTTTGGGAGCCACGTCGCACGACCGCGCAAATGTCAGTTAAAGTGACGCAGTGCCGGAAGCTGAAATTTCGCCTGGGAACGAAGGGGGTTTATGTGCCCAGTAAGCAAGTGGTTAAGAAGTGGTAGTGCTTATCAAGATAAAATGGTTACAGTCTTTCAGTTATTTAACTGCTTGGTATTTTGCAAAACAAAATGTGTTTCAGTACTAGGGAAAAAGGTTGAAAAGTTGAACTAAAGTTTTTTGTTTGTTTTTTGGTGTTGGTTGAGGGGTGGCAGCATAACTCTTGGCATACATTTGTTTAAGTGAAGTTAGGCAGTGAGAAACAAAAAGCACAATTACACATTATAGTGAATTGTCACAACAGTGATGTCAAGACCATGGACAGAATGCAGAAGAATGAGGGTGAGTAGAAAGTGGAGACTTGGGAAGGGGTTGTAGATTAAGAAAGAAACACATTTAAAAAACCTGTTGGGAGACAGGGTGACTTTTTAATTACTTGGCTGTATTGCAAGTCATGATACCACTACCACTTTGTACAAAAGTTTCTGGTTTAAAAATAGTGCTCATAGTGAGGCATGAGAAACACACGCTTGAACATTTTTCTCCACCAGTGGATACAACTAGACATGTGCATTTGTTTTCGTCGGAATGCATTTTCGTCCAAATTTCAGGTATTTTCGTTATCGTTTTAACAAACGAAAACGAACGCACAAAATACGAAAACCGAAAGATCCGACATAAACAAATGCTTTATTTTTGTTTTCATCGGTCAAATGTGCTTAACCTTAACTTTATTAGTCCAAGATTATTCTACATAGAGAGAAAAGATTCAACATTATAGAGAGAAAAGATTCGACATTATAGAGAGGAAAGATTCGACATTATTGAGAGGAAAGATTCGACAGAGAGAAAAGATCGCTGCTGGAATTAGGTGGGGGAAGTAAAATAAAAATTATGATGATGATGAATGTTATTGGCTGATTGTAACCAAAAAAGAGGAGCAGTAAAATAGCAAGATTTGACAAAGCATCGAAAAACTTTGAATCTGTCATTGAAGACTTATGGTGTCTGTTGATAGTTCTAAGAAGATTCGATGGAGCAGCTAAACTGTACGACGCTGCAATCATAGATTTCCGGTCAAATGCTCGGCCCATAGGCTATAGAAAAATTCTATTGTTGGTTGACTCGTAATAATAATTAATAAATATAATTATTACTAGTCATACAACATTAAAATTCTACTATAGCTTGTAGGCGGAACATTCGACCGGAAAAGTATGATTGCAGCGTCGTACAGTTTCGCTGCTCCATCGAATCTTCTTTGAACATTCGACAGACAGTCAGACACCATAAGCCTTCAATGACAGATTCAACCTTAATTTGTTTGGATTTTCGGACGAATGCAATTTCCAACGAAAAACAAAATATATGAAAACGAATTTCGGGAGTAACTAAATAAATTAATTTTTTGGATGAAAACGAAAATCTGAAACAAAATATTTCAGTGTGCACATGTCTAGATACAACACAAGTTACTGTGTCTAATGTATGTGGATTGAGGGCAAGCCAACACTATCCAACAACACATTTCGGACTCTGAACCAACAAAAAAAGTCTTTCACACTGTAATGAGGAAGAACACATTGTTCAGATTCAAACACATTGTTATTCACTTCTGGCTTTGCCTCCCTCAGTAAGATGAAGAGGGAGAAATATATTATCAAAAAAAGTGTGTAAAACTACCTGCATCAATGCCAAAACTCATCAGCTTCATATCTGCCAAATGAAAAGTGTTACAAAACTTCTTTTTTTTGGCCTTTGCCTTGTCTTATCATTAAATTCCTTTATGTTGCATGACAATTCTGCATACCTTTAAAGTATAGTTGCAATTTTTTTAACTAATCTTAGTACCAAAGCAAGAAAGAATCGTTCCACCATTTCTGTAAACGTTTGGTTGCTTTGCCCTTGGATGGCAACCATTCATCCTTGAGTAACATAGTGCCGCATCCTAACAATATATTGAGAGAAAGAGGGGGGAAAAAAATGGACTTTGTAGGCACTTTTTATATATATAAAAAAAAAAAAAATTTAATTAGATAATCACATTAACAGTACAAGCAAAATAATAAATAGATTTGATTCTTAAAACATGTATCGGATCATTGGAACCAGAGGCAATGGGCCGTGCTGAGTGAATTAGTTGGTAAAGATCACTGAAGAACTTTGGTTCGCACTGGTCCACTCGTGGTTCAATCCTTTTGACCATGTACAGTGTTCCACAATTGGCTCTACTAGTTTCGCGGAGCTAGTCCGCTTCATCGGGAGCTTGGAACTGAAACATAAAAAATAAGTATCAAAAACAAAACAACAGTAAAGTAACAACGGAATGCCGAGAGCCTGGACCTGAGTGTAAACCCAGACCAGGCCTGCAGAATTCATGTACAAATTAACTCACCATATGAAATGGTATTTTGTTCAAATGAGGAGCGCTAAAACCTGGGGCACCACCCTGCGGAGAAGACCACCTCCTGACCGACCCAGCCGGGTCAGACACGAGTAACCACCACCAATCAGCTAGCATCAACAAGGCCGCTTGGAACCGAGCCCCGTGTAACCTAGGGGGGCCAGCTGGTACTGTAAGTAGTAAAAGAAATAATAATAGAAGTGATAGACACATGCAAACGTCCTATGCATGATAAAGGGAAAAATAAAATAGTTAAGCACTATCCTGGACCGAGAATATGTGGCGACCACATCTAAATAATTGTCATTTAAAAGTTAGGTTGATTTTGTAGACTAAATAGATAGAGACCGGGGCCACCGCTACCAAAAAACGCCTAGGATTAGCTAGGCTGCAACGACCATAAAGCAGTTTAGGGAGAATCCACCAAAAAAGACAGCTTTGACGAAGCAATGCTTCAATTGATAATTACTAGTATAAGTGTAATATATGTGTAGCCTTAGTGATTGGAAGCCCAGTCCTATATCTCCTTGGCTAACATGGACTAATAAAAAACAATGAATCAATTAAATAATAGAAATAATTAATGGCATACAGCACCCCTAATGAATGGTATAGGCACATAAGAAAAAAGCCAAAACAAATAAATAACAAGGTTTGTTACCTAAAAGGCAAGGTAATCTAGAAAAAAAGCTGCTGAGAAAGATGGAAAGTTGGAAAAGCTGCAGCGCTGCTGGAATCAATCTGGGTATATAAGGTAAGAGCCATAATTATAAAATATTACTATGCCCTAATTATGGCTCTTACCTTATATACCCAGATTGATTCCAGCAGCGCTGCAGCTTTTCCAACTTTCCATCTTTCTCAGCAGCTTTTTTTCTAGATTACCTTGCCTTTTAGGTAACAAACCTTGTTATTTATTTGTTTTGGCTTTTTTCTTATGTGCCTATACCATTCATTAGGGGTGCTGTATGCCATTAATTATTTCTATTATTTAATTGATTCATTGTTTTTTATTAGTCCATGTTAGCCAAGGAGATATAGGACTGGGCTTCCAATCACTAAGGCTACACATATATTACACTTATACTAGTAATTATCAATTGAAGCATTGCTTCGTCAAAGCTGTCTTTTTTGGTGGATTCTCCCTAAACTGCTTTATGGTCGTTACAGCCTAGCTAATCCTAGGCGTTTTTTGGTAGCGGTGGCCCCGGTCTCTATCTATTTAGTCTACAAAATCAACCTAACTTTTAAATGACAATTATTTAGATGTGGTCGCCACATATTCTCGGTCCAGGATAGTGCTTAACTATTTTATTTTTCCCTTTATCATGCATAGGACGTTTGCATGTGTCTATCACTTCTATTATTATTTCTTTTACTACTTACAGTACCAGCTGGCCCCCCCTAGGTTACACGGGGCTCGGTTCCAAGCGGCCTTGTTGATGCTAGCTGATTGGTGGTGGTTACTCGTGTCTGACCCGGCTGGGTCGGTCAGGAGGTGGTCTTCTCCGCAGGGTGGTGCCCCAGGTTTTAGCGCTCCTCATTTGAACAAAATACCATTTCATATGGTGAGTTAATTTGTACATGAATTCTGCAGGCCTGGTCTGGGTTTACACTCAGGTCCAGGCTCTCGGCATTCCGTTGTTACTTTACTGTTTTGTTTTTGATACTTATTTTTTATGTTTCAGTTCCAAGCTCCCGATGAAGCGGACTAGCTCCGCGAAACTAGTAGAGCCAATTGTGGAACACTGTACATGGTCAAAAGAATTGAACCACGAGTGGACCAGTGCGAACCAAAGTTCTTCAGTGATCTTTACCAACTAATTCACTCAGCACGGCCCATTGCCTCTGGTTCCAATGATCCGATACATGTTTTAAGAATCAAATCTATTTATTATTTTGCTTGTACTGTTAATGTGATTATCTAATTAAATTTTTTTTTGTATTTTTATATAAAAAGTGCCTACAAAGTCCATCTTTTCCCCCCTCTTTCTCTCAATATATTTCCACCATTTCTGACAAAGTGGCCCAAGATCCATAAAAAAACATTGATGAAGGTGTGAAAAAAACAGTTTAAGATAAGTTAAAATGTACTTTAACACAACATATTATTGTAACTTTCTATGTAAATATCACCACTGGAATGTGGCAGCTACACCCTTATGCCCCATACACACGTTCAGAATTTCTGATGGCCTAAAATCAGTTTTTTCTTCAGAATTCCGTTCAAGCTGTCTTACATATATACTGTCAGACCAAATTCCGACCGTCCAAAACGCGGTGACATAAAACACTACAACAAGCTGAGAAAAATGAAGTTCAATGCTTCTGAGCATGCGTCGACTTGAGTCTGAGCATGCATGTTTTTTTCTCCGTCGGAGAATATGTTCTATTTCTAAACTCCGACGGAAAAAGTCAGATGGGGCCCACATACGGTCGGATTATCCGATGAAAAAATGTTGTCTGACCTTTTTCATCGGAAATTCCGATCGTGTGTACAGGGCATTAGAGTGTATTGCATTTGTATATACAATATAGTGTCTATACATACAGTATCCAAAACCACACAGCTTAGATATCCAAGAAGTTCAAGGACCACCTGCCTGCTGCCTTGGGAGAGATTAACCCTATAGTTTTGACATACACAGTATATTTCCCACAAGTGCAAATATAGGTTGTTAACTATCTAACAGTTTCCACCAACCTTATGGATGTGAATACCTCTTTGCATATGTCAATTTAATACATTCCACTATTTAACAATCAATAATATACAGTATGATACTATGCAGCTTTCTTTCCTGTTATCTATTATTTCTCATTTTGCATCTGCAATTTTCAAAGTGATTTCTTAAAAATAAATCACATGGATTGGGAGCAGAATTCTTAGATCATATGTTGGAGCACTGAAAAACAATTTGGAATTCTGAGATATTATCGCTATAATCCTCTCTATTATCTTTCTATAAGCCTGACATATCTCATAATTCTGTGATGTTATCTAACCACTCAGAGATAATTGGGTTCATTTTATAAAGGTGAATAGGCTGTTTACTTTGCAAGGGAATTTTCCCAAGAGTTTAGTGATCAGAATTAAGCTCTGAATGAATGAATGAATGAAAAACTTATAAAGCGCGGCGCATGCGAACTGAATCGCTTCTGGGCGCTAGTTGTTCGTGTCTCATGATATCAAAAGAGCAGAGTTTTGATCCGTCTTCTGAAAGTCAGGTGGTTTTCCTCCAACCGAATGCTGGTTGGTAAAGCGTTCCATAGTCTAGGACCCTGAAAAGCAAACCTTCTTTCTCCTTTGGACTTGTATTTGGTTTTTGGTACCCTGACCAGATTTTGGTCGGTGGATCGCAGAACGCGATTCGAATTGTGAGGTTCTATCTTGTCGCAAAGATATTGCGGAGCCTTCCCATGGATGCACTTATGTGTCAGGCAGAGTGCTTTAAATGCAATTCTGTCTTTTACTGGCAGCCAGTGAAGGGTTCTCAACGAAGGTGAGATTGATTCCCATTTTTTTTCCCAGTCACCGGTCTGGCGGCCGTATTCTGAACGACTTGCAGACGGGAGATTTGGTACTTTGGGAGTCCGAGGTACAGGGCGTTAGCATAGTCCAGTCTGGAATTCACAATTGTTCCCACCACGACTGCTACGTCTTCTTTGGGGATAAATGGAATAAGTCTGCGTAGTAGGCGCAACAGATGGTGCGCTCCGCTGACTACTGACCCTATTTGTGCGTCCATTGTCATGAAGGTGTCGAAGATGACCCCGAGACTTTTGACTTTGGAGCTAGGGGTGATGATTTGGCCCAGAATGGGCGGGGGTGTCCAGGTTGTTGCCAGTTGACTCTTTCGGCTGACGTGAAACATAAGGAGTTCTGTTTTTGAACTGTTGAGTTTAAGATAACTCTTAGTCATCCAGTTTTCTATCAAAGAGAGACATTTCTCTAAACTGAGATGATGATCCTTTTTGTTGCAGATGCGAAAATACAGTTGCGTATCGTCTGCATAAGAGTGATAGAGTAGTTCTTGGCTACTGATAATATCAAAGAGAGGGCGAAGATAGATGTTGAAAAGCACCGGTGACAGGGGGGATCCTTGGGGGACTCCACATGACACCGTGCGCTTTTCCGACGTGAAACAACCCAATTTAACTGTTTGTGATCGGTTTTCAAGAAAGGAAGAAAACCATGGTAAATCACCTTCTGCGACTTCTGCTACCTTGGCTAGTCGCATCAGTAACAGTTTGTGGTCTACCGTGTCAAAGGCTGCGCTTAGGTCCAGCAGAACCAGGAGACAAGATTCTCCTTCGTCTGCGGCCTCGAGGGCATCGTCCCATATTTTGAGTAAGGCCGTTTCTGTCCCGTGTCCGGGACGGAAGCCTGATTGTAATGGATCCAGTAGATTGTGGGTATCTAGATGCTGTTGCAGCTGTTGTACCACTACTTTCTCCATTATCTTGGAGAGAACATTTAGGCCTGTTATGGGACGGCGGTGAGTTGGGTCCTTGGGATCCAGGTTAGGTTTTTTCAAGATGGGCTGGATTGTGCCCTCTTTCAACAGGGATGGCACTGTGCCTTCCTTAAATGACTGGTTTATAAGCTGTGTGATGGGTGGTGCCAGGATGTCGGCACATTCCTTCAGCAGTTTGGTGGGGATGATATCATTGGGCGATGTGCTGTTCCGCAACGCACCAATGATATTTTTTGTGGTATCGATGGAGATCGGTTCCAGAGTGAACTTTGTTGATTGTAGAGCGTTTCTGTGGGTGTTTTGTGGTTGATTGACGGTGGGGTTGAGGGGGGTATTGTTTTGCATGATGCTTTCCCGGATTCTTTCAATTTTGTTGATGAAGAAATCCGATAGTTCATTGCAGAACTCTTGGGTGTCTGAGTTGGGGACTTCAAGACATCCTGGATTCATGGTCTGGGTGACCATCTTGAAGAGTTCGCGGGGGCGGTTTAGGGCGCTGTTAATCGCCATAGAAAAATGATGTTTCTTGGCTTTGAAGATTTCTTTATGATATCGTGTTGTTATTGCCTTGTAGATGATGAGGTTATCCTCTGCAGGACTTCTTTTCCAGGCGGCTTCCGCCCTTCTGCGCTCTTGCTTCAGAAGCGACAGCTCTGGTTGACTTCTATAATCCAATCATGGTTATTTTTTCTATATTCTATCTACAGTACATGATTGGTTGTTCCTTGCAAAATGAAACTTTACCACATTCACTAAGCTCTGGGGCAAAGTTCCTTGCCAAGCACTACATCCTTTGAAAAGTGATTCAGAATATTGGGATATTATCTTTGACTGTAGAGCTAGCATCTCCAGCCTCTCAGAATCTCAGAAGGTTAGGATGATATGTTAGAGCTCAGAGCTATTAAGCAACATCCAGATATAACTATTCATCTATGTAAATATATCTAGCTGGATTCCGGTAGAAGTCCGAATGAGTGCCGTTGTATATTTAAGCGTATTCTGGAAACCAGATACGCTTAAATTTGGCCAAGATACGACCAACGTAAGTCTTCTATGCCGTCGTATCTTATGTGCATATTTACGCTGGCCGCTAGGGGCAAGTACGTGGATTTACGAGTCGAATATGTAAATGAGCAAGATACGCAGATTCACGAACATACATACGCCCGTCGCAGTAAGATACGCCATTTACGTAAGACATACGAGGGGGAAAGATAAACCCCCGAAAAGATGGCGCAGCCCATGCAAGGTATGGACAACGGAACAGCCGTCATATATTACGTCGTTTGCGTAAGCGTACGTGAATGGGGCTCGGCGTAGGTTACGTTCACGTCGAAAGCATTGAGTATTTGCAACGTGATTCTGAGCATGCGTGCCTTCATTTACATGGTTTCACGGTTAATTTAAATGTAGCCCACCCACTACATGTCTACTTTGAATTAGGCGGGGTTACGCCGGCCCATTTGCGCTACGCCGACGTAACTTACGGAGAAAGTGCTTCATGAATACTGTACTTGCCTCTCTATTTTACGTCGGTGTAGCGCAAATGAGCTTCGCTATGCCGGCTTAAAAATACGCCAAACTACGTGAATCTGGCTAATCATACCTATGTGCAACATAGTCAGGTTATATGGACAAACAGGTTATATGAACAATATAAATACTAATGTATACACAATTATATTTTTAAGGTTATCTAGTGAAAAAAAGGATATTAACTGCTTCCTGCCTGGGCCATTGTAAAATGATGTTCAGACGAGAACCCTATTGTTCTAGGAGGATGTCATATGACTGGCCCACTGCTGGTACCACATGAATGCTGTGATCAATCACAGGAAATCACATGGCAGTTGTAAACAATGAATGGCTTCATTTCATGCCATTAATTGTATACAGTGCTGCTAGCTGTGATTGGTCACAGTGATCACATGGTACAGACAGGGCCAATCACAGCCCATTTGTACCATATGATTAGCTGTGACCAATCATAGCTAATCACAACAATACACAGTGTCTACACACTGTCAATTGTTGCTAAACAGTATGTTGGATTCACATCAGGGGGCATTGATTATTTAATTTTTTTCTTTAAATGTCTTTTTTCTTAATGTTTACATTTTTATTTTCCATTTATATTTTTATAAATGAGTAACAAGGGGTTCATTACTATTTAGATTACAGTGTAATCTAAAGGAAGCTACCAGGTTTGAATATGTCTCTCCCACATGGAGGCACATGATTTGGGAATGAGGCCCTTGGTCCAATAAGCATTAGAACAAGGTGTCTGGCAAAGGAGAAAGGCCTTGCACCCTTTATACAAGTTACCCTCTAAATGTTGAGGGCATGTAGCCTGGTATGGTTCAGGAGGGGCATAAGGGTAAAAACTTACTGCCCCTCTTTTTCTGGCTACCCATGCTTCATGCCTGAATAATGTATTTTAAATAGTAAAATAAAATAAAAAAATCCCCCTGCAAGGCAATGTTATAATGTGCTACTATGCATCACATATTAGCATATTATGAGAGACTTACCATAAAACAAAGCCCTTCAGTGGCACGCTGTCACGGCTGACAGGGCTCTCATCTTCACCCGGTCTTCCTTCTGGGCTGACATCACTCCAGTGCATGCGCATTGGAGTCACAGTTTACGGCACAAGGGATGGCATGGGTATGCCGTTCCTTCAAAATGCATGCACCAGTGCTGTCAACAGCTACTGCTCACTGGAATATCTCCTTAACAGTGCAAGTTTAGGAGATATTTGTTTAACTTACAGGACAGCTTTATTTTTAAGCTTACCTGTATGTAAAAATATCAGATACGACTACTACCACTTTAAGTGGAACCCCTATTATTGGTTATAACATAAACTTGGAAATTAGACTGAGATCTGGAATTTGAGGTCTGGGTACTACCCTGGGGGACATGTATTAATCTTTTATTTGTATTTATTTTAAACAAATTTTTTTCAGTTTCAGGAGCAGTGATTTTATATTATGGTTAAAGTGCAGCAATAAAAATAAAAAAATCCTTTAAAAATAGTGCCTGGGCAGTTCCCTTATTGTGCGTGTAAAGTGGTGCATCTGTAGCATTCATAAAACATGCTACAGCAAAAATGAAATTTCTAAAGAAAAAAATGAATCAAATCCTATTTAAAGTGACTCACAGTTACAATTGCTGACACCTGGCTATTGGGGCCCCCAAAATCCACACCAGACCCTTGTCCGAGAATGCAGCCTGGCAGGTCAGGAAAGGGGGGACAAGTGAGTGCCCCCCTCCTGAACCATAACATGCCACATTCCCTCAACATGGGGGGGAGAGACAGATTCCAATAAGCCCCCTGCCCGCATATCCCAACAACCACAGCCCAGGTTTGTTGGAAAGAGGCCCTTGTCGCCATCGACATGGGGACAAGGTGCTTTGGGGTGGGGCATGTCGACATGCCCATGTTCAGGGCATGTCGTCTGGTATGATTCAGGAGGGGTGGCTCATTCATCCCCTCCCCTTTCCTGACCTGCCAATTTTTTGGGCATGGGGTTCCCCTCAAAATCCATACCAGACCAGTGACTCCACCCATGCTGTTTTTTTATTTATTTTTTATTCAGCTCTCAGTAGGGAAACCCATTGACAGCTGATAACTCATTGGTTATCAAGGACACTGTGGCTGGCTTCCCACCCCCATCCCTGCTCCCTACAACCAGTGTACAATGTGCTCTGGTTGGGCAAAGATTTGCCCAATCAGGGCGCAGAATTCACTGTGCAGCGCTCAGGGCATTGCAGGGTGTTTGTTGGGGCAAACACCCTGCAAATCTTCTATCTATCCTATCAGTTCACATTTTAGTTACTACCTTTTGTTCTCCCATCTCCTTCCTATTAGATTGTAAACTTGCAGGAGCAGGGCCCCCCCTAACCCTTTTGTATTGAATTGTATTGTTGCTGTATTGTCTCCCTTTATTTTGTAAAGTGATGCACAAACTTTCGGTGCTATATAAATCATGTGTAATAATAATAATATTAATAATCATAATAATATGCACTCTGAAAAATTATCATGAGCAAACAAAAAGGCATTTTTTTTGTTTCCTTGCATGTGATTTGTTAATTTATGCAACTTCCCACATTTGAATAAGTTCTGGGAAAAATGTCCTTGCAAAGTAAAACTTCCCTTGTGAGGTGAACAGCCTATTTGACTTTAGTAAATCAATCATGGTCTTGGTAAAGCAAGGGAAGCAAACTGGTAGGCATCTATGCTATGCAATATAGTTGTCAGCTGTGCCCACAGATATGCAGTACATAAAATAGGTCTTATTTTGTTAATATATTGTGCTATATTTTATAGTATAACTGTAAAAAAAATGTACTGAAATGTGCTACTATACTTAGAAATTCCAGTGTCCATTTTTTTTATCTCAGTTGGATATTACCCTAATAAACTTCAGTGCTGCTTAATAAATTCTCTCTTAAAATAACTTAAACCTACTTTTCAATACAAGTGCCTTGTAGTTAAGCAACATTAAAGTTGCTTATCTGTCATTTGAAAAGTAAGGAATGACTGGCATTAATGCAAAGCATACAATTACAACAGCTCAGTCCATCATTTTTTCTTCCTTTGCATTTTAATGGCATTCCTGCAAAGCTGAAATGTGTCACATATTCATACAATATAATGACAGAGGTGGGAAAAGAAAGATTATGTAAGTACAAGAAGTGAGAAACAGTTTAAATGTTCATTTGTTCTATAGAATTGCTGGCCTGTCAACATGACTGGCACTTTGAAGGTTGACAACGTAATATCAAATTATAATAGTCAGCACAATCCCCCAAATTACATTTAGGACTTTTTTTTTTACGTGAGTTTAGTTTGTTGCTCATAAAGAACATTGTTTAAAATGTCTCTTTAACATATACAGTACATTTTGCTTTGCACCACTTAATTGCTTTAAAGGGAAATTCCAACTTAAAGCCCTGGTTCACACTGGGTACGATTTGGAACGATTTGAGATGCGATTTGACATGTCAAATCGGCAGCAATTGTCGGCAATGGCACTGTCCTAATCAGTGCGACGCCGCATCTACGATTTCAAAAAGTAGTTCCTGTACTACTTTTTGCGATTTCGGGCCGCGATTTACATTAAATTGCGGCCAAAATCGCGGTAAAATCGCGCATTTTACCGCAAATTTGAATTCCCAGCAGTGTGAACCTAGGCAAAGGGAAGAAGGAATGCGAACTGGATAATTATATTTTCTGGCCAGAAAAGCAAGATAGAAATAAAAAGTAAATTAAAAGATACAATAACAAAACCAGCTTTTGTTGCACTATTCACCTTTAATAAAGATATGTCTTAACCTTTCTTTTTGCCACTAGATGGCCTAGTCTAATGGACGGCATCGTTCAACCTTCTTCTTCAGAGCCCAGCTTGTCCTGGACTCTCCCCAGCTTGTAACTGGACAGTGAAAAGTGAAGTATCTAAATGAGGGGCTCCAGACAATGCTTCTTGTCAGAACATGAGCTTATTGTTCTGGTTGTGCCTCGTATGCAGTGTACACACAACCGGTTTCATGTCCTAGAAAAAACAACGTTTTTCTCTACGTGATTCTTGTCAAGCCTGCTTTGCATACACACGATCGTGAAAAAAAAATGCTTGAGCAAAGCGCGGTGAGGTACAATACGTATGCAGCCATGATAAAGGGGAAGTTCCATTCGGATGGCGCCACCGTTTTGGCTGCTTTTGCTAATTTCGTAGTAAAAGTTAGTAAAAGTTTGGTGAGAGACGATTCGAGCTTTTCAGTCTGTTACAGAGTGATGAATGTGCTATCTCCATTACAAACGCTAGTTTTACCAGAACAAGTGCTCCCGTCTCATAACTTGCTTCTGAGCATGCATGTTTTTTCCCTTCGTTCCCAAAGCCTACACACGTCCGTTTTTCATGATGTGAAAAACTACGACGTGAAAAACTACAAGAGAAATTAAAGCATGTTCTAAATTTTTAATTGCCCATTTTTCACGACAAGAAAAATGCCCTGGAGCCTACACATGATCGTTTTTAATGACCAATTAAAAAAAAATGGCCTTTTTCTCGTCATGAAAAACGGTTGTGTTTACGCGGCATTACACTTAAGTCCTGCTGTACAGGGACTGTCAGGGCCTGAAAAATGCAGGTACTTACCCTGCTTGTATATATATATATATATATATATATATATATATATATATATATATAAAAACATGTCCAGAATCCAGCTTTAAACTTAGCCAACTCTCTTGGTCACTGACCAGAAGCAAGCATGTGCTGGGAGAGCGAACATATATGCATGTTTCCTGGTCAGTGAATCAAGGAGTAATGACAAAAGAGGATGAGGATGACAGTCCTTGTGTATGCATCTTCAAGTGATTTGGAGTCAGAAATAGCAGCTCCCCTATCACTTTCCTGACAGATTTTCAAATGTGCCCACCTATGATATTCAGTAAATTCTCAGGCTAATGAAGACACCCACCAACATGCACAAAAACATTAGCACTGGAATGAAATGTGCATTTCAAGGATATACACTTTTAGTAGTAAGTACGGTGTAAGAGCATAAATGTTAACGGGTTGTAACCTAACTATTTTGTGGATTTCATATCTGTACTATTTATTTAAAGATTACCACTCAAATTTGTCAATGGGGTCACAAGGATAAAACATTTTGAAAGTAAAAATGTGGAGTGATATTTATGTGTATGGATTGTACAGTGACTCGCCTGCTTAAATAAAAAAATTGTGATGTTTTTATGAAATTGCTAATTACCAATTGCAGTGGCAGTGCGTCCATAAGGGGCGCATGGGCGACGCCCCCTCTCTCCTGGCACCGCTCTATCACCATAGATAGATTCATACATTGCATGAATCTATCTATGGTCGCCGCTGACACCCCCTATTCAGGTGTTCGGCCCCTTTTTGGGTGCCAGGCATCTGAATTACAACCATAGGCTCTAATAGGCATCCAAAAAGGTGAACAGCGGGGGCCATGCTGAGCGCTCGCTGTTCACTCAGAGTTGTGTTAGCAAATTTGCTTTGCTAACACTGAACCGCCTCTCAGCCAATCAGGTGCTTGGGTCTGTTACCTGTCACCTGATTGGCTGAAACGTCAGGCGCTGTGATTGTACGCCTGATAGAGAGGACAGAAGAAGACATCGAGGAGCATGCAGGACACTGCCGCTGACCTGCTGCGAGACACAGTGGCAGCATTTGATGGGGCACAGTAGTGGCAATTGATGGGCACACTGGCAGCATTTGATGGGGCACAGTAGCGGCAATTGATGGGCACACTGGCAGCATTTGATGGGGCACAGTAGCAGCAATTAATGGGCACACTGGCAGCATTTGATGGACACAGTGTCAGCAATTGATAGGCACACTGGCAGCAATTTATGGGCATAATAGCGGCAATTGATGGGCACACTGGTAGCAATTGATGGGAACAGTGTCAGCAATTTATGGGCACAGTAGCACCAAATGATGGGCACACTGGCAGCAATTGATGGATAAAGTAGCTGCGCTTGATGGCACAGTGGCTGCATTTGATGGTCACAGTGGCTGCATTTAATGAGCACAGTGGCTGCGTTTGATGGCACAGTGGTGGCAATTGATGGGCACAGTAGCTGCGTTTGATGGGCACAGTGGCTGCGCTTGATGGGTACAGTAGCTGCGTTTGATGGGCACAGTGGCTGCGTTTGATGGAACAGTGGCTGCATTTGATGGCACATTATCTGGGTTTAATGGGCACAGTGGCTGCATTTGATGGGCACAGTGGCTTCGCTTGATGGGTACAGTAGCTGCGTTTGATGGAACAATGGCGGAAATTGATGGGCACAGTATCTGTGTTTGATGGGCATAGTGGCTGCACTTGATGGGTACAGTAGCTGTGTTTGATGGCACAATTGAGTTCTCACTTTCTGTGTTGCTGGGACTTTCTGGGGAAGATTTACTAAAACTGGGGCACCCAGAATCTGGTGCAGCTGTGCATAGTAGATAATCAGGTTATAGGTTTTTTTTTTTTTTTAACCACTTAAGCCCCGAACCATTTGGCTGGCCAAAGACCAGGCAACTTTTTGTGATTCGGTACTGTGTCGTTTTAACTGACAATTGCGCGGTCATGCAACCTGGGTCCCAAACAAAATTGACATCATTTATTTACCACAAATAGAGCTTTCTTTTAGTGGTATTTGATCACCTCTGCGGTTTTTATTTTTTGCGCTATAAACAAAAATAGAGCGACAATTTTGAAAAAAAAAACAATATTTTTTACTTTTTGCTATAATAAATATATAATAAGTGTTTATTGATTGGTTTGCGCAAAAGTTATAGCGTTTACAAAATAGGGTATGGTTTATGGCATTTTTATTAATATTTTTTTTTTACTAGTAATGGGGGTGATCAGAGATTTTTATCATGACTGTGACATTATGGCAGGCACATCGGACACTTTTGAAACCATTTTGGGACCATTGTCATTTTTACAGCGATCAGTGCTATAAAAATGCACTGATTACTGTAAATTTGACACTGGAAGTGAAGGGGTTAACCTGTAGGGGGTTCTGAAGGGGTTAAGTGTGTCCTAGAGACTGATTCTAACTGTTAGGGGTGTGGCTATGTGTGAAACGTCACTGATCGCTGCTCCAGATGAGAGGGAGCATTCGATCAGTGACATGTCACTAGGAAGAAAGGGGAGATGTTGTGGTTACACTGACATCTTCCCGTTCTTCAGATCCGTGACACGATCGGGGGACACTGGCGGCAAAGGGGTACCTGTACGCCAATTTGCCTGTCTGTGCCATTCTGTCGATGTAAATCTGCGTGCAGCGGTCCTTAAGCGGTTAATCAAAGCTTAATTAAACAAGGTGAATTTCCAAGCTGATTGGCTACAATGCACAGCCCTGCACCAGATTTTGAACTCTCCAGTTTTAGTAAATCCCAAATGTCTCTCAGCACTCCTTTAGCAGGATCACCTGGAGAAGAGAGGTGATTAAAATCCCAGATAGACTCAGGATTGTACAAGCAACAGCTAGAGGTATATGGAAAAAGGGCATCTATTCTTCTTTAGATTAGCACTTATGTAGGTTTTCAAGCTCCTCTCCTTTCCTAGTAATCATGAAAAAAAAACATGGGAAGAAAAAAACATACATCTAGATGAAGTCATAGCTAGTGGGAGAGTCTAAATGCACTGATGACTGAAATTATTAGACAGATATAAGGTTCTGGCATTCTACAGTTTGCCAAGAAGGCCTCTGTTTGTCTTTGGCATCCTAGCTATAGAGATGTAAGAAGTTATAGTTTTTACATGATCTTTTACTGATAAGCCTCGTACACATGACCGAGGAACTCGTCGGAAAAGACACATCATTTTCCTCGACGAGTTCCTTATTAGGCTTGTCGAGGAACTCGACAAGCTTGCTTTGCGTACACACGGTCAAGACAAAATCTCCTCGTTCTCAAACGCGGTGACGTACAACACATACAATGGCAGGGGAAGTTCGATTCTACTGGCACAACCCTTGGTGCTGGTTTTTCTAATCTCATGTTACTGTGTGTTAAGTAAAAGTTTGGTTGGAGACGATTTGCACTTTTCAGTCTGTTACAGCGTGAAAAATGTGTTATCTCCATTACAAATGCTACTTTTACTCCAGTCTCATACTTTATTCTGAGCATGGGAGGGTTTCTTAGCATACACATGCTCAAGTTTCTCGTCGAAAACCAGCCCGACGAGGAAATTGAGACTCCCGTCGAGGAAAAAGAGAACTTGTTCTCTTTTTTTCTCGTTGAGTTCCTCGACAGTTTCCTTGATGAAAAACATACACACGACCGGTTTCCTCGGCAAAAAAGCTCTCCCACCAAGTTTCTTGATGGATTCTGTCAAGTTTCTCGGTCGTGTGTACGAGGCATTACAGTATAGTTTTGTTATTTATTGCTCATCATACTCTTCTATTTAGGTTCTGTCCCTTTACCTAATTTTTTAGAGGTCTGTCCTCACACAGCTTTTATTTTTAGATGCCTGCTCTCTGTCTCTAATGGCAACTTGATTTGCAGAATAATACAGAGTAAAGCAGCTGCAGTAATTACATGTGCAAGAGAGAAAAGAGATTTTGCCTCGCACATGACAGCATCATTGAAATGAACACATTTTTATATTTTTCACTAAGGTAAGAGAACAGTCACTTTGAGCATACTTGTCTACTAATAAATCAACCCCAGCGTGTACAGTCAGAGTTTGAGTCAGTGTGGCATAATCTGACACACTTGAAATATCTTCCCAGAGCTACAACATATGGAGAAAGTTCTTTCAAGAGAAAGGGAGAGCTCATCTTGGATGCTATAGCAAGGATATAGGGTTATTTAGAGAAAATTAAGTCCTATGCGCCATACCCATCTATAATCTGGTATATAAAACCAACAGGTGGCGAGTTAGGTTAACTTTCTCACATTTGTATTTTTTTCTTTACCTCTTCTTTTAAAATAGTCTGATGTTTAGGCCCCTTTCACACTGAGGCGTATTTGAGGCGTTTTAGCGCTAAAAATAGCACATAAATAACGCCTGAAATACTCCTGCCCCAGCATTCTCAATGTGAAAGCCTGAGGGCTTTCACGCTGAGGCGATGCGCTGGCGGGAGAAGAAAAAATCTCCTGCAAGCAGCATCTTTGGAGCGGTGAGAGGAGCGGTGTGTATACCGCTCCTTCCCATTGAAAACAATGGAACACCGTGGTAATACCACCCGCAATGCGCCTCATTAGTATTAACCCTTTTTCGGCCGCTAGCAGGGGTTAATACCGCACCGCTAGCGGCCGAATCCCGACGCAATTCCGTGGCAATTGCAACGGTATAGCGCCGCTAAAAATATCGGCGCTATACCGCCACCGCACATACTGCCCCAGTGTGAAAGGGGCCTTACAGTTCTCAAAAGCCAAAAGTTTCAAAAGTTGAAATGTACACTCGCACACACACAAATGAGTCAGAGGACTTACCCTGATCCCGCTCACCTCTTCAGATGACTCCATCCAAGATCTCAAACAGAAAGTGTGTCTGAAAAAAATAAATAAATTATGTGCTCCCTTTTAAAAAAAGAAAACCTACAGTAACACCACAAAATATTTTGGCAAACTTATCTTACCAGATCTACCCCTCCTACCCCTTCTGGGTAATGCCTTGTTCCTTCCAGGACTAGGATCCCCTGGTAACTTCCAATGATGGCATTCCCACAAATGTCATTATATCCACTTCTTAATTGATGATAGCACCACATACATTAGGGCTTTTAACTAATTAAACACTGGCTCTTTTCCATCCTTACTACCAAGAACCTTTCAAGCCAACTCTCACTTTTTGGGCATATCTCCTATCACAAGCCTCCCTCTCCCAAATTAATTTCTCATCATCCCATCCCATCATCTACTGCCTATTTAATAACTCAAATATTTACATCAATCATACTTATATTTCCAAGTGGGAGAAGGATTTTCGGTGCACTAAAACTAGGAAAGACTACATACAAATTTAACTGGATACAAATAAAACACTGGCCTGCCACCATCCTTGCTACCAAGAACCTTACAATCCAGCTTTAACTTTTTAAAAATCCCTTTTTCATACGCCTCCCTCTCCCAAATGCATCTCATCATCTACTCCTTATTAAATAACTCTAATGTTCATACTAATCATAGTTATGTTTCCATCTTGGAGATCGAAGATCGCAGATTTGCAGTCCAGGGACCTCGCCTGTGGAATGCACTACCAACCACCATCCGACTGGAGTCGGACCACTTGGCCTTCAGGAGAAAGATTAAAACCCATCTCTTCTGAGGTCAAGGGGTTCCTTACCCATGAAATGGATACAGCGCCCAAAGGCGATTCAGTTTGCATGTGTTGCGCTTTATAAGTCTCTCACTTACTCACTCACTCACAAGCGGGAGAAAGATATTCAACTAAAACTACAGAAGATTTGATACAAATGTGGTCTACAGTGGACATTTGTTCCATTAACATAACCACAACTTAATCCACGTTCAAGACTGTTATGAGATAGTAAATGGTTCCCTTGCAATTGTCACATTTCCACCCTTTTCTTTCTGGCACATGCTTCTGTGGCTGCAATGCCTCAAGCATGTTTGCTGGACCTGTCCCTCATCCCTGTAGGTTCCAAACTTAAGGTCCTGTGCTGGGTGTCTCTGATGTCCTCCAATGTTCTTCTACTTCTCCTCTTTCTTTTCCATACCTTTCTTTCCTGCCTTCTCCTTATACCTTACCTCCCGAGTTTTGAGGTAATATTACCTTTTTTCTTTAATCTTTCGATTTGAAGCAGACTAACCTATACATTAGCATATTTTGGCTACTGTAATACCAGCCATCTTACTCACTTTCAAACAGCCACAGAGCACCTTTGCAGCATTAATTTTTGTTATTAATATTCACAGGCTCTTGATATGTTCAAACTTGCTTCAATGTTATTGGGTTGCTATATTCCTTGCATGTACTTGTGCATTGGTTACATTCACCTGCTTTTTGCACTACTACTTGTACTTTAAAAGAATTTTACTTTCAAAGACTTTAAAGCAAATAAAAAAAATATAGCGTATACAATTGCAACTCAAGTCATATTGTAATTGAATGTTATTAAAAGTTACCTTTCCTTTTCAATCGGCAACACTATAATTTTCTGTAAAATGCAATGCACAATGGCTTCCTGCTTGTGTGATTAGCTTACTTATTTTCCCAGAAATCCGCACTAGGATACAAGTCAAATTTTTGGCATCCCTTGCAACAAAAATACATTTTTTGGTGAGATACCCTCAAAGGGAAATCACCTCTAAAGGGATGGAGGCCTTGCCAATTTTCTAATTAGAGCCATGTAGGTGCAACAGCTGATTGATAATTATAAAACTACTTGCATACAGGCAAACAGCTATTTCTTCAGAATAACAAACCATTGAAATCTACAACAAAGTTTGTTAAAATACTTGCAATGTTCATACAGTAGATCACCCAGAGGGAATGTTTTTTTTTTCTCAACAAAAGTGGAGTCACTCTTTTATAAAACATCTATTGAAAGTGGAACCCCACAGTATGCTGTGGATCCTTTGTTAACGAATGTGTGTATATATATATATATATATATATATATATATATATATATGTGTGTGTGTGTGTGTGTGTATTTTTTTTTTTTACTAGAAATTCATTTTTGACAAGCAATAAAACAAGTGAACTGTACAAGAAAGCGAGACTGCAAAGAAAACCTGACTGAGCTTCTAACCTTAATACATTGTACTATACATTGTTTTTGTTTCTGTCTTTGTTCTTATTTATCTCATTCCAACACTTTTGGATTTCAGGGTAAATTTATCCAATCGGAAAAGGTTCCAAGCATTCTCCAATATAACCAAAAGAGTTGAGCTTCCCCTACTCTTAATTGTACACTCGTATCTTTGCAAGTTTTTTTTTTTTGTAATAACATAATGTTACTGATCACTAAGGAAGTGTATTCATAACATGTTTAATAACTATTTTTATATTTTCTTTTTTAGGCTGCACAAGTTGTTCTTTAGATGTGCACACATGTAGCAAAATAGGTAAGTGATATTCTATTTATTTTTGTCATCTTGTAAATATTCTAACCTTAACAGTCCCTAGACCGCAATGGCTTACTCTACTGGTCATAAAAACATAAACATTTTTTTTAGCAGTTTCAATGTATACTTATTTTTATTCATGCAAGTGCGTACTTTTCATTGATACAGTTGTAAATTATTCTGAGACATTTGATTGTGTACTGTAGATGAATGTTACCCTTTGAAGACTTCTTTGCTTGTACAATATTTAATATCATACAACATTGACTAAATAGATTTGCAGGTTAATACATTTCCAAAGCAAGACTTGATGGCTGTTTTGATTTAAGCACAGGACTTTTCTTTTTTGAGCTAAAACGGTACTTGTGGATCCTGATAAGGTAGATTTTGAGAGTTAATTTAGTGTTGAAGTTTAAGCTACAAGTTAGAATGTTAATATTAGGGAAATTATGCTTGGTGTATGGGCTTGGGCTATGTTAAGATTAACCAATATTTTGTAGTGTTGGAGTTCAAGTTAAGAGTTAATTGCAACTTTTTCATTGGGCTACAGTTATGGGGTAATAGTTAGAATTACATGTTAAGGGTTACTACTTGTGAGTAATTTAAAATGAAAGTGGCCACATCGCATTGCCCCCGCCACATTGCATCTCCTCCATCACAGCTCCCCCGCCAAATTACATTGTACTGCCCCAGCACATTGCTTCGCACCCCACCAAATCGCATAGCCCCACCAAATCGCATTGCCCCCCTGCCACATCGCATTGCCCCCACCAAATGGCATCTCCTCCATTGCAGCGCCCCCTCGCCAAATGACATTGTATTGCCCCAGCACATTGCATTGCACCCCCACCAAATCGCATCACCCCAGCAAATCACATTGCCCCCCGCCAAATTGCATCTTCTCCATCGCAGCGCCCCCTGCCAAATCACATCGTATTGCCCCAGCACATTGTATCGCACCCCCACCAAATCGCATCGCCCCAGCATAATCGCATTACCCCCGCCAAATCGCATCTCCTCCATCGCAGTGCCCCCACGCCCCCTAGCACATTGCATCGCACCCCCACCAAATACTGAGAAGCGGGGTGGGGGGCTTCGGGGGGTTGACGGCTGCGGGACATTTAAAAAAACGGAGAAGGGGGGGTAATCGCGGGTTCCGCGATAGTCGCGATTCGCGGGACATTTAAAAAAAATGGAGAAGCCGGGGGGTGGGCGCGGGTGCCGCGATTCGCGGGATAAAAAAACAGAGATGGGGGGGGCGCGGGTGCCACGATTGCCAGGATCGCGGGACATTTAAAAAAATGGAGAAGCGGGGGTGTGCGGGGGTGCTGCGATTGCCGCAAACAGGGTAATTTAAAAAAAATGGTAAGCAGGGGGGGCAGGGGAGGTGCTGGCTGCCGCCGATCACCGGTGAGAAGTGGCTAATGGAGCTTTACTAGCATCTGGCTCCATGGTAACAGGGAGGACATGACATCAGCTGCCCCTCTAGGCATGAATGGCCAATAAGAAACGGGAGGGCGTGGCTTAGGGAAATCGGTGCACAGCAAACAACTGCCTTCTGGGCTTCATGCCAAACATCTCCCAGGAGGCATTGCGGAGGGGGGATGACTCGCTCAGGGCTCTCGCCGCGCGGGAGGAGATTTATAAGACTAATAAAACTGTGAGGTTTTTTTTTTTTAATATATGCCAAATTCGTTTAAAGGGACTGAGCAGCAGGGGATGAAGAGGAGTTGAAAAAGAGGGTGGAACTCCACTTTAAGGGGAGGATGGAATGAACATTTTTAAGACTAGGTAAAAAAAAGTATTAGCCTCTACTACCACTTTAAGGACTTGCAGAGCTATGGTTAAATTAAATGTTTAATTAAATTGTTTGTTAGAATTCCCTGTTAGTGTTGTATTTAGGGCCAGTGATAAGTTGTAGGTCAGAAAAGTTTTCCGCATTTTTTTTTCATTTCAGTTTGGTACCGATAGCTTCACCCACTATGTCTACAATCACAAAGGTAACCAATGCCAAAAATCCACTTAATGTTAGGTTGGCTCCCAGTGTTTAACATTATTTGCATGTTACATCTTAAAAGAGGAACTGCAACACAAAATAAAAACCTTTAATTACTGCCCATTTTAACACATAAACATACTGACAGCAAACATTGGTGAGCAACATCTTCCCAATAAACTGTTGACTTAATTTGTTGCTTTCATCTGCAATTGGTAAAATCATTTTAAAAATTAATTCCTTAATTGATTATAAAGTCTATTTTTCTGTAAAAATAGCAAACATATTATACTTACCTAGTCTGTGCAGTGGTTTTGCACAGAGCAGCCCAGGTCCTCCTCTTCTCTGGTCCCTCTTCAGCTCTCCTGGCCCCTCCCTCCTGTCCAGTGCCACCACGGCAAGCAACTTGCTATGGGGCACTGGAGCAGAGTCACCGATCACTGTGTCCATTCAGACACAAAGCCCTGGGTTGGCCTCTGCCCCCCCTCTCTTCTGCTTTACTAACTGACTTTGACCGCAAAAGGAGCCAATGGGGCCACTGCTGTGTTTAAGACAATCAGGAGGAGAGTCCCGGATGGCCGAGGAACCCATGAACATTACTGGAGTAAGATAAGGCTCAGATAAGTATTAGGGGGTGCTGGGGCAGCTTAATGTATAGAATGATAGGAAAAGGGAAGGCGGTTTTAATTCCCCTTTTCCTGATGGGAGCGTGGCAGCAATGGGCAGTTTTAAGTTCCCCCTGGGAGCTCGTGGCTCTCAAGTGTGTCTCCTAGGGACTTGAGTGGAAGAATATCCATCTGGGAGCCCGCGCCGCTCCTGGAAGAGGAAGAAATTGAGCAATGGGAGGAAGTTCTGAGTCAGAAATGAAGAGGCGGTGTTACCTCTGCAGCTGGGAATGATTCAGCAAAGACACTCCCCTTCACTATCTCAGTCAGCGACAGTCAGAAGCACTGGGCGGTCTTCTCCAGGCTGAAGCAGAGCAGTGGGGGGCATGGCTACAGGCGCAGCAGGTCGAAAGGAGTTACCGGATACTCAGCAGTGGGCACGGCCGGAGGCGGCGCATTGGTACAGGGGCCATTCGTAAGTCAACACAAAGAGGTATCTCTATGGCAACGAGTGTCGCTGATGGAGGTTAGAGCGGGGTCAGCAACAGATAATACAAATAATACAGCTCCTATTGTGCAAGAAGGCAGTGGGAGTGATAAGGCAAGCTTGGTTATGACTATATCTCTCCACCATCCACAGCAACAGGGGATTAGTGAGTCATCTTCAATTCCTATTGTATCTAATATAGCTGAGCTATTGGCTAAGTTAGCTAAAGATATTCAGTCAGCTAACAGCCAAGCTCCAGCTATGCCAACTTATGCCACTCTGCAAAATGATACTACTGCTATTGGAATCTGGGGTTCATCTAATAGAGTTTTGGCTAATGGCGTTCAGCCTATTCAACCTACTTTAGAAACATGTGTTTCCTCTTCTTATCAAACAGAATTTACCCGAGACTTGTTTAAAAGAGTCTATTCCATGTGAACTCTCTCCATTAGGGTTCCATCTATGGAAATAAAATAAAATAAAATGGCGCAGAGAGTTTATAGATATTTTGTCATTGCTTCCGTCTGCCAAAGATTTTGATTGTTAAATCTGACAAAAAAAGAAGATGAGGATGGACGAAGACCTGTGACCATGTCATTTACCAACTTGTTGCAGTCCTTCTATATTTTTCAGGAATTGTGTGTGAAAAATTTCCAGAAAAAAGCACTGGACTTTTCCAGCATTTAGATATTGTTCTTGAGGCGTTTAGGAATTTTGGTGGCACTGCTTGGTTTTCAGTTGTCAGTAAACCCTTCCTTGAAATGGGGAGTAAAAGACGTTGGCCTCTGCCTCAACCTTTTTCTCCATCAAAGATCAGTTTATGCCAAGCAGAACCCAGATTCTCAGCCCATGAGCAATTCCATATATAAAAAAAGAATTTGCTTCAACATTTTGTACCAGAACTCATCCAGTATCAAAGTGTTAAAGAAAATGTCCGCAGCTAATCAGCAACCAGGGAATTTTTCAAAAACCATTAACACCAGTGAAATGGCAAAATATGCTCCCATGGCTCCAGGCCTTTCCAGTCAAGTTGATGCCCCAGCTACTAATTGAAGGTTTTCAAGATGTTTTTTTTTGTTACCTACTTTCTATGTTAATTGCTGCATCTTGGTCAACAATATTTAGTCTGTAGAGAATTTTGCAGATATTATTTGTGAAAAAAATTGTAAAGAGGTTAATGAAGGTAGGATGGAAGGTCCCTTTAGATCCCCACCTTTTCTTAATTTTAGGATTTCTCCTTTGGGCATTGTCCCTAAGACAGAAAAAAAACCTCTTTTAGATTAATACATCATCTGTCATTTCCTGAAGGACAATCTCATAATGACCAGATTGATGATAACCTTGTGTTAGTTACTTCAAAAAAGCTTAGATGTTTAGGAAAAGATCTCTCAGGGCGAAGGCTGATGTTAAATCAGCCTTCCACCTTCTACCAAAATGATCCATTATGCATTAATTTGTTGGGTTTTTTCTTTCAAGGTAACTTTTATTTTGATAAATGTTTACCAATGGGGTGCTTGCTGTCTTATTTTTATTTTGAATCATTTTCTTCTTTCTTAGAATAGGTGGTTCGTACAGAACCCGGTTCCCAATTTATAATACATTACTTTTTTCTTTGGCTTTTAAGAAGATGGCTTGCCCCTCAACTTGTCTGGAATTCTTAGGTATCACTATCGATACAAATTTAATGGAGTTCAGGCTACCTGAAGAAAAGATAAACAAGCTCAGGGTTTTGTTATTAGTTATGATTTGTAAAAATAAAAATGTGTTTTAAAGAAATGCAGTCACTACTAGGTCTTTTGGCTTTTGCATCTAGGATTATGCTAATTGGAAAAGTGTTGTCAAGAAGATTATATCTAGCAATTTCTGGTTTAAAATCCCCCTTTGCTCATATTAGAGTTACACGTGATATGAGGGAAGATCTATTGGTATGGCTGCAATTTCTTACATAATTTAATGGTGGGGCTTTGTGGCAAGAGGAATTTATTTTGGATAAAGATGTTTCTCTTATTTACTGACTCAGCTGAGTCCTTTGGTTTTGCTGCAGTTTGGGGGTCCCATTGGTGTGCTGAATGTTGGAATCCCAGCTGGCAGGGTGAGGGTTATTTGAAAAACATAGTTCTACTAGAATTATTTCCAATTATTGTGGCTCTGGAGATTTGGTGTCACTAGTGACAAAGGGAGTTTTGTATGTTATTAACTGTCTATCATCCAAGTCTCCACCGGCCATTGTCCTTTTGCACCATATGCGTTTCAAAGGTCTAAGTTTGAATATTTGGTTGAAGGTGATTCATGTGGCTGGGAAGGACAATGACTTGGTGGACTCATTATCTCACCTATATGGATTGTTTCTTCCAGCTGTTTCCAGATGCGAACCAAGTGGGAATATCATGTCCACCCAATTAATGGGACCTTCTTTAAGGTCCATATCTGAGTGTATTAAGAATTCTATGGCGCCTTCAACCTGGGCTGGATATCATTCAGTCTGGTTGCTATGGCTTTCTTTTTTTAATTCTATCCAAGAACCCGCTGTTTTTTTTCTGAAGGTTTGGTGTTGTTATTTTTTTTTTTTACTAAGTAATATTCATGGTCATATGTGCAGAAGACCTTGTCTGGAGTTTCATTTTTTTTCTTGAACTTAATAATTGACCTTCTTGTTTACAATATTTCTCAGTTAAACAACCTTTAAAAATCTACGAAAACCTATTACTCCAGATATTTTGATTAAACTTAGTTCGGTAACTGGGCAGGGTTGTTTTTCTTCATTTGAGTCAGTACTTTTTCAAGCTGTATTTTCTGTTACATTTTTTGCTGTGCTTAGAATTTCTTAACTGATTTTTATTCAAGCTTCTGATATTATTTCTGATACAATGGTAAAAATATATATTAGTTGGTCAAAAACAGACCAATTGGGAAAAGGAAATTGGATCAATCTATACAATAAAATAAAAATAAAACCCCTTTCGGGTTTTTTATACATGAGTCAGGTTCCCCTCTTACTAAATATCAATTTATTTGCGTCTTTAAAAAATGCTTAAAAATTTAGAATTTACATTGTTCTCATCTCACATCTAATTTGTTTAGAATTGGAGTGGCTACTGAAGCATCAAGGTTAGGATTAGATGCTAACATAATAAAGAAAGTGGGTAGATGGAAGTCGGACATGTATTTATTATACATACTTCCTAATCATTCTTTTTGATTTGTTGCAGGTAAATTTCGGGTAATATGGATTATTGGACATTCCTACATCTTTTGGTCACAACAGATAGCTAAGAAAAGAGTTTATATTGAAAATGTAGGTTTGAATCCAAATAAGTTTAGGGTTTTTTGGAGTGGTACGAGAATTATGTTGTCTTTGCGTCACACTGTTATTGTTTTCTCCGAGGTGGTTCAAAGGTTGAGGTGGCTTTATCCTCCTTCAATGCGCCCCTTGGAAAAAAATTGAAAACAGGAGAATAGAGCAGTGGCTACATTACTTCTAGGTTTAGGTATTTTAGCCTTTAGGCATGTGGAGTTAGAGGGTTTGTATATAAAGGGTTTGTATAGAAAGGATGGAAATTAATTTATCTGAAATTGGGACGGATGTTTTTAACAGAGACTTGAATTCTTGTGTTGAAATGCCCGGGTGCGGGGTTCTGTGGACAGGTGGGTTTAGCCCACCTGTCTTTTGGAAAGTTATTGAGTATGGGATATATTATAGTCATAGTGACTAGGTTGTTTAAAGTTTATATATTTGATTATTTTATGATGAATTAATATATGTTTTTTAACCTCTTCCATACCGGGCAGTTATACACCCATCCATACCGGGCCTATTCTGGCACTTCTCTCCTACATGTACAAATCATAATTTTTTTGCTAGAAAATTACGCAGAACCCCCAAACATTATATATGTTTTTTTAGCAGACACCCTAGGGAATAAAACGACGGTCATTGAAACCTTTTATCTTGCACGGTATTTGCGCAATAATTTTTCAAACGCCTTTTTTTGGGAAAAAAATTGTTTCATGAATTAAAAAAATTTAAAAACAGTAAAGTTAGCCCAATTTTTTTGTAAAATATGAAATATGATGTTACACCGAGTAAATAGATACCTAACATGTCACGCTTTAAAATTGCGCACACTCATGGAATGGCGCCAAACTTCGGTACTTAAAAATCTCCATAGGCAACGATTTGAAATTTTTTACAAGTTACCAGTTTAGATTTACAGAGGAGATCTAGTGCTATAATTGTTGCTGGCACTCTAACGCACGCGGCGATACCTCACATATGTGGTTTAAACGGCGTTTACATATGTCGGCGGGACTTGCGTGTGCGTTCGCTTCTGCGCGCAAGCTACCGGGGACAGGGGCGTTAAAAATTTTTTTTTTTATTTCTTTTTTTTTTTTATATATTTATTTCTTTTTTTACACTTTTTTTTTTAATTTTTTTTTTTTTTTTATCACTTTTATTCCTATTACAAGGAATGTAAACATCCCTTGTAATAGGAATGTGTGTGACAGGTCATCTTTATGGAGAGATGCGGGGTCAATAAGACCCCACATCTCTCCTCCAGGCTGTAAAGCATGAAATCGGTGAAAAAAAATTCACCGATCTCATGCTTGTGGTTGCTTAGCAGCCGCAATCGCGGCTTTGTTTACTTACGGGGACCCGGGCGTGACGTCATCACATCGCGCCCGGGTCCTCCGACGGTCATAGAGATGACTGGTGACCATCTGGTCACCAGTCATCTCTATGCTTCCTGCGAGCGCCGGACGATTCGTTCTCCGGGCCCCCGATGGCACGGGAGAGCCCGGAGAAGCACCGGATGGCGGCGGGAGGGGGGGATGTCCCCTCCCGCCGCCTGTAAGAACGATCTAGCGGCGGAACCGCCGCTATGATCGTTCTTACGTTGTGCAGAATCGCCGGCAGTTTAGAAGGATATCTGAATGATGCCTCTAGCTGCAGGCATCATTCAGATATCCACCCGGAAAGCCCAGGACGTCACATGACGTCCACTCTGAACGGCAGAAGTTCTTTGTGGACGTCATTTTACTATGGGCCGGTAGGGAAGTGGTTAAACCAATAATAAACAGCCGCAACCTTATCAAATCCAACACTTGTCTGCATTTTTTTTATTTTAAAGTTAAGTTTGTTATTTAGGCCTCGTGCACACTGGACATTAAAATAACGTTATAAAAATGCCAGTAGCTTAACAGTGAGTTTTTCAACTTTTTTCAACCTTTTTCAGCTTTTCTCAATGTTTTTTCAATAGCGTTTTTTAGCGTTTATTAGCGTTTTTCCATGTTAGCGATTTTTAGCATTTTGGTTTAAGATATTTTTTTTATTTATTTTTTTCAATTAATCAAAACCGTTAAAAAAAACGCTGGTGAGTGAAGTTTTTGAGCGTTTATTAGCGTTTATTGATGTTTATCAGCGTTAGAGCATTTTTACAGCTGAAAAACCTCTCTCAGAACCCACTAGTTTTTTTATTTTTTTTTTACTGCTCAAAAACGCTGCTGCCCAAAACTGCTGATATCAGCCTATTTATTTTTTGTTCCATTTTTAAGTACAGAAATCTGTTTAAAAAAATGTTTCTATATATTTCTGTGTTTGCTGTTGTTGTTGGTCAATAGGATGGTCCTACATTTTGTTGCTGTCTCCTTCAGCATTTGAAGCTCCCTGATGCTTGATACTTGTGCACTAGATAGTCTTGTTGTTTTGCCCTTTTTATCTTTTTATCTTTATTCTCTTATTTTTCGTTGACGTTATTCCTTCTTCTTCATCTCTGTCTTGCGTGTAGTCTCAGTTTTCTTCGTTTTGTCTTTCAATTTTGCTCATTACAAGGTATAAAATGATGATGTTTTAAAAACTAATGCTAATGCTGCTGGTCCTCTCAGTGCAGGAAGTTTCTTTCACTCTGTCTCTTTCTGTCTCTCCCTCTCTCTGTGTTTCTCTTTCATTCTCCTTCTCTCTCTTGCTCTCTGTCTTTTTGTGTTTTTCTTTTTGTCTTTCTCTATCTCTTCCTGTTTCTTTCCCTCTGTGTCTATTTCTGTCTCCCTCTCTGTCTGTCTCTTCCTGCTTCTCTCTGGGTTTTTTCTGTCTCCCTCTGTCTTTCTCTTTCTGTGTCTTTTTTTGTGTCTCACTGTCTCTTTTTGGCTATCTTTCTCTCTCTTTCTGTCTCATTTTCTCACTCTCTTTCATTCTGTCTCTGTTTTTCCATCTCTCTTTCTCTTTTTGTCTGTCACTCTCACTCTCTCTGTCTCTTTCTCTGTCTCTTCCTGTCTTTCTCTTGCTATCTCTTTATGTCTCCCTTATTGTCTCTCTTTGTCTTTTCCTGTCTCTCGCTCTTTCTCTCCCTCTCTGTATTTTTCTGTATCGCCCTCTCTCTCTCCACAAGGACTTCACAAATCAGAAAGCAGAAGCAAGATCAAATCCATTAACCTTCAACACATTCTTGCTCTCCAGGTCTAAATACACATACACACAGATCATCAGGTACACACCCTTCTCAATGCCCAGCTTGTCAATCAACATAGAAGGGGAGGGCTATTCCCCATTTCTTTTCCTGATGTCAGCTATTCTCTGCTCAGAACACCAGGGAAGATTACTACTGACAGTGAGTGTGGACAGATGTCAAACTAAGTTAAAATGTTTTCTACTGCTGATCTTTATTCAACTTACTGATCATATTGTTTTTCATTGTTCATATTTAAAACCACTTTAAAGCCTCTTGCACAAAAAATGCCTTGTTTTTTTACTGATTTGACATTAAATGCATTGTTGCCTATGGAACCATATGCAGAGCTGAGTAAAGTTCAGTAATACAGCGTTGCGTACAGAGCAGTAAAACATTGTCCATATAATTATGCACCTTTAGTCGTCTATACTCAACATTACTCAGGTCTTTACACACAGTTATTTTTACTCATGGCCTTTCTGTACAACTGACTTAAATCTAAACTCCAGGAAAAAATACAGTTGCAGGGCCTCTGCACTGAAAGAGTTACATTTTCTTATACAGGATATAGTGCTAACAGAACTTTACAAAATAAAGGCACACAGTACGGTTACAATACAATTTAGTTATAAACTCAATGAATTTATGGCAGAATTGACAGCTGTTTATTTATTGAATTGATATAGCAAAATGTTTTCAAATATAGAAGTTTATTGCTTTTATACACATTACATATATATGGCTTTACTAGGACTTTACTGTAATTTTAAATCATTTACTCTATCTATAACCAATGGAATGTGGTGTCAAAGGAGAAGTCTAATATAAGAACCAACAGAAAACTCAAATTATCAGGCTATGCACCCTTATATAAAAACCTTGAACTTAGCAAGCTAAATTCAATGGAATGGATTTCCAGGGTTCACAGAAGAAGAATGTTGTCTGGGCCAGTGTTATTTTCATATTGTATGGCCAAAATGTATATTGAACAGTGGGTACATATCAATAGTCTTCATTTTCAAGTGTATATCTGAGTTACCAATTTGGTCTGGAGTTTATTTTAAGCCATTATTGCTTTAGAAGTTATAACATAAAACAAAAGCAGCAATCAGGAAAATAAGTTATGAACACAACTATCTATTATCTATAATTGTAGGTACTTCTAAAATAACGTTATAAAAAGCAATGTGTTTTAATGATGAAAACCAATACAGTATTATCATATTTTAATATTTCTCTTAATGACAAATATGTGTGATATGTATGGTTTTTCTGGTGTGGATATTATTTTAGGCAGGTAGTATACACAACAATGCAAAAAGCAATAAAGATTTGTGGGATAATATTACATTAAAGCAATTGAAAAATTATACTTGATAATGAAATTCAAGCAAAAGAACATTACACAAATACAAAAATCCTCACAATATAATTTTTGCATTTTAATCAATTGATACTTTCTTACCATGGTATTGGATTTTTAGCTTGTTAAATTTGATGCAACAAAAAGAACATTGTTTTAGTTGCTTGTACAAACTAAAAACATAATGGGCCAGATTCACAACACACTTACCTCCAAACTTGCGACGGCGGATCCTAACTCCCCCAGCGGAATTCAAATTCCGCGGCTAGGGGAGTGTCATATTTAAATCAGGCGCGCTCCCGCGCCGATTTAAATACGCATGCGCCGTCCGGGGAATTTCCCGGCGTGCATTGCTCCCACTGACGTCAATAGGACGTCAGTGGTTTCGATGCGTACGCAAACTACGTAGTTCCGTATTCGAGAACGACTTACGGAAACTACGTAAAAAAATACAAATCGACGCGGGAACGACGGCCATACTTAACAATACTTACCCCTGCTTTTAGCATGGGTAAGTATACGACGGGTACCGCGCTACGGAAACGACGTAAGAACACCGCGTCGGGTCCGCGTACGGTCGTGAATTTCGCGTATCTCGCTGATGTACATATTATTCAGTGTAAATCAGCGGGAACGCCCCCGGCGCCATTTTTAAATCGAAAAAAAGATCCGACAGTGTAACACAGTGTGACACTGTCGGATCTCAGCCCTATCTATGCGTATCTGATTCTATGAATCAGGTGCATAGATAGGACCAGAAAAAATCCGAGATACGATGGTGTATCTGAGATACACCGTCGTATCTGCTTCGTGAATCTGGGCCAATATCATGCTGAGGCAAATATTTGCAGATAAAGATATTGGGCCAGATTCACGTAGCTCAGCGGATCTATAGATCCGCTCGTTCTACGTGAATTAAGATCCGCTCCCGCAAGTTTAGGAGGCAAGTGGCTAATTCACAAACCACTTACCTCCAAACTTGCGACGGCGGATCCTAAATCCCCCGGCGGAATTCTAATTCCGCGGCTGGGGGAGTGTACTATTTAAATCAGGCGCGCTCCCGCGCCGATTTAAATACGCATGCGCCGTCCGGGGAATTTCCCGGCGTGCATTGCTCCCACTGACGTCAATAGGACGTCAGTGGTTTAGATGCGTACGCAAACTACGTAGTTCCGTATTCGAGAACGACTTACGGAAACTACGTAAAAAAATACAAATCGACGCGGGAACGACGGCCATACTTAACAATACTTACCCCTGCTTTTAGCATGGGTAAGTATACGACGGGTACCGCGCTACGGAAACGACGTAAGAACACCGCGTCGGGTCCGCGTACGGTCGTGAATTTCGCGTATCTCGCTGATTTACATATTATTCAGTGTAAATCAGCGGGAACGCCCCCGGCGCCATTTTTAAATCGAAAAAAAGATCCGACAGTGTAACACAGTGTGACACTGTCGGATCTCAGCCCTATCTATGCGTATCTGATTCTATGAATCAGGTGCATAGATAGGACCAGAAAAAATCCGAGATACGATGGTGTATCTGAGATACACCGTCGTATCTGCTTCGTGAATCTGGGCCATAGACTGATAAGATGCATTAAAACTGTGTGTTTTTTCTACTTTGATTTACATTTAGTAAGTCATTTGTTAATATATTATATATGTAATATTATCTTAGTGTTACTGTATTTAAAACATAGTTTGATTTGCTTAACTACATACAAATGAATTAGCTCATAAAAACATTTTATATTTTTGTTTTCTAATGGCAGAGGCAGTGGATGAGAACACATCTCTACCAGGTTGTTGTGCCATTTTCTTCCCTTTGCCACAATATTCTTAAAAAAATTGCCTGAGTGAGGTAGCAGAATATCTCAAAATGCCCACAGATAACATTCCTTAATGCTGTGAGTTCAATGTTTGCAGAATAATAATAGTGATGTTTATGAATACCCTCAGAAGACTTCAGATGACACCATCAACTGATGGATCTTAGGGGGATACCTACTGGCCAGGAGTGATCTTTTCTCGAGAGCTGATTTTTATTTTATTTTTTTCTACATGACCGCACAGATAGGATGTATTGTATGTAAAGGTTCCCATGTATCCATGTCTTGTAATAGTAAACCTATTTATCTGCTTACCTAACCCTTTTTTTTCAGTTCTAACACATGCCAGGAATAATGATGAGCCAAACTGCCCTGGGTTTGGTTTGAGCAGGGTTGAGTGAACTTCAAAGCAGTTCAGATGCTGAACCTAAACCCCATTGACATTATTGGGATTCAAGTCTGTCAAATTAAAAATTAAACTTGTATGGGGTAATAGGCAATGGGGTGTCCATAAAATAGCATGGAATGGGCACTGCCCAGGGGATTATGTACCAATGTAAAAACAAAAAAAATGTATCTGGCAAGACTTGTTTTAAAGGATTTGCACATCTCTGTGATGTACAGAAAGTGCTGCAACAGCACTGACATTTACAAAGGAAACATTTTTTTTAAATTGCTAGCAAATTAAATATCATTGGCAGCTTCTTTGTTAAACAAAAACAGTACACAAACACAATTTGCCGTCATTTGCCTAAAATTTTAATTGTATAGTTTTTTATTTTTATATATGTCATTTTTACTGCAGCAAATCCTTAAAGGGTCACTAAAGTTTTTTTTTTTTTAGCTTAATAGCTTCCTTTACCTTACTGCGGTACTGGTTTCATGTCCTCATTGCTCGTTTTTGCTTTGATGTTGCTGTAAAACTGCCTGGTTGTCCGTTTCCTTATAACCATCATACTGGGAGCTTTTCACGATGGTCTAAGCTGTCATTACTGTGTGTCTAAAACTTAACAGAACCAATCAGATTCATTTTAAAAACAAAACACTGCCCTGGATTTGTTTGTTTTTGTTCTGTGGGTCTCTTTACTTCACATAAACATGAAACCAGTTTAAAAACGAAAGTGAAACTACAGGCACATTATATGATTGAATTTAATCAATTTCTAATAATTTTTAAAAGGAATCAGTTAACTTTTATGTCTCTATACCCTGTAAACAGTCATTTCAGCAAAACATTTTTTTTCCTTTAGTGATCCTTTAACCACTTCCCGCCCGGCCTATAGCCGATTTACGTCCGGGAAGTGGTTATGAAATCCTGACAGGACGTTCTAGAACGTCCTGCAGGATTTCATGCCGCACGCGCCCGTGGGGGCGCGCATCACGGCGATCGGTGATGCGGGGTGTCAGTCTGACACCCTGCATCTCCGATCTCGGTAAAGAGCCTCCGGCGGAGACTCTTTACCATGTGATCAGCCGTGTCCAATCACGGCTTATCACGATGTAAACAGGAAGAGCCGTTGATGGCTCTTCCTCACTCGTGTCTGACAGACGCGAGTAGAGGAGAGCCGATCGGCGGCTCTCCTGACAGGGGGGGTTCGCGCTGATTGTTTATCAGCGCAGCCCCCCCTCAGGTCGCCACACTGGACCACCAGGGATGCCCACCCTGGACCACCAGGGTGGGCAAAAAAAAAAAGCCTGCAAAAAAAAAAAGAAGTAAAATAATAAAAAAAAAAAAAGATGCCAATCAGTGCCCACAAATGGGCACTGACTGGCAACCTGGCAAAATCAGTGCTGCCCCACCCGTGTCCATCAGTGCCACCCCAGTGTCCATCAGTGCCACCCCACAGTGTCCATCAGTGCCACCCCACAGTGCCCATCCATGCCCAGTGCCCATCTGTGCCACCCATAAGTATCCATCAGTGCCACCCATAAGTGCCGCCCATGAGTGCCCATCTGTGCTGCCTATGAGTGCCCAGTGCCGCCCATGAGTGCCCATCAGTGCCGCCTATGTGTGCCCATCAGTGCCGCCCATGAGTGCCCATCAGTGCCGCCTATGTGTGCCCATCAGTGCCGCCTATGTGTGCCCATCAGTGCCGCCTATGTGTGCCCATCAGTGCCACCTATGTGTGCCCATCAGTGCCGCCTATGAGTGCCCATCAGTGTCGCATACCAGCGCCGCCAATCAGTGCCACCTCATCTGTGCCCGTCAGTACTACCTCATCGATGTCAATCAGTGCCATCTCATCGGTGCCCATTAGTGCCGCCATATCAGTGCCCGTAATTGAAAGAGAAAACGTATTTACAAAAAAATTAACAGAAAAAAATAAAAACGTATTTTTTTTTCCAAATTTTCAGCCTTTTTTTAGCTGTTGCGCAAAAAAAATCGCAGAGGTGATCAAATACCACCAAAAGAAAGCTCTATTTGTGGGGAAAAAAGGACGCCAATTTTGTTTGGGTACAGTGTAGCATGACCGCGCAATTGCCATTCAAAGTGCGACAGTGCTGAAAGCTGAAAATTGGCTTGGGCGGGAAGCTGCGTAAGTGCCTGGTATGAAAGTGGTTAAGCACGAGTGAACAAAATTGTGTAGAATCCCCTTTGAGTCTGGTAAAGTATGCATTTTAAGGTAAAAAGAAAAGAACAAAAACAAGAATAATGTCTCCCCAGGCATGCCAGAAAAAAAGTGAGGGGGCAAGTGTGCACCCCTTCCTGAACCATACCAGGCTACATTCCTTCAACATGGAGAGATGCCCATATTGATTAGGATAAGGGCTTCATTCCCACAACCCTAGCCAGTGGTCAAAGGACAGGGGCTTATTGGAATCTGAAAGCCCCCTTTAATAATAAGGGTGTCCCCACATACCACTCCCAATGTGAATGAGTATGGAGTCCGTAGTACCTTTACTGATTCACAAAAATCAGTCACGACTGCCACCCACCGACTCTGAAAAAAACAAAACAATGATTCAGCTCTTGTAACCACTTCCGATGGTACTCATAGCTATACGACAGCTCCATGAGCTACCATCAGTTATATAAGTGATCACCACCATCATTTTGACATACATATTTGTTTTTTTGCATATGTATTTGTTTGTTTGTATTGTATGCAATAATGTTTTATTTATGATGTATTATTTTGTATCATTATCTGTTGCATTCATGTTTGTTTCTCGCTTTGCAGTTTTTATTTATATATATATATATATATATATATATATATATATATATATATATATATATATATATATATATATATATATATATATATATACATATATATATATATATATATACAGATTTTATATGCAATACTTTTTGAGGGTTACAGATTTGGGGTTTCCACCCTATGTTGTTGTAGGATTTCCCCCTTCTGTTTTTAGATTTGTTTTACATTTTTTAACTAGTATTTGTGACCACTTTTAAAGGCTAAGTAAGGGTTAAGCTGATGAACGGACAGCTACTTTTATCAGTGACAGAGATGGTAGCTTTAAAAAAAACAACAAAAGAAAAACAGTTAATACAGTTATGCTAATTCAAACATCATGGAATGTGTCAAAAAAAATGTTGACTTTCCAAGAACAGGATGAAAGGTGCAAAAATTTGTGGAACTTCCTTGTTCCTTTATAAGTTGAGTTGAGTTGAGTTGAGAGGTATCTTAATATAGAGCTGTCTTACCCCGAAGGGTCCCAACACCCATAAGATTGTGTAATTAGAGCATTATGGTTCCATTCTGTTCTTGAGCAATCAACATGTGTTTTGACAGATTCCATGGTGTTTGACCAGTGACTGATTTATTTGTGTGGCTATACAGTGAAAGCATAATTACAGCACAAGAAACAGCTTGAATAAGCTGCAAACCTCATAAACAGAACACGTACACACAAACCACTACTTGCCACAGGATTTACTTTACATAAAAGTTCTTGTTAATATGCGATTTTGTGAAAACAAAAATGGCAGTAAGACCATTCATTTTTTAAACATTGTTAAAACAATGCATTTTTTTATATTTTTATATGTACTCATTTGACAACACACACATCAAGTTAAATACATAAATGTAATATGTGAATTGCGCTCCCCTGGTGGTTAGTCTATTACCACCTATTTCTGGGCAATATTTTTAATTATTAACCCCAGTACATATCACCTCTGTTGGCAATACACCGAATATGTATGAATGTGTACAAATGTGTGCCAAAGATGCTTATATACAGTTATTCTTCTCAGAAAAAAAACATATATATGTGTGCTGTACACATATTAAATAGTGCTCTTTTAAAGCATGCATTCCCCTAGTTCAAATTCAAAGAATCACTACCACAGAAACAAACAACCATTGTGATAACCCAAAAAAATTTGGAATATATATATATAAGAAAAATATACACATGTGACAATTAGAGGATTTTTGGATTGGTCCTCTTCTCACTAAAGTCCCAATATGCTAGCCAAATGCTTATAAAACGATCAATGCTTCTCCCATGAGATGTTAAAACACAACATGCCCCTCATGGTGTAGTACGTAAACAATTTATTGATTTCTTAAATAAAAGTAGGTGAATGCATGCTTCATAAGAGCACTATTTATTTTGTGTACAGCACACATATATATGTTTGTTTACATTTTTTCTGAGAAGAATAGCTGTATATAAGCATCTTTGGCACACATTTGTACACATTTATACATATTCGGTGTATTGCCAACGGAGGTGATATGTACTGGGGTTAATACGGTAATTAAAAATATTGCCCAGAAATAGGTGGCGATAGACTAACCACCAGGGGAGCGCAATTCACATATTACATTTATTTTTTAAGGACAAAACACAATTGGGTGCCTTGCCCCTTTCTTTCTGATTGCAGCACACCCACTATTATAGAATAATTTTGGTTTCACTTGCTGCAGCAACACTCGTATCGCAAGTTAAATACATGCTATATACCATGTGTTATTTTATTGAAAAAAAAAAAACATAGAAATTGAAGTATGATTTGAAAAGCAACAAAAATTACAAAACATAGTTAAAAAATATCTCAGAAGAAATGGCAGTAAACTATATTTTACTGAAGAGTTTAAAAGTGTGGGATTTCATCACAGATCACACTCTTGATCACTATTCCATTTCACTTGAAATAACATGAACCTGATGTCTTTAAGCCACTTGTTGCAAATCAAGCCTATGTGATTTTTTTTTCCATCTATCCTTTTTTTTTACTTCAAGCTAGATAACATAGGTAAAATATTTTTAATACGAAAGACTTGATTTCAAACTGAGCAATATATAAAGTATTACTTTTCCAAAACCATAATGCTCTCACAGAAGCTACTACATCTTAAAGCTTTCTCAAAACCTTTACTTATGCAGATTATTACTGCAGCTCACATCATTTAGAAATCTAATGTTTGTGTTCTATAGCTTGGCTAAATGTATTTTTCAATTACTATTTTAGCTTCATGTAATATATATATATATATATATATATATATATATATATATATATATATATATATATATATATATATATATATATATATATATATATATATATATATATACAGTATATTATATATATATATATATATATATATATATATATATATATGTACTTAATAGATTTACTAAACAAAGAGCAATGATAGTGTTTATCTATGCATATATCCATACAGTCATATCTGACTCTCAGCAATTGTATGTGCCATATCCCTGGTTACCATGTCTGATGCACTTTAAAACATTTTTTCATAGATTTGTCTTGGCATATTTTTCTGAGGTAGAGCACTAGGTCTTCCTTCAATCCTCCCACTGTCACCCCTACCCCTAGTGCAGGTGATCAGGCACCATAGCTAGCTTCTGTATTCTTCACCTATAGCAGCCCCCTTTCCCATATGGAAAGCAGACCTACCAGTACTTGGTTGCCCCAGGTCTTATACACAATGCCATAGTGCTTGGCCACCACACTGGGACAGACACAAATTGAGCACAGTGAACAGGCACTTGAACAGAGCACAGCTAACAGGTACTTGCAGTTGGAAGACAGGCAGATTTGTCAGTGTTCAGGGCAGCCTGAGTTCTGAGAGTAGTCAATATTAGATCTGAGGTCATCAACAAGGGAATCCAAACTAGCAGGCAGGGCAGACAATCAGGGAACTTGAAGCAAGTGTTACAAAAACTACCACAAGCATGAGACTACAGGCGTTGCTGGCTTAAATCAGGTTTGGTCTACACCCAGAGACAGGCTACATCAATCAATAAGCAGGTGGATGGGCAGATAGGGAGAATGCATCACAGCGAAAACCAGGATGCTGGAATGAGATCAGCAGCAGCAGTCATGGAGCTGGAGCTTTTAAGTGTTTAACTCTCCTGACACTCGACTGTTTGGCTTGAGAATGCTATGCAGAATGTGATAACACATATGCATTGCCAATTTGTACATGCATATTAGAGACAATTTAGACAGAAGTATGTCTTTGAGGTATAGTAAAAAAAAAAAAACAGGGTACCTAGAGGAAACCTATGATACCATGGAGAAAATATGCAAACTCCATGAAGATAGCGTCCTGACCAAGACTGAAACCAAGTCAAAATTAAAGCCACGTCCTGCAAGCCAAAGTGCTATGCACTAAGCTCCCATGCCACACAATGAGGGTGTACAATCAATAACAACAAGCCTAAAGACTCTCCCTGATTGTACTAAACCAGTGCATTTTGCATGTCCTTATTAAATTTTAGATTGCTTTATACAACTGATCTTTTACAGACACATGTATGGTTCTCCTAGCTATTTATTGTTTTCAAGACATCTTTTCAATAAATTCTGTGTTATTGAACTTTAGCGTATGCAGTCAATCATGAGTAATAGACTTATCCATTTATTCCCTGATTAATGGGGACTATCTACAATATGCAGTTGTAAAACTAAAGAGATGTGCAGTATGTGCATTATTTACATAACCCAAAAGACTGTATAAGGGGATGTGTACTTGAACTGATAGAGTCAACACAAGGTCCTGGTTTTGTTGTTGAATGTGGACACTTTCAAAAATCCCTTCTGCTTACAAAAATGTTTTTAGTCCAGTAATGTCGATTTAACCACTTGTCTACTGAGGCGCTTTTCATTTTTTGCATACATGTTCAAATCTGCTTTTTTTATGTCGCAGAATATTTGTGCAGTTATTTACCAAGTACATATTTTCAGGAAAAAACACACTAATATGAATTTTAGTATAAACAAACACAACATTATACTGAATCTTTTGGTAAAACACAAAGGATAGGGTTATGCTGAATAAACGGATACAGTACCAAACATGTCAAGTCCTAAAATCTCTCACACCCACAAAATCAAAAAAAAAAAAAAAAGGATCTAAAATTCTAAACAAAGCTTTAAGGGCCAGATTCTCAAAGAATAACATTACGCTGCGGCGGCGTAACGTATCCCATTTACGTTACACCGCCGCAAATTTACAGCCTAAGTTCCTTGATTCACAAAGCTCTTACCTGTAAACTTGCTGCGGTGTAACGTAAATGCGCTCGGCGTAAGCCCCGCGCCGAACGTACTGCGCATGCTCCGTCGGGAAAATTACCCGGCGTGCATTGCGCTAAATGACGTCGCAAGGACGTCATTGGTTTCGGCGTTAACGTAAATGTCGTCCAGTGCCATTCATGGACAACTTACGCAAACAACATAATTTTCAAATTTCGACGCGGGAACGACGGCCATACTTAACATTGGCTAGTCCACCTAGAGGGCAGCCTTAGTTTTACGCGGCGCATCTCGACATAAACAATGTAAAGTTAGAGCGACGGGTAACGCGGACGTTCGTGAATCGCCGTAAGTAGTCATTTGCATATTCTACGCCGACCGCAATGGAATCGCCACCTAGCGCCCGGCCTAGAATTGCATCCTAAGATTCAATTACACCTGTTGGATCTTAAGGCTATCTATGCGGAACTGATTCTATGAATCAGCCGCATAGATACGACAAGCGTATCTCAGACATACGACGGCGTATCAGGAGATACGCCGTCGTATCTCTGCTGTGAATCTGGCCCTAAATTCCTTTACAGGTCATTAGTTTAGCATAGCCATGAACTATGGTCTAAAAATTGTGTGGTGCAATTGATCTTTACATCCATGTGCTCATACTACACTGCACTTTTTATATGGGGTGTGTGCATGGGGTGATGGAGGTGTATTACATTTTTTCAATTATTTTTATTTAATTTATACCGCTCTTTTTTTCCCACTATATTATTCATTTATTTTATGTTATTACTATCATAAGAGGGCTAAAAAGTCCCCTATGTGATAGCATGGACAAGTGACAGGTCCTCTTAATGGAGAAAATGGTGGTCTGTTAGACCCCCAGTACATCCCCTGTCCTCCAAATACAGATATTCAAACACAGATCCTATTTAAATACTGTAGCTGCATCGTTGGGTACACTAGCCGAGGAATGACAGCTATAACCCTGGAAGTAACGTAACACTTGTCACTTCTGGCGATTATTAGCCATAAAAGGGATCAGGGACCTTCTTTCACCGGGGGGAACCGTTTTCTGTGGACTTGGATCCTCAGAGCAGTTGTACGCTTGATTTGCCACTTATCTACCATGATTTTCTTAAACGCACCCTGGTCGGCGCTGGTAGGGCCCCACTGAATGCAGTTGTACAGACAATGTTCTATTGTATTTTTTTTTCCTTGTCAGTCCTTAGTTTAATTTTAATATATGGATTTAATAAAATAATAAAGCTAGAATTACTCAAATGCTATGTAATAATTACCATGATTTACAGAATCCGGTATTGTGGGCTGTCTAAAAAACTTGTTATAGATTCAACTATGCATAATTCCTGAATAATTAGCCTAAGGTTACAGAGGTTGTGGCTTAATCGCTCATTTTCCTTGAAAGTTCCATGATGTTTGTGTTAATATGTTATGATGTTTGCATTATGTAAACTCAAAGTGCAGAAAGCCAAACTAATTGTGAAATATGTTACGTGATGAAAACATTTCTTCTAAAAAGCTAATTATTACATCCAGCAGTTCTGAGTGTAAAGGAACACACTGTACTGATATAAATACTCAGTGATCAGCAATTATATGCCTTTTGGAAGTTCACAGTCAATATTACAACAAACAAAAAAGAAAAACTGCAATTTTGCTTTTGATAAGGCTTATTTTAGTAAACAGATAGAAATGACAAAGTTGGTGAACACTACTGCACTTTTAAAATTGTATATCTTCTTCAGAATCCTACACATACTGCAATTGTAATTTTGAACTAAACAATTGTTGATGTTACCTAGGGATGAGTTGAACAGCCCCCGGTTCGGTTCACAGCAGAACATGCGACCAGGGAAAATTGTGTTTGAACATGCAAACACTGTTAAAGTCTATGAGACACAAGCATGAAAAATCAAAAGTGCTAATTTTAAAGGCTAATATGCAAGTTATTGTCATAAAAAGTGTTTGAGGACCTGGGTCCTGCCCCAGGGGGACATGTACCAATGCAACAAAAAGTTTTAAAAATGTCTATTTTTTCGGGAGCAGTGATTTTAATAATGCTTAAAGGTGGAACAATAAAAGTGAAATGTTCCTTTAAATGAATACCTGGGGGGTGTCTATAGTATGTGTGTAAAGTAGCCCATGTTTCCTGTGTTTATACCAGTCCCTGCACAAAATTAAATTTCTAAAGGAAAAAAACTTCTCGTGGCTATAATGAATTGTTGGGTCCCGGCATTACAGATAAAAGTAATTGAAAAAAAACAGCAAGGGTTCCCCCTTAGTCCATTACCAGGCCCTTTGGGTCTGGGATGACTATTAAGGGGAACCCCGAAACCAAAATAAAAAAAAATGCTGGGGGTCCGCCCCAAATTCCATATTAGGCCCTTCAGGTCTGGTATGGATATTAAGGGGAACCCTGCGCCATTTTTGTTTTTAAATTGCATGGGGTTCCCCGCAAAAATCTATACCAGACCCTTCAGGTCTGGTATGGATTTTAAGGGGTACTCCGCACAAAAAAAATGGCATGGGGTTCCCCCCCAAAAAACATACCAGACCCTTATCTGAGCACGCAAGCCACAGGAAATTAGGGGAGGCAAGAAAATGCCCCCTCCTAAACCGTGCCAGGCTACATGCCCTCAACATGGGGAGGATGTCCACATGTTGATGGGGACAAGGGCCTCATCCCCACAACCCTTGCCCGGTGGTTGTGGGGGTCTTCGTGCAGGGGGCTTATCGGAATCTGGAAGTCCCCTTTGACAAAGGGGACCCCAAGACCCCCCCCTATTTGACAAGCCACTGCTGTGGTGACAATAATTCCAAAATAAGTAAAAAAATAAAAACAAGAGAAAACTTGCATACTGAGCAAGTGCAGTGTCACTATGGTGTAATTATACTGCTATGATGGTGATCATGTACAGTGGCTGGTGGCTCTATCACTGTATGTCAGTGCTGCCAGTCATGCCACAGCAGTACAATGTTACCAGACAAGTGCTGCCAGTCACAGTGTACCTGATCACTGTCACACCAGACAAAGTGTCCCTAATCACCAGCACACCAATCGTACTGTCCCTGATCACCACCACACTAGTCATGTTGTCATCATAAAGACTTGTTCAAATGTACAATGCTCTCTCAAGAGAGATCTGTGTTTGGATAGCTATTCAGAGCTCATTTGACAGCTGGTGAGGAGGCATTGTATTGCCCCCCTCGCTGCCTGTTTTAACCCCTTGGACCCCACACAAGCACCGCCATTCTCTTGAATTTGTTGCTATCATGGTTATAGGGGAGCAGAATGCAATCTGTTGTCACAAATAAACTAGAGTATCAAAAAACAAGGCAACAGACTAAACTAAAATGCTAGAATATACATGGTCCACAGGGATGTGGAACTTGATTTGGTTCATAGAATCTCACGCCGAGTAAGATACAACAGTGGTAAAACAGTTTAAAAAAATGGGCCTGGAGTTATCCCAGCATAACATATTTGGTGCAATATGTGAATGCATAAAAGCCACAGTCCATACATAGAAATATCACAAAATAAATAAATAATAGAAGTTATACGTAAACTATTTATTCATTACCAAAGGGAAAAATGATGTTATTTGCCTCAGAAAGGAGTCCTCAAATGCATCCAAAATGATGGGCTTAAATACCACAACATGTGATGTATGACGCTCTTAACCACTTCCTTACCGAGTCATAGTAATATGACGTCAGCAGGAACCCTCCCTCCCTCCGGGTAGACGTCATACGACGTCCTGAGCTTCTCGGACCGATTCTCCTTCTGTCAAGGAGAGGAGACCGATGTGTTTTCCCAGTACAGTCTCCTCCCCTTGTGAGTCCCCTCCCCCTACAGTAAGAATCACTCCCAGGGAACATATTTAACCCCTTGCTTGCCCCCTACTGTGAACACTTTCCCTGCCAGTCACATTTACACAGTAATCAGTGCAGTTTTATAGCACTAATCACTGTATAAATATGAATGGTCCCAAAAACATGTCAAAAGTGTCCGATATGTCCGTTGCAATGTCATGGTTGTTAAAGGTAATACCGCCACCCAGGTGTACTTCAGGTAAATGCAGGATACATTTCAGTAACCCCCGGAATTCCGTGAGAAATCACAATGAGACACAAGAAAGCATTTAAGTGTTCATTAGATCTCTAAAGTTTATTCTCTCAGAGGGACTTATATACAGAAGAAAGATAGGAGGGGCTGTGTGTTAATGCATATGTCTCTAAAGATTTTACAAACTCAGTATTTTCTTATCAAGATTTAAACCAGCTGAATTTAGTTTTAACAATGGCTAAAAGATGACTTTGCTTATACAATCAGGCTGTTCCATGAATTTAACCACAATGACTCAGCAGAAGCAGGGTGTGACTCTATGCAAACTGTTAGCTAATGTAAGTATGTCAAAACACATATAGAAAAGTTAATTTCTACTTAAAAAGTCAGTTAATTATACATTCTATTTCAATCCTCTCTTTTATCACGAACGTGATAATCAGAAACCCTGAAACCCCCGACATTCCCCTGGGCTACTTCCCATAAATGTATCATTATCCTAAGCATGTAAAAATATAGAACAATAAGCAGATAATCTCAGCTTCATAGCAATTGTCCATGAAATACAAAGGGGGGAGGGGCGTGACAGTCCTTAAAAGCAAGTGGGAGGGGCATGATAGCCTTTAGGCCAAAATAAAAAATAGTCCCAAAGAAAAAACTTCTGAATCTCCAAAAAATTCATGAAAGGGAAGGAAATGTCCACATTATAATTCTCATTCGCTGAAACTTTTCCCAAAACTTTGGTTAGATACTGTGTTTATCCATATTTTACAGAGATCCTTCTACCCCAAAACCCTGCCTCTTTGATAGATAGAACTCGATATCCACAGACAGATGCATTGGGCTAGACTTGGGTCTTCGGGCTGGCGTATCTGGATCTCTCCCTTGTGATGCTCACTGGAAGTTCGTAGACCTTGGGCGTGCGTCATGGCTAACCCTCAAGGTGTCTTTCCAGGAATATTTTCCAGCAGGAGTACGCCTTTACTCATATCAGCACTTCCCATGGCATGTAAACAACAACGATGAACAACGAAGATTTCCATGTAAAAGCTGTAGTCATCTCTTCATCCGGATAGGGTATAGGGCAGGGTATGAATGGGGTATAGGGTAGGAATGGGATGGGCATTTATTCATGTGCAGGGGGCTAGGGGTGAATGCTGGCTGGCTGGGGCGGATATTCCTCATCCAACATGAAAAATCACAGAATCTACCTGATCAATTAAGGCCTTAACCATTGGAGGTATTTAAAAACAATATTCCTCATTAACTCAAACATAAGTATGCAGGAATATAAAATGTTTCTCAGCAACAGTCTTCATTAGATTCAATATATTTAAACATTTTTTCAAATCCAGTATTACTGCAGGACTTCAATAAAACGTAAACAACTTTTGTTTCTTCTATCCTCGGGACCCAAGTGGACCCGAGGAACTCAGAACAGAACATTTTACCCAAGCACACATTCTGACTCAAAAGTCAGCCTCCCAACTGTTTAAATATATCTGATCATTAGCAACAAACAAAACATTGATGGATAAACAATATTACATCATTAACACTTTATGATTGAAACTCTGGGAATTGAAAAGGTAAATATATCCAGAATAGTCACTCTGACTGTTATTCAAACAAACTTCCCATCATATTTTAGTAACTCATGAACCCAATATATGCAGCAATTTATTTTGTATATCCTGGTAAAGCCTTATGTACACTGCTGCTGGTAAACGGATGTTTAGGAGCAGTTGGGCATGTTATCTTATCTGTTCATGTTTTATAGTCATTTCTAGGCAGTTGAGTTTAGAGGCTTTTTCTGGAACCCCAAAAAAATACATTCAGAAGCTGAGTCTGGAGGCATTTTTTTTTCAAACAAGCCCTATTACTGCTAAACACGGTAACTCGCGTTTAGCAGCATTTCGTCTACAGATGTTTTTCAAACGCTTCTAGACGCAAACGCAGCCAAACGTCCGATTTTTTTAGACGCCGGTTTCTAGCTGTCAAGTTAAATTGTTCAGGAGAGGTTTGAACAATTTCCTGTGTACATTGCCTTAATTAACCCAAACTTTTAGGGAAATATATACTATCAGGAACATGGGCCTAAAAACCTCTACTCCCAGAAAAAGAAAACACAATATGAGACAACTCTTTGTGTACATTTTAAACAACACTTAAGATACTTTACTAATCAAATAATACCTTGTGCATTCATTAAACACAATACAACCACTTTCTCCTTTTATTCACATCCATTTGGCCACTCCATTCATTCTTCATTTAAAAATGTTTCCCATTTTTGCCCTTTGAACAGCTTTTAAACACCTTTACCATTTGTTTTTTATTTATTTATTTATTTTTCCATATCTCTCATATGTTTCCCTAGTGCATAGGATTACACAAACCTTTAGTTACTTTTTTTTCTTTCTTTTACCAACTACAATTCCTCTGGCGTAGCGCCTGGAATACATAACTTCCTTGAATGATGCTGGTTCACACACCTGCGTTGCATTCACACTCCGCACTGCCCAAAAAAGTGTGCGTTTTCTAGAAAGTGCGGTCCGGCTTACGTACGAATACATGTCCATTGACCTCTATGGGAACGCTTCTGAATCGCAAATGTCATTTATTTGTGAACAGTATAAAATCCTGACCTGATACTGATCAAAAACTGACATGAAAACGCTGAACAACTACCGTGTCAATTAGCTGTGAAAACAAAGCTCAAATTTGCATCATATATGTGTGAACCCAGCCCTAAAATTGTATTTTACCAAAAAGAGATAAAATCAAACATTTTAAAATCCCCAATCATTGTTAATACAGCCTAAACACAATTAAACCCATTTGCACAAATAACCATTCCCTTTTCTTGTAACAGGCAATGTACTTATACAATGCAAAAGTTCCCCCTTTTTTTTTTTTTTCAACATCAACAAAACTATAATGCCATTTATTGAACACCGCGGAGCCCAGTGTAATTGTATCAATCCCAACAAGAGCATATTTGTTGATACCGAAAAGAAAACAACACCTTTTAACTTCAATAACGTAAGGATAGGAAATTACACAATTAAAACAGTCCCCAAAGTTAGACTCTAAGGATCTAAAGATCTGTTTCCACTACTGCGAGTTGCCGTGTGACTTGACACATGTGAAGTCGCATGACAAGTCAAAACCCATGTATTTTAATGGGCTCTGTTTTAATTTGTGCGACTCAAGTCACAGCGACTCAAAAAGGTTCTTGCACTACTTTGTTCCTACTTCGGTGTGACTTGTTCTCACACGGTTGCATGACATTGCATCAAGAATCGCATTGTAAAGTCGCATTGTAAATCACGCAAATCTGGGGTTGCAATAGTGGAAACAGAGCCCAACTGAAATACTGCATTTATTGGCATATAACACTCACTTTTTTTCCCTGAAAATAGAGCGTAAACTGTGCCTAAGTGTTATACGCAGGGGGCCGTGGAAAGTTTTTTTCTTGAAACTTCACTCTTAAAGTTAGGGAGCGTGCCATATGCCAATAAATACGGTAATCAAAATACCCCATGTATAAATTGAAATACTACTCTAAAAAAAAATTGTATCTGATCAGATTCCTCAAAAAAAACATTTGGTACCAGCACATACATGTAATTTATTAGTGATGTCACATTCCCCTTTTTTAATGTTTCCAATTAATTATGTATTGGGCATGGGAATATGTGCCCAACACATTTTATGAATAGATTGACAATAGTTGCAACATTTTAACAATAAGCATGCTTTCTATATAGATAACTTTTTCTGAATTAAATCCTTCTTTAAAATTCACTCTCCACCTCAGCAAGTCTCTCGGACTCGCTGCATATGGAATGCAAATATAGCAGTATGCTTTGCGCAAACGCGTTGGCGAAGGTATGGTCTGTGGTTTGATCCCCTCTTTCACTTGAAGTGAAATAGGAGATTTATGCAAGCAGACATATACCTCTGTGTATTGTGCTAAAACATACTGGGCCAGATCCACAAAGAAGTTACGCTGGCTGCTAGGTGGCGCCTCCGTCGATTTCCGCGTCGAGTATGCAAATTTTACGTAGTTTGCGTGTCGTTCGTGAATAGAGCTTTGCGTAGAATGACGTTCACGTCGTAATCATTGGCGTGTTGCAGGTTAATTTCGAGCATGCGCACTGGGATACCCCCACGGACGGCGCATGCGCTGTTCAGAAATAACTTCATTTACGTCGGGTCAAGTAAAATTAACATAAAACACGCCCACATCTTTTACATTTGAATTCTGCACCCTTACGCCGGCAGACTTGCGCTACGCCGCCGTAACTTCAGAGGCAAGTGCTTTGTGAATACAGCACCTGCCTCTCAAAGCTGCGGCGGCGCAGCGTTAATACGATACGCTACGCCGAACTAAAATTACAATCCGCTACGTGGATCTGGCCCACTATTGGATAAGAGGAATGACTCAAATAAAGCACCACACACAGATGAGTACCCTACTCTGTCCCTCTCACCTGCCCACTTTAGCAATGCTCTCCTACTTGGCAGGATCAAAGGACATATATCAATTATTCAACAATCTGTTTGCATTCAGAAGAAAAAACAACTTATACTCTAAATTGGAATTCCAAGACAACTACAAACAAACACATAACATGTAAGCATTTTTCTTCTGAGCAGATGGAAAAGAATTCCCTATACCAACAACTTCCCCTTCTTAAAACCATGGCTTGTATAGCATAGCTAAAACCCCGTTTTCCTATCTACACCACAGCAACAACATTAATAAACATACATACAAATGTACTTACCACTCTCACGATATTTGGACTGGAGACCACTGACTGTCCCACCTTACAGTCAGTGTAGCCACACAACAAATAATCTTATCACTTCTATGCGACAGAAAGAAAAGCAAAAGTAGGTTGGGTCACCAAAATATAATCCTCATTTAACCATTTCAGCTCCTTACCAAAAGGACTGTCGTGTACACTTTTCTACAGCGTCCCCAAAACGCTTATAATTATTAGTACCTTCTCAGAGGTACTTTGAGCCTAGGTTCACATTGGAGCGATTTTTCATGCAACCTGAGAGTCTAATTGCATGACAAATCATAGCCCATTGGCTGCAATGGCACCGTTACCATACGGTGCAAAGCAATTTTGCGGTGCCGCACCCATTTGCAAAAGCAGTATCTGCACTACATTTTGCCGACTTCAGGTGCGACCTCAATAGACACTTGTGTATGAAGGCATACAGATGTCTATCAAGTAGCACCTGAAATCACGCCGACCTTCTGAAATCGCGCCATCTCAAGTGAAATAGCACAATCTCAAAGGAAAATCAATGTGAACCAGGACCTAAAGGCGGATTTTCCCCAAAAAAATCCCCTATACACCAAGGCATGGTTTGTATCCCTCTTCTACATAAGTTTAGTTCAAGGTGAAATTTAAATCAGAGCTAAGGCAAGAGAAGACAGTCTGTCTAAAAGACAAAAAGATTCCTCTTACCAAAGGTGATTTTTTTCGTCCAACCGCTGCCACCAACTGTTAAAGGTAATACCGCCACCCAGGTGTACTTCAGGTAAATGCAGGATAAATTTCAGTAACCCCCGGAATTCCGTGAGAAATCACAATGAGACACAAGAAAGCATTTTTTTTTTTTCGTACAATAGTTTTTATTGAAAAAGAATTTTTCAGAGTACAAAAGTAGAAAACACTCACATGTATTCCCATGGAACATCAGGGAAGATCAAACAACATTAACAACTCCAAAGATAAGTAGGTTAAATCAGAGTAAAACATACGAGTATGGGTAAGATATTCACAGTACAACATCAATTAAGGCAGGATGGGGGTACGTGAGTCCCCACCCTCGTATCACACTCAGAAGATTATATGAAGGAGTACAGTGGGGGGAGAACAAGTGGTGCGAATGAGAGTCGGGGGGGGGGAGAGAGGGGGAAGGGGGTGGAGGAGAGGGGAGAGGGAAGAGGGGGGAAGGAGGAGGATGGGGATGGGGAGAAGAGGGGGGGGGGTGAGATGGACACTCGTGGGAACATTGTAATTATATTCTTGTATAGGTAGTCATTTAGAACATATCAAAAGGAACATGGCATGAAGAAGACATTTCAAATTCACCATTTCACTGCACTCTGAACCAGTCAGTCCAGGGCTTCCACTGGGTATCAAATTTCGCTCTCCTACCCTCTCTGTTTGCTAACAAGGATTCAAAAACGTAGTTGCTTCTGGTGATTTCTAGGACCTCAGATACATTTGGTACTGTGTGTGATTTCCAATTTCTAGTCAGCAGCAGTCTGGCAGCTAGCAGGATGTGTGTGACTATGATTCGAAAATCTGGGGGGAAATCCTCAACTCCCAAGTTCAGTATCGCCAGTTCAGGTTTGGGGGGTGTTAGTATACCTGTTATACGAGAGATGCATCTAAAGATACCTCTCCAGTAACTCGTGAGGTGTCTACAGAGCCAAAAGACATGGAGAATACTGCCTATCTCTCCACAGTCTCTCCAACACAGCGGGGAGGCCGAGGGATAGAATTGAGCTATACGATATGGGGTTAGGTACCACCGTAGGGCTATGTTTTGGGACAACTCCCAGTGATTAATGCATCTGGAAGCTTTGTATATATGCTTAAATGAAGACTTCCATTGGGTCGGGGAGAATGTTTTGCCCAAATCCGCTTCCCATTTACGAAACGGGGGGGTCATTTTAAAAAGGAGCTTGTCCTGGAACAGATTGTAGAAAAGGGAGACTCCCTTGGGAGGGAGGGTTGTTTTAGTGTAGAATTGCCATATGGCGTCATGAATCAGTACATTGCGGAATTGTAATGAGCGGAGAAAATGGGATGCCTGCGAATGTCTGAAGCTGTCCATTTGTGACAGGCCATATTCCGCGGCTAGTGCGTCAAAGGGTTTAAGTACATTCTGACAATATAGGTCCTCCACCTGGGTAATGCCTTTGGCGGCCCAGCTGGAGAAGGAAGTATATGGTACTGCAGCTGACAAGGTTTCAATAGGAATTGGTACAGAGACAGAACTAGAGGACGTGTATGCCAGGGTGTGCAGCTCTCTCCAGGCCAACATGGTGGCCTGGAAAGTCAACGGCAGTTGACGCAACGGGAGAGGTCTCCAGGCGTCAAGTATCAGGGCACTGTAGAGGTCCTTGGTCGGGCTGAGGGCTCTCTCTATACTACACCAAAGAATTTCAGGGGTCGGGGATATCCAACGTCTGATCTGGGCAAGTATAGATGCTCGGTGGTAGTCTTTGAGGTCAATCAGGCCCATGCCCCCCACTGATCTATGTGTAATCAACAGGGACTTTGCGCACCTAGGTCGCTTGGTGCCCCATATATAGCGATTAAGGGTGCCGTTGAGGGCTCTGAGGTGGCTACATTTCAGTGGGATGGGGAGTGTACGGAAAATGTACAAGATTTGGGGGAGAAGCAACATTTTGAAAGAGGCCAGGCGTCCCGATCACGTCAATTCGTCCCTGGCCAGGCGAGCCGCCTCCTTAGAAATCTTTTCAATTAGAGGGATGTAGTTGGCATCTGCTAGTTTCGCTGGGTCTGTTGTGATTTGTATCCCCAAGTATTGTATAGTGGATGCGGCCCAGGAGTATGGGAAAGAAGTCTGTAGGCGGGATTGGAGGGAAGGAGGGAGGTTGAGACCCAGAATAAAGGATTTAGTGTAGTTAATCTTATAGTAGGATATGCGGCTGAATTCTGCGAGGACTGTGTGTGCCTGAAGAAGGGAAGAGGTTGGAGAAGTTAGGAAGAGGATAATGTCGTCCGCGAATAAGCTTATATTATGGGATCGGCCCGCCAACACAAACCCTGGGATATCTGCATGAGCTCTAATTTTTTCCGCAAGTGGTTCTACGAGTAAGTTAAATATGGAGGGGGATAGGGGACACCCCTGTCTAGTGCCATTGGTTATGTTGAAAGTAGAGGAGAGCATACCTGAGGTATAGACCTGTGCACAAGGCGTGGAGTAGAGTGCCAGGATTGCCGACAGAATGGTGCCTGAGAATCCAAATTTCTCCAGTACCCGGGTCATATATCCCCAGTGTACCCTGTCGAACGCCTTCTCCGCATCCAAAGAGAGGAGCAGAGAAGGCGTTCGAGAGGCCCCCGCGTGGTGAACCAAGTCTATCACCCTTCTAGTGGCATCTGAGGACTGTCTACCAGAGGTAAACCCTGTCTGATCCGGGTTGATCAGAGAGGGCAGGATTGGGAGCAGTCTGGATGCTAGGATCTTAGCATATAGTTTCACGTCTGTGTTAAGTAGGGAGATGGGACGAAAATTTGCGGGTGTAGTAGGTGTTTTCCCCGGTTTTGGAATAGCCACAATAAAAGCATTAAGCATTTCGCTTGGGAAGGAAGCAGAGAGCATCGCTTCAGAAAATATTTTACCTAAAGCAGGAGCTAAGAGGGAGTCAAAGGCCTTGTAGTAACAATTGGGGAGTCCGTCCGGGCCCGGGGATTTCCCCAGGGGGAGGGTCTTGACTGCTCGCTTGATCTCGGATTCTGAGATCGGCGCATTAAGAGCTTCAAGTTGAGTGTGGGACAAGGTAGGCAGTGCCAGGTCAGCAAGGAAGGAAGAGATTGCCTCTTCTACAGGTTGAGGTGTAGAGGGATCTTCTCGGGGATTGTAGAGGGAGGAGTAAAACTCTGCAAATGAATTTGCTATATCCCGGGGATTGTATAGTTTGCTGCCGTCTGGCTGTTTAACCAGAAAAGGGATAGTGGTTTTCACTCTGCGACTTTTCAGTCGCTGAGCTAGAAATTTGCCCGCTCGATTGCCGGACAAGAAAGCATTTAAGTGTTCATTAGATGTCTAAAGTTTATGCTCTCAGAGGGACTTATATACAGAAGAAAGATAGGAGGGGCTGTGTGTTAATGCATATGTCTCTAAAGATTTTACAAACTCAGTATTTTCTTATCAAGATTTAAACCAGCTGAATTTAGTTTTAACAATGGCTAAAAGATGACTTTGCTTATACAGTCAGGCTGTTCCATGAATTTAACCACAATGACTCAGCAGAAGCAGGGTGTGACTCTATGCAAACTGTTAGCTAATGTAAGTATGTCAAAACACATATAGAAAAGTTAATTTCTACTTAAAAATAAAGTCAGTTAATTATACATTCTATTTCAATGGTCACAATAAAAATCGCAGATTGCCGCCATTACTAGTAAAAAAATGCCATAAATCTATCCCCTATTTTGTAGATGCTATAACTTTTGCGCAAACCAATCAATAAACGCTTATTGTGATTTGTTTTTTACCAAAAATATGTAGAAGAATAAGTATCAGTCTAAACTGAGGATTTTTTTTTTAAATTGTGATATTTATTAAATCAAAAAGTAAAACATATTGGGTTAGATTCACGTACGAGATACGACGGTGTATCTCCAGATACGCCGTCGTATCTCTGAGTTGCGGCGTCGTATCTATGCGCCTGATTCTTAGAATCAGTTACGCATAGATTTGACTAAGGTCCGACCGGCGTAAGTCTCTTATGCCGTCGTATCTTAGTTGCAATTTTACGCTGGCCACTAGGTGGCACTTCCGTCGATTTACGCAAGGAATATGCTAATTAGGTAGATACGCTGATTCACAAACGAACGTACGCCTGGCGCATTTTTTTTAGGCTTTTTCCGGCGTAAGGTTACCCCTGCTATATGAGGTGTACGCAATGTTAAGTATGGATGTCGTTCCCGCGTCGAATTTTGAAATTTTTACATCGTTTGCGTAAGTCGTTCGCGAATAGGGCTGTACGTAAGTTACGTTCACGTCTAAAGCATTGACGATTTGTGACGAAATTTGGAGCATGCGCACTGGGATTCTTTCACGAACGGTGCATGCGCCGTTCGTAAAAAAACGTAAAATACGTGGGTCATGTTTTATTTACATAAAACACGCCCACCTCTTCAGAATTTGAATTTGGCGCGCTTACGCCGGCAGATTTACGCTACGCCGCCGCAACTTACGGAGCAAGTGCATTGTGAATACTGCACTCGTCTCTCTAAATTGCGGCGACGTAGCGTAAATACCATACGCTACGCCCACACAACATTACGCAGGGTTACCTGAATCTAGCCCATTGTGTTTTTTTTCAAAATTGTCGCTTTTCTTTTGTTTATAGCGCAAAAAAATAAAAACCGCAGAGGTGTTCAAATACCACCAAAAGAAAGCTCTATTTGTCGGGGGGGGGGGAAACATTTGGGTACAGTGTTGCATGACCGAGCAATTGTCATTCAAAGTGTGACAGCGCTGAAAACTAAAAATTGGTCTGGGCAGGAATGGGGTGAAAATGCCCTGTATTGAAGTGGTTAAACAACTGTTTTCCTTGTCCTTCAAAAGAAGTAAATAATATTAATTGTACTAACTATAATATCCTTTCCTTGGAACACAGGAAGTAATTCACCTTCAGGGTTTTGTGGAGCAGCTTTTTGATGAGCATGATATGCAGATACATGCAACTGAAAATATTAAGCCCTACAAATTATGTTTTTATCTAGGTTGAATTTGCAGATGTGATTTAATTAGCTAATTGGTAATGTGTGATTCCTAATTGACCACTTGCTGATGTGATAATATGAGTTTAATTAGCATTGAAATAGTAATCTGTCCATTGTACACAGGTATGTATACTAATTGATTAATTCATCAAGGTAGTTTTTATCAAGTGCTACGTTGTTATTTTATAAACATAGCTTTTTTGTTGAATAAACAGAATATGTAGACTTTTTTTTTTAATTGATACAGCTTATTAGCTAATGAAATGTCAAAATGTCTGATTACTTATTTGTGCCACATTCCACATTAAATCCATTGGGCATGCTGTAAGCACATTTTATAAATGAGACATGTAAATCATGAAATATATTAAGATACAAATTTCATAATTGTGATCTGTACTAGCTATATGTAAAAAGCATGTAGTGCCCGTAAATTGAAGACTTAAACAATAATACATCATAGTATTTAAAGTAACATTAAACTTCATTTTTTTTTATTAAAAAATAAACATATTGGGCCATATTCTCTCTAAATATCCGCCTGCTTCGCTTAGGGCACTTACACTCCGCTGTCCCAACTTACTGGAGCAGGTGTTGTATTCCCCAACCACTTGCTCCATAAGTTGGGACAGCGGAGTGTAAGTGTCCCGGCGTAGCCTGGCGGATCTCCAAGGGGGCGGCTTCTATTCAAATGAAGCGCGCCCCCGATGCAAAAGAACTGGGCATGCGCCGGGCTGCAAAAAGCCCAGTGCGCATGCTCCAGTTCTCGGCGGAAAACGTCAATGACGCCGACGTGTGCGTCATTGACGTAAAGTCGTATTCAAGAACGACTTACGTAAACGACGTATCCGACGAAAAAACACGACGGGGACCCGACGCCATCCGTAACATGGCCTACGCGAGACTTGCGGAAACTTACCCCTCATATAGCAGGGGTAAGTTTCCGCTTACGCAAACGACGTTAGCGACAGTTACGCGACGCGAACTCGTTCGTGAATCGGCGTAGAAGAATCATTTGCATATGCAAATGACTCCTTCATGTAAATGCCATCTAGCGGCGGCCGGCGTCATTGCATTTAAGATCCGCCAGTGTAAGTGACTTACAGATGGCGGATCTTAAGTGTATCTATGCAAAAATGATTCTGAGAATCAGGAGCATAGATACACGGGTCAAAAAAGGGAGTTACGATGGAGTATCCTGAGTTACTCCATCGTAACTTTACTCAGAATATGGCCCATTATACTTGCCTGCTCAGTGTAATGGTGTTGCACAGAGCATCCCCAATCCTCTTCTTCTGGCGGCCCCGCAATCACTCCCATCTCCTCCTCTTTGGCAAGTGCCTCCCTATAAAACGGCTTTCTATGAGGCTTGCTCCAGAGCCACTCTGTCTGCATATATTGACACAGACCAGGGGCTCAGCCCTGTACCTGACCCCTCATCACAGCATTTGATTGACAGTAGCGGGAGCCAATGGCTTCCTCTGCTATCAATCTACCCAGAGAGGAGGTGCACTGCTCTTCTGCTCATCATTGGATCGGGATCAGGATCAGGTAAGTATAAGGGGGGCTGGGGGGACCTGCAGCATAGAAGGTTTTTTACTTTAATGCACAGAATGCAACCACTTTTAGGATTTGCGACTATGTTTCAAGAAAAGGTTGAATGGGGTGGGACTTTGTATGTGCCTTAGAGGGGTAAATAAATATAGAAAAACTAGAATTATAGAAAAATAAACAACTTTTATTTTTCTGCCAAAGGGCAAAAATACCACAAAATCAAAGCATGAAATAAACACATGTTACAGTTTAGAAGTTTTGCGGATTTCCGCTTTGTCAGGGCCTTTGAAAGTGGCACAATGAAATATCATATGAATTCTAAAAACAGAATGTATTGATAGAAAAAAATACATAAATAACATAATTGATATAATCCAATACAAAAACTGAATAAAAAGAAAGAAACAAAGAGGATAAAAAATGTAAAATATACATACAATGAGGTTTACACAATCATTGGACATACACTTTTGATCCTCAACATAGATTATTACAAATTAAATATTAAAAAACACTTTGGCTATATGTACAGTTGCATCTATGTGGAGCGGTGCTTCCGTGTCTTAGGGAGGCATAAACAGAGGTATATATATATTGAACCATAGAGGTTATCGAAATGCATTAAATTAATCAAGCATATTGAATGTATATCTAAATTAGAAGGAACAAAAATAAAAAGGGGACAGTTACCACTGAGCTGTAAATGCCAGACTTTTAGGATTTAAAAAAAGTTGTGTAACAAAGATAAAAAGAGCCAATTACAAAATGCAAAACAAATTAAAATAAAAACATCACTCAGCAGTAACAGTCTACAATAACATTTGTAATGTGCAATCATGGTAATTTAACTGCTTGCCGACCAGCCGCCACAGTTATACGGCAGGTCGGCCCTGCTGGGCGAGAGCGCATAGCTATACGTCACCTCGCCCAGAAGCCAATAGGGTCACGATTGCCGCCGGTAAACACACAGCTCCCGGTCCTGTCAGGGGAGAAATGCCTGACTGTCTGTTCATACAATGTATGAACAGTGATCAGTAATTTCCCCTAGTGAGTCCACCCCCCCTACAGTTAGAACACACCCAGGGAACATACTTAACCCCTTCCCCGCCCCCTAGTGTTAACCCCTTCTCTGCCAGTGGCATTTTTATAGTAATCCAATGCATTTTTATAGCACTGATCGCTTTAAAAATGCCAATGGTCCCAAAAGTGTGTCAAAAGTGTTCCGAAGTGTCCGCCATAATGTCGCAGTACCGAAAAAAAACGCTGATCGCCGCCATTACTAGTAAAAAAAAAAATATTAATAAAAATGCCATAAAACTACCCCTATTTTGTAAACGCTATAGCTTTTGCGCAAACCAATCAATAAACGCTTATTGCGATTTTTTTTTACGAAAAATATGTAGAAGAATACGTATCGGCCTAAACTGAGGAAACATTTTTTTTTATATATATATATATATTTTTGGGGGATATTTATTATAGCAAAAAGTAAAAAATATTAATTTTTTTCAAAATTGTCGGTCTATTTTTGTTTATAGCGCAAAAACTAAAACCCGCAGAGGTGATAAAATACCACCAAAAGAAAGCTCTATGTGTGGGAAAAAAGGACACCAATTTTGTTAAGGAGCCACGTTGCAAGACCGCGCAATTGTCAGTTAAAGCGACGCAGTGCTGAATCGCAAAAAGTGCTCTGGTCTTTGACCAGCAATATGGTCCGGGGGTTAAGTGGTTAAGGAAAATATTTTATTTTCTCAGGTGTGCGAGTCAGTAAAACCTTGTAGAGAAAAGCCATCAAGCATCACACACGTAAGAAATAAAGGTCAAAGTCAAGAGGAAAATAATTAATTTTAGGAAAGTCACTTTTTAACTTTATTCAACATAACCCTAAAAGGTAGTAGTCCACTGTCAAATAAAACAGGCAGTTGTTATGTAATAGAAATTAGGAAATGAAGAAGAATGACCTATGCTTACTCATGAAGTGGAGTAAATGGAGGACAGATATAACAAGTTATTAACCAGCTCTGGACCGCTCACAGCACCCTTACTGCGGCAGGGCGGCCCAGCTGCATGAAACAACATACCTGTATGTTGCATCTTCTTCTGGGTCTGGGGCACGCCACCAGCGACCAACTTCCACTGTGATTGTACACAGCAGGAGCTAATCAGTGGATTCTGGGGACCCAATTTCCACCTACACCCGGCAATCTCTCCCGAGAGAGGCAGAACGATGGTCTGACTATGTAAATAAGGCAGAGCAGTGTTCGGTCAGAGGGGAAGATAAAGATCTTATGTTTCTGCTATGCAGGAACACAGATCTCTCTCTTACCCTAGTCGAAGCATCCCCCACACAGTTAGGAAACTGCAGAGCACATTTAATCATTTGATCGCCCCTGATGTTAACCCCTTCTTTGCCAGTGTCATTAGTGCAGTGAGCACTGATCACTGTATTGTGTCACTGGTCTCCAAAAATGGTCAATTAATGTCAGATGTGTTTGCCGCAATGTTGCAGTCCCGCTAAAAATCACTGATTGCAGCCATTACTAGTAAGAATAAAATAAAAAATGCCATAAAAATACCCCGTCGTTATTAGGCACAATAACTTTTGCGCAAACCAATCAATATACACTTATTGGAATTTTTGTTACCAAAAATATGTAGCAGAATACATATTGACCTAAATTGATGAAGAAATAGTTTTTTAATTTTTTTTATTGGATACTTTTTATAGCAGAAAGTAAAAAATATATATTTTTTTAACCACTTAAGAACCGAACCATTGCCCCTTTTTTGCGATTCGGCACTGCGTCGTTTTAACTGACAATTACGCGGTCGTGCGACGTGGCTCCTAAACAAAATTGTCATCCTTTTTTTCCCACAAATAGAGCTTTATTTTGGTGGTATTTGATCACCTCTGCGGTTTAAATTTTTTTGAGCTATAAACAAAAATAGAGCGACAATTTTGAAAACAATTCAATATTTTTTAACTTTTTGCTATAATAAATATCCCCAAAAAATATATTTTTTTTCTCAGTTTAGGCCAATACGTATTCTTCTACCTATTTTTGGTAAAAAAAATCGCAATAAGCGTTTATCGATTGGTTTACTCAAAATTTATAGCGTTTACAAAATAGGTGATAGTTTTATGGCATTTGTATTAATATTTTTTTTTTTACTAGTAATGGCGGCGATCAGTGATTTTTTCATGACTGCGACATTATGGCGGACACATCGGACACTTTTGACACATTTTTGGGACCATTGTAATTTACACAGCGAAAAGTGCTATAAAAATTCACTGATTACTGTGAAAATGACAATGGCAGTGAAGGGGTTAACCACTAGGGGGCACTAAGGGGTTAAGTGTGCCCTAAGGGAGTCATTATTACTGTAGGGGGTGTGGCTGTAGGTGTGACATCACTAATCGTAGTTCCCTATAACACGGAACAGACGATCAGTGACACTGCAACAAAGAAGAACAGGGAAGGTGTGTTTACACTCACCTCTCCCCATTCTTCAGCTCCTGTGACCTGATTGCGGGACACCGGTGGCGCGGTCATGGAGCTTCGAAATCGGGACCGGATCATGACCCACGGCTGGGCTCTTAAAGAGGACGTATATATATATGTCCATGTGCCCAGCTGTGCCATTCTGCCGACGTATATTGGCATTAGGCGGTCCTTAAGTGGTTAATTGGTGGTCTTTTTTAGTTCATAGCGCAAAAAAAAATGCTCTGGTCAGGAATAGGGTCAAATTTTCCGGGGCTGAAGTGGTTAAAGGTTGATATTTATAATAATAAAAAATCTATCATATAAATAACGTGGTTATAAAGGCATGTAGTATATATAGCTAGAGAACTAGGAAATCCTGTAACCAAAATCATTTTTATTGTTCAAAACAAATTTCGACCACATACCGCATAGTCAAATTTTCAAGACTTTAGGTTTCAGACTAACAAAACTGACATTCCAGTTTTAAATGAAAATATATAGTTGAGTGGATATCATTTGTATCAGTTGCTCAGGCTGTTTCTCACACTCTGTAGTAGCTTGTAAATTGTAAATTGTCATTATAAAGATCCTGTGACAGATATGCCAGAAATTGATGGCCTCTTGAGGTCACATGTCCACATGACCTCCGTGTGTTACCACACATCTTTAATTTATTTTCGCTCCCCTGAATCTTCTGTGATAAGTTTACTATTCTTTTGAGATTGACCTATACACTTTCCTATGTGTTAAAATGTGAGTATACAAAAAAAAATCCCGTTTATGTGATGAATTTGAAAATACAGTAAATGGGGCCTCTATACTCAAAAGAGTCTGTCTAACTATATATGTACATGTGCTACAAATTTAACCACTTGCCTACCAGCCAGCGTCATTGTACTGCGGCCGGTCAACTCCCTACGACAAATCGCCGTCATTGTACGTTGGTTCGGAAAAATCAAATATATTCCCTATTTTGTAGACGCTATAAATTTTGCACAAACCAATCAATATGCACTTATTGTGATTTTTTTTTTACAAAAATATGTAGAAGAATATATAACATCTTAAACTGAGGAAGAATGTTTTTTTTTATGTATTTTTGGAGGATATTTAATATATCAAAAAAGTAAAACATATTGTTTTTTTTCTCAAAATTGTCGCTCTTTTTTTTTGTTTATAGCGCAAACAATAAAAACCACAGAGGTGATCAAATACCACCAAAAGAAAGCTTTATTTGTGGGACAAAAAGTACATACATTTTGTTTAGGTACAATGTTGTGCAATTATAAGTTAAAGCAATGCAGTGCCTTATTGCAAAAAATGGCCTTGTCAACAACCACAATTCTTTGGATGCTTTAACCCCTTGGTGCCAGTGACTCCTGGCCCTTTGAGGGGTTTCAGATGCCGGGAGGTAGAACAGGGTTTATTAACATGCAACCTCCGTGATTGGCTGTCACATACAGTCACATGATCAGAAAGCTCCCAATTGCAAATAGCAATCAGGAGCTTTCCTGTTAGTCGCCAGTAACTGTGCCGGGAGGACACAGGGCACATACTCTTGGCACAGTTGTATTTACGTTCTGGTAGGCAAATATTCAGCCACTCAGGGTCAAGGCCCACCCACTGAGAGGCTGTATATTTGCATACTCTTAGCACCAAGATGTTAAGGTCATGGGTCATGGTGCAAACATTTTAATCATTTATTCATGATTGCATTTCAAATCTAAGTGGGAAAAAATATATTTTGTTTATGGTACAAATACTTTTCCTGTATGCATATACACACACAATACATCAGAATTCACATGCTTTTTTGAGTAATAAACATATGCAAGTAAAACATACAAGTTTGTTATCCAAGTTATCCCATTAAACAGAAAAATAGCATTAATCTGGGCAGAAAGATTGGCTGCTTAAATTTGTTAGAATACTTGTATGTAGAATACTTTTATGTATTTAGTCTTTGTTTTTTTTATATTTAATAATTATAATTTATTATGCTCTGTTTAAACAAAACCTAACCACCAGTAGAGTTGATTTACTAAAACTTTAGCATGCAAAATCAGGCACAGCCATGCATGGTAGCCAATCAACATCCAACTTAAGCTTGTTCAGTTAAAGGGGTTGTAAAGGTAAAAAAAAAATTCCCTAAATAGCTTCCTTTACCTTGTCCTCCTTCACTTACCTCATCCTTCCATTTTGCTTTTAAATGTCCTTATTTCTTCTGAGAAATAGCCACTTCCTGTTCTTCTGTCTGTAACTCCACACAGTAATGCAAGGCTTTCTCCCTGTTGTGGAGTGTCATGCTCGCCCCCTCCCTTGGATGACAGGAGAGTCAGGACGCCCACTAACACACGGCTCCTTTCTCTATCTGCAATGTAGAGAGCATTCTGACTCACCTGTTAACCCCTCCTTGCTCTATGGATCATGGATGTCAGCAATGTCAATTGTGAACTGCAAGTTGTGATTACCATCATATGGATAACCTTTTTATTTTCATTCATGCTTGGATTGGATCTATCATATCTAATTGTGATTAATAAATGGTCCTAGTTTTTCACTTTTTGCTATTAAGCCTATATGTGTTTTTGAGTCTCATGAGCGCTGGTTTTAGTGTTTTAAGTTACAGACAGAAGAACAGGAAGTGAGGATTTCTCAGAAGAAATAAGGACATTCAAAAGCAAAATCGAAGGATTTTACATCAACATCCACCAACATCCATTTTTTTGGAATGGATCAAAGCTCTATTTATCTTCCATTAAAAAAAATTGGATCGGATGTAAATGGACAAACAGTCCATTTTTGCATGGAAAAATGGCTCAAGGACTCTAGCTGAGGGATGTAATAAACTGATGTAAAAACGTATGAAAAACAGATAAAAAATTGATGAAAAACAGATGACATACTGATGAAAAACTGATGTAAACTTAATAATTTTTCCTTTAAAATAATGTGACTGAACTGTTGAAACGAAGGGACCACATGTGTGAAAGGGGCTGAACAGTGAATGTGGTTTTCCATTCACTTCAAAATTGAATAATACAATGAAATAGTTTTTTCAAGTATTTCAAGTACAACATCTTCAAAAGTATTGAATGTACTGATGAGAAAATTCATACAAATGTTTGTAGAAAAATCTACTAGTGTATAGCCAGCTTTTTACTTGACCCTATCTCTTCCTTTAACTATGTATTATACTTAAAGTGATTGTAAACACTTACATACACCCAGTTATGTGACTGACCTCAGGTGGTACACAAAGATGAAACAAATCATGCTTTAAAAGTGTAGCACTACCCCCAAAGGAGCTGCTGGTTTAGATTTGGGCCTGCCGTTATCTTACTGTTTCATACGCTCGTTTCAGGGGTTCTCCTTGAAGAGTTGTCCACAGAAATGTCTGCACTAAACACAAAGTCTCTTTCAAGGTTTTTATTAAACAACGTTCTCCAACAGAGGAGTAGAGGGATGGGGAAAGACTCAGGTACCTTTGCTTTGCGGATCACGGGTACAACTTAGATCCAGAGGATTAATTAATTTCCACACTGGATGTCAGCAACCACCAGATAGGCCTACTCTCACTGGCCTATGTGTGAAGCTTGTCAAAGTCTCTGCCACAGACTTGATAAGTGTTGTCAGGCCATCCCACGATCTTCTGCCACAAGATCGCGTAACCACTCATACACTTTGTATAGTTCCAATAAAGTACTCACGGTGCCAAGAATCTTTCAGCCAGGCCGGCAGCACAGTGAGGTAAATTTGCCAGGATATGTCCTTCAATTGAATTCCACTGGTTCAGCTTCCTCCCGTAGGTAGGATAGCAAAGGACCATTCCTGGATTAGTAGGCCCCAGAAGCTCATGTGCCTACTCTCAGTTGCGAGGCCTCGGACCAGCCAGCCCCAAGGCTCCGAAACAGCTCACACATCCCTGAGGCCAGGAGGGCCATCAGGTCAGGATCGGAAGACCCTACACCAGTTACAGTGTCCCTGGTCACCTCAACACCAGTTACAGTGATGGTTGAGAAGCAGTATGATTGTGATTCGACCACACCCCCAAACTTATGTGTGAATGAATTCTAATAGTGTAGCCAATATTAGTTGGTGTCCCTGATTGTCACCTTTACTAACCCCAGCCTGATTATTAACCACATTTATTCCTTCTGCCTGGATTAATTATTTTCCTGTTTGCAGACTTTGGTGTTGATTTACTAAAGGCAAATCCACTCTGCACTCCAAGTGCACTGCAAGTGCACTTGGAAGTGCAGTCGCTGTACATCTGAGGGAAAGATCTGAAATGAGGGGAAGCTCTGCTGATTTTATCATCCAATCATGTACAAGCAAAAATTATGGCTATAAAGCAACTGTACTTCCAAGTGCACTTGCAGTGCACTTGTAGTGCAAAGTGGACTTTCCTTTAATAAATAAACTCCTATATCTCTACCTGCACCTGAACTGACCAATCTGAACATCCCACTGACATCCCTATGTCCCTACAAGCCACCAGTCGCAACTATGCCCTGTAGACAACTGCACTCCTGGAACCACAGAAACTATTTTCTTCTTACTGGTTTTACTTATAGATACAGATATAGGTGAGGCTACGCTAAGCTATATTCCCTGACCACTCATAGAGAAGAGACGATTACAGTACATTTATTTTGATACAATTGGTTGATTTGTGTGATAAACCCAGGGCTATTTTTCTCAGACAATAGTTGCAAACCAAGCTTCACCTCATTGCTATATATCATGTATATATATATATATATATATATATATATATATATATATATATATATATATATATATATATATATATATATATATATATATATATATATATATATATATCAAGGTACACAGGACTACACACATAAAATATGAGCACATTCTTTCAGGTGGAAAGCAGACAGCAGAGACCATCCAATCTACAATATTTAGAGAGAAACAAAGTCCAGTCTGCAGAACTTCATAGATTCAAAGAGTTATAAACTCTTTAATAAATTACAACACTTATGGACCCATGAGGATCCTTCATTATGTATAACATGGCTGTAACAAAAGAATCAACACTCTTCATTATAAAGCACATCTCTCACAGACCGAAGATGTGTAACACATGAATACTCTTAGGCCCCATACACACGATAGAATCCATCCGCTGAAAAATCCCAGCGAATGGGTTTCAGCAGATAGATCCTATGGTGTGTACACTCCAGCGGATCTTTTTCCGCGGATATATCTCCCCTGGGATGGATTCCAGCAGATTGAATATTCGCTGACATGCTAAACAAATCCATCTGCTGGAATACATCCCAACGGATGGATCCGCTGGTCTGTATAGACTCACCGGATCCATCCGTCTGAAGGGATCCCCCGCATGCGTCGTAATGATTCAACGCATGCGTGGAATTCCTTATATGACAGCGTCGCGCACGTCACCGCGTCATAATCGTGGCGACGGCGCAACACGTCATCGCCAGAGGATTTCGGCGCGGATTTCAATGCGATGCTGAAATCCTCGAGAGGATTTATCCGCGGAAACGTTCCGCTGGAACATATTCGCGGATAAATCCTCTCGTGTGTATGGGGCCTTACAAAGAACATCATTGAACCTAATGATTACCCTAATATTAAAGAGATAACAGTGCTCCAGGCCACTTCATAACATTATACGTAAAAAAAAGAACAAAAACATTTACCATAATAAAAACATTATAAGAATAAATGTAAATCAAAATATTTAATAATCCCATAGGTGAAATGGTATCTAGCTGTGAGGTCCATTTCACCTTAAGTTTTAATTTAATTTTCCTTTTTACCTCCTCTCCTTAAATGAGGAATCTGATTAATGACCATGAATCACAAATGAGCTGCAGTGTAAGGATTTTGATTTACTTTTATTCTTATGGTGTTATTGTTACTTTGTGTCTCTTTTTTATACTTCAATAATATACGAGCAGACACAAATAAATTGTAGCTGGAAAAAAGTGAAAAATACATTATCACTGCTTCCAAAGCACAGATAGAGGATGAAATGGCTAAAAATATTAAGACATAAGAAAAAATTAGATACAGTCTTAAAGGAGGTGGGTAATAGAAACAGAGCTGGCATGTTAAAACCCAGGGTTAGGTCAGCAGAATCAGATTCCTCTTCTAAATTGTCCTTTTTTTACATCTTATTCTAAGAAAAACCCCAGTAGTGATCAGATACCACCAAAAGAAATCTCTATTTGTGGGGAAAAACATGATAACAATTTTGTGTTGCATGACAGCGCAATTGACATTCAAAATGCGACAGCGCTAAAAGCTGAAAATTGGACTGGGCAGGAAGAGGGTAAAAGCGCCCTATATTGAAGTGATTAAGAACTTATAGACCTCACGGCCTTAAAGAGGAGGTCCGGGAAAAAAATAAAAATAAAAGCAGCTGCTGGCTTTTGCTGTCCCTCAATGTCGGCAGTAGGGTTCCCGGCGTGAAGCCGAAAGGCTACACTGCAACCACCATTGTGGGTAAGGTAACCTGGCGGTGTAGCCTTTCAGCTTCACTTCGGGAACCCTACCAGTGCATTTTTATAGCACTGTTTGCTGTAAAAATTACAATGGTCCCAAAATAGTGTCAAACGTGTCTGATGTGTCTGCCATAATGTCGCAATCACGATGAAAATCGCTGATCGCCGCCATTACTAGAAAAAAATATATTAATAAAAATGCAATAAAACTATTTATTTGGTAGACGCTATAAATTTTGCGCAAACCAATCAATAAACGTTTATTGCGATTTTTTTACCAAAAATATGTAGAAGAATACGTATCGGCCTAAACTGAGGGAAACAATTTTTTTTATATCTTTTTTGGGGATATTTATGTCAGCAAAAAGAAAAAAATATAGATTTTTTTTTCAAAATAGTCGCTCTTATTTTGTATATAGCGCAAAAAATAAAACCCAAAAAGGTAATCAAATACCACCAAATGAAATCTCTATTTGTGGGAAAAAAAGGATGTAAATTTTGTTTGGGAGCCATGTCGCACGGCCGCGCAATTGTCAGTTAAAGCGACGCAGTGCCAAATCGCAAAAAGGGGCCAGGTCCTTGAGCTGCATAATGGTCCGGGGCTTAAGTGGTTAAATAAATTAAACTACACATTCTTTTAAAGAGTTAGGAATTTTGTCTACCATTAACTTTTCCACTAACACTTAACACTAAAATTTTGATCCTATATTTAACTATACCTTAACCGCTTCTGGACCAGCCGCCGCAGTTATACTGTGGCAGGCTGGCTCCCCTGCACAAGCCGTCATAGCTGCACATCGGCTCTTTAAGACACCTCCGAAGCGTGTCCCCGGAGCCGATGCAAGTGCCTGGTGGTCGCTATGACCCCTGGGCCCCCGCGATTGCTCATTACAGAATGAGAACGGGGATGTACAAATCCTGATTCTCTCAGTCCCATCCTCCCTACAGTTAGAACACACAATAGGGAACACAGTTAACCCGTTGATCACCCCCTAGTGTTAACCCCTTCCCTGCAAGTGTCATTTATACACTAATCAGTGCATTTTTATAGCACTGATCGCTGTATAAATGACACTGGTCCCAAAAATGTGTTAAAAGTGTCCGATGTGTCCACCATAATGTGGCAGTCCCAATAAAGATAGCAGATCACAGTCATTACTAGTAAAAAAACTATCATAATAAAAATGCCATAAATCTATCCCCTATTTTGTAGACGCTATGGGGCAGATCCACAGAGCGAGTACGCCGGCGTATCTACTGATACGCTGGCGTACTTTCAAATTACCCGCGTCGTATCGTTGTTTTGAATCCTCAAAACAAGATACGACGGCATCTGGGTTAGATCCGACAGGTGTACGTCTTCGTACGCCTTCGGATCTAAGATGCAATTCTTCGGCGTCCGCTGGGTGGCGTTCACGTCGTTTTCCGCGTCGGGTATGCAAATTAGCTATTTCCGACGATCCACGAATGTACGAGCGGCCGTCGCATTTTTTTACGGCGTCTCTAGTCGGCTTTTTCCGGCGTATAGTTAAAGCTGGCATTTCGTCTCGTATAGTTAGACCTGCCATGTTAAGTATGGCCGTCGTTCCCGCGTTTATTTTGAATTTTTTTTTTTGCATAAGTCGTCGGTGATTCGGGATGGACGTAATTCACGTCTATGTTAAAAAAAATTACGTCCTTGCGACGTCATTTAGCGCAATGCACAGCGGGAAATTTAGGGACGGCGCATGCGCAGTTCATTCGGCGTGGGGACGCGATTCATTTAAATGAAACACGCCCCCTACTCGCCGATTTGAATTAGGCGCCCTTACGCCGCGAGAGATAGACTACGCCGCCATAACTTACGGCGCAAATTCTTTGTGGATTCGAAGTTTAAACAAGTAAGTTACAGCGGCGTAGCGTATCTCCCATACGCTGCGCCGGTGGAGATCTCTGTGGATCTGCCCCTATAACTTTTGCGCAAATTGGGTATTAATTATAGCAAAAAGTACAAAATATTGTGTTTTTATCAAAATTGTTGCTCTTTTTTTATAGTGCAAAATAAAAAAAACCTGCAGAGATGATAAAATACCACCAAAAGAAAGCTCTATTTGTGGTAAAAAAGGACGGCAATTTTGTTTTGGTACAGCATTGTACGACCGCGCAATTGTCAGTTAAAGTAACGCAGTGCCGTATCGCAAAAAATGGCCTGGTCTTTAAGCAGTCAAATCTTCAGGGGCTGAAGTGGTTAAAACCCCAGTTGTGTTTGATAGCTTATCAATTGTTTTTCTAATGCCATGCGTATGCGAAAAATTATAATATACAGTGATATAAAAAGTGAAATATATCAACAGGTTGACCTTTCACAGAGATAAAAAGCAGTAGTACAACTAGCATGTATTATACAATACTGGTTATCATCCTGAATTTTCTTTTGCAGTAATTAACACTTCTACATGCAATTTGCTTGTGTTATTTAGTCATTGACATTTATGTAGTGTCACCTATCAATTAGTGACCTATATTTGGAATTACATGTACATGAGCACATTTGCAATGATAATTATATATGGCATTTACAAACTGATATTTATGTAGTGAACCTCTTGTATGTCAGTTGTATAATTGCAACGGAAACTATTAAATACCTTTACTTCATGTTTTCTGATGGAGTTTGTAATTATTTGAAGAGATGCAATTATTTTTCTAGCGTGTAAGGTGGCTTGGAGTGGAGATTAGTATTATATTAGTATTATTACTGTGTTGTTCATTGTCTCTATCAGTTATCCTATCAGTTATCCTGTTGAGACCGACTGCTGTTACCACATTACTCTAAGGATCTATAAGAAGTCTAAATACCTATGTTATGACCCCTTGTACTCTACTGGTTAAAAGCCAGCTAAGCCTGTTGAGTTTAGAATAGGAAGGCTTTACTTGTGATTCTGTATATACTGCACTAGCTGCATGTTAATGATTCAGGAACGTAACTCCTGGAGGGCTTAAATAAATTAAAATGAATATTGTTCTTAAATATATGTGTGCAGTGTACTTTTATGGCTCTAGTTGAATGGGTAATGAATAGTGAGTTTAAGAAGCACTGCAAAGTTTATTAATTAGTTTAACAAAATGATTGTTGATGATTTGGAAGCCTTGCAGCTTCTTTTGCTTTGGGACTGAAGAACAGAACTATTTTCTTTATGTAAATTGCCTTTAGCTATAGAGGTGCATTCCTAATGTAACTATATTCTACTTTAAAAAAATGCTTTAATGTGTAAATCTAGACACATATTCATATTTTTAATAGTGTTAATAAATTAAGGTTACTGTCATTTCAAATACTGAATTATGTGCTGGTATACTTAGTAAAAGAGTATTTCCTTTACATGTCATTGAATGATTGAAACTGACACAGATACAGTGAATATTTGACTTAAATAAAGCAACCTAAAAGACAAAGGGCCAGATTCACAGAAAAAGTACGCCGGAGTATCTGCTGATACTCTGGCGTACTTTCAAATTTGCTGCGTCGTATCTTTATTTGTAATTCACAAACAAAGATACGACGGCTTTTGGCTAAGATCCGACAGGCGTACGGCTTCGTACGCCTTCGGATCTTAGGTGTAATTTTCTGGCGGCCGCTGGGTCGAGTTTGCGTCGTTTTCCAGCGTCGGGTATGCAAATTAGCTGTTCACGGCGATCCACGAAGGTACGCGCGTTCGTCGCATTCTCTTACGTCGTCGCTAGTCGGTTTTTCCCGTCGCAAACATAAGCCTGCTTTTTCATGGCTTACATTTAGAACAGCCATGTTAAAGTATGGGCGTCGTTCCCGCGTCGAATTTCAAATTTTTATTTTTTTGGCGTAAGACGTCCGGGAATACGAAACGACGTAACGCACGTCGCCGTTCAAAAAATACGTTGGGGTGCCATAATTTTGCGCAAAGCACGGCGGGAAATTTGCACATGGAGCATGCGCAGAACGTTCGGCGCGGGAGCGCGCCTAATTTAAATGGTACACGCCCTATTTGAATTAGGCGGGCTTGCGCCGGACGGCTTTACGTTACACCACCATAAGTTTACACGCAAGTGCTTGGTGAATTAGGCACTTGCGCTGAAAACTTGCGGCGGTGTAACGTAAAGACGATACGTTACACCGCCGCAGATCTCTGTGAATCTGGCCCAAAGTGCCAAATAGTTCATGCAATTCTAAAGTGTAACAGTGGATATTTAGCATTAGTAGTAACCAAGCTACTCTGGTACTAAAATCTAACTGGAAGCCTCTTTATATTTTTTTATTGCTGTGTGTCCCTATCAGGGCGATTTCCCCTAACTTTCTATCAGAACAGAAAACAACAGGAAATCTCCAACTAATGCCCCGTACACACGATCGGAATTTCCAATGGCCTAAAATCCGATGGAATTTTTCGTCCAGACCAAATTCCGACTGTCCAAAACGATGTGATGTAAAACCCTAAGACTAGCCGAGAAAAATTAAGTTCAATGCTTCCGAGCATGCATCGACTTGATTCTGAGCATGCATGGGTTTTTTCTCCGTCGGAGTTCCACACAGATGATAGGAATTTCCGATAGGATTTTTTTCCATCGGAAAAAAATAAATCATGTTCTATTTCTAAACTCAGATGGGGCCCACACACGGTCAGAATATCCAATGAAAAAATTCCATCTGACTTTTTTCATCGAAAATTCTGATTGTGTGTACGCGGCATAAGGATGGCCATACACAATTTGAATCTCACCCTGTTCAGCAGGGACCAGTCAATATTCAAACCATTAATGGGCAGGCTGAATTTACCAAGTTGATTGATCAACTTGGGTAAAACCAGCCTACTGGATTATCTTGCGATGGTCGCTAATGGCTGCTATAGCCGCTAACAATAATTTGCTCTATGTATGGCAGCCTTATACACATGCCAAAAATAAACAACAACACTTTTTTAGTTGGGTGGCTTGGAAAGACTTGGATTTTCTGAAAGAAATGTTTTATTGCTGTCTGTGCTTTCCTGTTTCATTGACAACTGGACCATCCATTGTTTATATGAAAGTTAGGACAAGAAGCAAGGCTCTCCCCACCATGCAGATAATAAAAAAAAAGTTTGGTTCACAGAAGGTTTGATGAATCCATAATAAAGGCCACAAACACAAAACATATCACCAAACCCTACTGAAGTCTATGGGAGCCAACACTTGCTATTCCCATCTGGCTTTTTTTTTTACCAGACCAATTTGCAAATTATTCTTAAAACAAATACTGCTACTGGGAACATGTAGAAATGTGGAAAAAAATGTTTAAAAAAGGCAGTTATTTGAGGAAAAGGGTCTTTTAATGTGGATTAAAGAGCATACACACATGCTTTCATTAAGATGCTTCTAGGATGCCTTGCATGTGAATTTAGGGAGCTGTGTCATGTAGTTCTTTAACTGCTTTCCGACCAGCTGCCGTCATTATACCTTCCCGCGGACCGTTGTAGTTGTACGTCAGTTCCTTTAAGCGGGATAGCAGGCCCACACGGTGTGACAATGCTCATGATGACCACTGCCACTAGAGGCAGAACAGGGACGTGTGTGTGTAAACACACACATCCTTTTTCTGTGAGGAGAGGAGATGCAGATCGTGAGTTCCTACAAGCTAGGAACCACGATCTGTCATCTCCTATAGTAAGTCCCCTCCCCCACAGTTGGAACACACATTAGGGAACACAGTTAACCCCTTGATCGCCCCCTAGTGTTAACCCCTGCCAGTGACATTTAGACAGTAATCAGTGCATTTTTATAGCACTAATCTCTGTAGAAGTGTCAATGGTCCCAAAATAGTGTCAAAAGTGTCCGATATGTCCATCATAATGTCGCAGTCGCAATAAAAGTCTCAGATCACCGCCATTACTAGTAAAAAAAAAATGATAAAAATGCTATAAATCTATCCCCTATTTTGTAGATGCTATAACTTTCGCGCATATGAAAAAAGTGTAACGCTTATTTTTTTCCATAAGTCAGTTGACAACACATGTCAAATGTTGCAAACATACATATACATGAAATCTTAATTTCAGTGACACCAAGTGACTAAGTGTGATCCGTGAAAAAAAATTGTAACAAATCAGAATGAAGCAGTCCTCTATTGTGACCAAACACAAATAACAGTCCAAAAGTGTAGAAAAAACTGCAAGGTTGAAATGAAGAATTCCACATGGATATGACCCACTTTGTGAAAGGATAGAGACACCACCACCGATATATGGAGGAGGCTTCCCAGATGGTGTTGACTTGGTGAGGTATATACCACCCAAGTCAAAACAGGCTTGCATAATCAGTCAGCAAGATGTATCCAGCTGGTCCTGAATCCACATATTAGTTGTCACCACAAATTCCAATAAACACCAGGAAGTGTAAACTACATGTAGTCTTGTTGGAGCCAGAGGTACAGTAACCACATAACATGCCTAATGGAAAAAAAAACTCACATAGCGTGATACCATACAAGGTAATATTTATTAAAGCAAATAAAAATTAGCACTCACATTTGGAAGAACGTCATAAGCAGATGTGTGTGAATCTGGGGTGATGACTGTTTAGTTGAAAAACATCGGATGGACCCATTCATGCACATTGCTCTTGCACTTTGTAGTATGCATATGACGTTCTTCCAAATGTGAGTGTTCATTTTTATTCTTTTTAATAAATACTACCTTGTACGGTATCACACTATGTGAGTTTTTTCCCATTACGCATGTTATGTGGTTAAGTCAACACCATCGGGTAAGCCTCCATATATCGGTGGTGGTGTCTCTATCCTTTCATAAAGTGGGTCATATCCATCTGGAATTCTTAATTTCAACCTTGCAGTTTTTTCTACACTTTTGGACTGTTATTTGTGTTTGGTCATTCTGATTTATTTGTTACAATTTTTTTTGTTGTTCCGAGTTTGTCAGGAAAGGTTTCACCTGCTGGTGGTGCTGGCGGTTCTATGGATCGCAGTGCTGGTGTCCACCAGCAGGTGTCTGCTAGGAGTCTGGAACTATTAGGCCCCGTACACACGACCAGTTTCCTCGGCAGAATTCAGCTTCCGACCGAGTTTCTGGCTGAATTCTGCCGAGAAACCCGGCCGTGTGTACACTTTCGGCCGAGGAAGCCGACGAGGAGCTTGGCGAGGAAATAGAGAACATGTTCTCTATTTCCTCATTGTTCTATGGGAGCTCTCGCCCCGCCGAGCTCCTCGGCGGCTTCAGTGCTGAACTGGCCGAGGAACTCGATGTGTTTGGCACGTCGAGTTCCTCGGCCGTGTGTACGAGGCCTCAAAGTTTTCACCTGCTGGTGGCACTGTTAGATCTTTGGGCCGCAGTACTGGTGTCCACCAGCGGGTGTCTCCTGGCAGTGTGGAGCCCACATCATCCCTGCGATCAGGCGTCACATGAGGCTAATTGCAGGTGTGTGTATATATACCCAGCAAGCATTCACACACTTGCCTTGGTATTGTCCTTGAGTCCTGACCCGTACCTGTGATCCTGAAGCCTCGTACACACGACAGAGGAACTCGACGGGCGAAACACATTGTTTTCCTCATCGAGTTCCTTGTCAGGCTGTCGAGAAACTCGACAAGGCAAGTTTCTCCATTCCCGTCGAGGAAATAGAGAACTTGCTCTCTTTTTGGCTCGTGGAGTTTTTTGACAGTTTTCTCGACGAAAATGTAGACACGACCGATTTCCTCGGCAAAAAAATATCTCCCAGCAAGTTTCTTGCTGTTTTTTGCCAAGAAACTCGGTCGTGTGTACGAGGCCTGAGAACCTGTACCTGAGCCTGATCCTGAACCTGATAGTTAGCCTATCCTGATCCTGTCCCTCCTGTTTTTTTTATTGATTTTTTTTCTTTTCCATATCCATATAAACATTTCACATCTTAGATTTGTCAACTTACTCAAAAGCTTCTTAAAAAAAAAACATATTAATAAAAATCATTCCATTACAATTACATAAAATACACTTATACATTTACACATTTACACGTTTGACCTCTTCCTTATCCCTTTCATATATTGGTGTTATTCCATCTCACTTCCGTATCCCCCTACCCTGAAGTCGTCGTAACATTCTCTATCCAATTCACCCATATTTTTTTCAGATTTCTTCCCATTTCCTCTGTTACAATAAGTCTCCCTATACAGCAGGGGTCTCCAAACTGAGGCCCGAGGGCCAGATGTGGCCCTTGCTAGCCTTTATCCGACCCTCAGGCACTATCCCTCTCACTGATATGAGGTACTATTCCTTCACTGACACCAACAAGGAGGCACTATTTCTTCCACTGATACCAATGATGGGATACCATTCCTCCTACTAATAGGGACACTACTCCTCCTCCTACTGACCACCAACCCTGAGGCCATATTTATTCTCACTGATGCCCAGCCCAAGACATTTTCGGCCACAGTCTGGCCCTTCTAAAGTCTGAAAAAAATAAACTGGCCCTTCGTTTGAAAAGTTTGGAGACCCCTGCTATACAGTGACAAATTACTATTTACCACATTTTTCCATTGTGCTAACGAGGGGGCTTCCACCCTCTTCCAATTTAAAACTATTGCCTTTCTTGCATAGAAAAGCAGCAGGCCCACCTGTGTTCGTCTTTCTATAGAGACCTTATTTTTTCTCCACTAGTCCCAGTAGGCAGATTTCTGCCTCTAGGTCGAGCGAAACTGTCGTCACTTTATCAATAACTCTCAGGATCTCTACAAAATACCATTATCTTAGGACAGGACCAGAATATATGGATAAAGGTACCTGCACATCTCCAACAGTTTTAAGAATCTAATAGGGATATTTTGAACAATTTATATGGTGTAACTTTAAATTGAATTAATTTATCTCATAGTGAGACTAAAATCTGGAATGGAAATGTATATATCTCCTGTCCCTCCTGTTTATCTGTCCACCTTATCCCTGTCCTGTCTTGCTCCTTGTGCCATCTGCTGATCTCCCGCGTATGACTCTGGCCTGGCTTCATTTATGGCTCTGGTTATTCCCCTGGTATTTCCCTTCCATTGTATTTACTTGTTCAGTCTGTTGTTTGTGTGTCACTGTTTTGTTGTGGGTTTGTTGTACACTATGTGATATTGGAGGTGTGTTTATCTATATTCACTTTTCTTAAGTAACATTCATTATTTCACTTACATGCGTTTGGTTTACTCTGTTGTAGTCCACACTGTTCTGGTCACACCTGTTACTGACAGAGTTGTCTAATATGACTGCAATTATTTGCTATGGTAGTATGTACACAAAGCAGTGTTAAATAAACCCAGCGCATATCACTCTGCCCATCTTCTGCAAAAGTCACATAATATGACGCAACACATAGAACAGAGCCATGTGACATCATCGCGCACCATAACGGGAAGTCAAGGTGCTGCTATTTTCCATGAGCCTGATCTGCATACTATGAGATACACTGTTTCTGTTTTTATCTATGTGAGTGTATCACCTGATACATTTTTAATTGTTAAACATATTATTACACCATAGGAGTGTGTTACTTTATCTTAATTTGGGACATTGAGTGCACATAACAGATCACCTAGACGGGCAGACACTGTATGGGCTAGAGAAACCAGATGGAAAGAGAGAATGAGACCTGGATGATTTAAGACCACTTTAAGTGTCCTCAAGTGCCTAAGACCAATGTGATGAGGGTCACAGTTATAAGGTGGATGGCACTGTTTGCACAGTTTGTGGTGGAGCACATGGAAGTTGGTGGTCAGCTGATTAAATAAAAGACACATTTATAGTATAATTTATATCTCTATTCTATTCACAACTGATTTAGATATTGTATGTTTGTTTTGGGGGTTATACTTGCACTGCGTGATAGAACCCCCTTGTTTTGTTATGGACACTAAAGTGTTCTTCTGAATTCTTCCAAGTGGAGGTCAGGGATGTAAGCACATCAAGTACTGTCAGTACTTGATTCATTTGGAAGCAGTACAGGAGAAACATTAGGACCACTAATCTATATCTCCATAAAGAAGACCTGCCATGTAAAAATATACTATATATAGGTCCTTGTCACTCCCTTTTTGATAAAACTAAAGTAAAAAAAATATAGAAATATACTAAAATAAATAAAATAAAAAACTAAGGGCCAGATCCACAAAAGGGATACGCAGGCGTATCTGCTGATACGCCGTCGTATCCCTGTTTTTATCTATGCGGCTGATTCATAGAATCAGTTACGCATAGATATCCCTAAGGCCTCGTACACACGACCGGATCTATCCGCTGGAATTGATCCGCGGATCAGTTCCAGTGGACAAATCCGGTCGTCTGTACGGCCTAGCGGATATTTATCCGCAGAGATTCCTCGGGCCGGACCATTTCAAGCGGATAGAAATTTCTTAGCATGCTAAGAAATCTATCCGCTTGGATCGGGACCAGCGGATTGATCCGGTGGTCTGTACAGACTCACCGGATCAATCCGTCCGCTCCCCTCCCTAGCATGCGTCGTAATGATTCGACGCATGCGTGGAAGTACTTACCTTCCAGCATCGCGCACGTCGCTGTGTCATCATCGCGGCGACGGCGCGACACGTCACCGCGGATGAATTCCACGCGGATTTTGATCCGATGGTGAGTACAAGCCATCGGATCCAAATCCGGAGGAGGAATCTCCGTTTCCAGCGGAGATCCCCTCGTGTGTACGGGGCCTTAGATCCGACATGTGTAATGGACTTACACTGTCGGATCTTAGGATGCAGTACCGCGGCCGCCGCTGGGGGCATTTCTCGTCGAAATCCAGCGTCGGGTATGCAAATTAGCACTTACGGAGATCCACAAAGCTTTTTCCCTTCGTTATTTCTCCGTAAGTGTTAGTTTGCCGTCGCAAAATTAGGGCTGCTTTTACAAAGTGTAAACTTAGTACATCATGTAAAAGTATACCCTTCTTTACTGCGTCGCTGTCAAAATGTTTTTACATTTTTTTTTCCCGCCGCATCTCTTTTTTACCCGTCGCGATTCACAAAACTTGGGGCAATGTAACGTAGCGCAAAGCACGTCGGGAAATTAGCGTCGGGAGCATGCGCAGTACGTCCAGCGCGGGAGCGCGCCTAATTTAAATGAGACTCGCCCCATTAGATTGGGCACGCCTTGCGCCGGACAGATTTAAATTACACCGCTGCAAATTCCTAGGTAAGTGCTTTGTGGATCGGGCACTTAGGTAGAAATTTTGCGGCGGTGTAACTTAAATCGGAACATTTAAGTTGCGCCCGCTGGTTGTGGATCTGGCCCTAAATTTTTACAAGATCACCAGAGAATATTTTAACCACTTCAGATCTCGCCCATAATCAAATGACGTTCACAGATGTAAACACACAGATCCATGTCCTGTCAGAGGTGAGGAGACCGATGTGTGTTTCCCAGTACAGAGGAACACAGATCGGTCTCCTCCCCTTGTGAGCCCCCTCCCTCTACAGTTAGAATCACTCCCTAGGGAACATATTTAACCCATTCAGCACCCCTAGTGTTAACCCCTTCCCCGCCAGTTGTATAGCACTAATTACTGTATAAATGTGAATGGTCCCAAAAATGTGTCAAAAGTGTCCGATGTGTTCGGTGCAATGTCACAATCACAATAAAAATCGCAGATCGCCACCATTACTAGTAAAAGTGAAACTAAATAAAAATGCAATAAATCTATCCCCTATTTTGTAGATGCTATAACTTTTGCGCAAACCAATAAATAAACGCTTATTGCGATTTTTTTAACGAAAATATGTAGAAGAATACATATCGGCCTTTTTTTTTTATTGTGATATGTATTAACCAGTTCCCGACCCCCGCATGTACATATACGTCCACAATATGGCACGTACAGGCACATGGGCGTACACGTACGTCCTCGCCTATTAGCGGGTGGGGGGTCCGATCGGGACCCCCCCCGCTACATGCGGAGGTCGGGTCCGCTCGGGGAGCGATCCGGGACCACGGCGCGGCTATTTGTTTATAGCCGCTCCGTCGCGATCGCTCCCCGGAGCTGAAGAACGAGGAGAGCCGTGTGTAAACACGGCTTCCCCGTCCTTCACTATGGCGGCGCATCGATCGCGTCATTCCCTTTATAGGGAAGACACGATCGATGACGTCATTCCTACAGCCACACCCCCAAACAGTTGTAAACACATACTAGGTGCACCCTAACTCCTACAGCGCCACCTGTGGTTAACTCCCAAACTGCAACTGTCATTTTCACAATAAAGAATGCAATTTAAATGCATTTTTTGCTGTGAAAATGACAATGGTCCCAAAAATGTGTCAAAATTGTCCGAAGTGTCCGCCATAATGTCGCAGTCACGAAAAAAATTGCTGATCGCCGCCATTAGTAGTAAAAAAATAAAAAAAAATAAAAATGCAATAAAACTATCCCCTATTTTGTAAACACTATAAATTTTGCGCAAACCAATCGATAAACGCTTATTGCGATTTTTTTTACTAAAAATAGGTAGAAGAATACGTATCGGCCTAAACTGAGGAAAAAAAATGTTTTTATATATGTTTTTGGGGGATATTTATTACAGCAAAAAGTAAAAAATATTGCTTTTTTTTCAAAATTGTCGCTCTATTTTTGTTTATAGCGCAAAAACTAAAAACCGCAGATGTGATCAAATACCACCAAAAGAAAGCTCTATTTGTGGGGAAAAAAGGACGCCAATTTTGTTTGGGAGCCACGTCGCACGACCGCGCAATTGTCTGTTAAAGCGACGCAGTCCCGAACTGTAAAAACACCTTGGGTCTTTAGGCTGCATATTGGTCCGGGGCTTAAGTGGTTAAATCAAAAAGTAAAAAATATTGTGTTTTTTTTTCAAAATTGTCGCTCTTCTTTTGTTTATAGCGCAAAAGATAAAAACCACAGAGGTGATCAAATACCACCAAAAGAAAGCTCTATTTGTGGGAGAAAAAAAGGACATCAATTTTGTTTGGGTGCAACGTCGCATGACCGCGCAATTATCAGTTAAAGTGATGCAGTGCTGTATCGCAAAAAGTGCTCTGGTCAGGAAGGGGGTACATTTTCTGGGCTGAAGTGGTTAATGAAAACTTTGGGCCAGATTCACAGAAGAGATACGACAGCGTATCTCCTGATACGCCGTCGTATCTCTGTGATCCACCCGTCCTAACTATGTGGCCGATTCATAGAATCAGTTACGCATTGCTAGACCTAAGATCCGACAGGTGTAATTGACTTACACTGTCGGATCTTAAGGATGCAATTCTATGCCGGCCGCTAGGTGGCGAGGCCATTGCAGTTGGCGTAGAATATGCAAATGACTAGTTACGGCAATCCACGAAGATCCGCGCATTCATCGCAATCCCGTACGTCGTCGCTAGTCGTTTTTACCCATCGCAAAGTTACACCTGCTTTAACATGGCTTATCTTTAGATCAGCCATGTTAAAGTATTGCCGTCGTTCCCGCGTCGAATTTTGATTATGCGCAGAACGTTTGGTGCGGGAACGCGCCTAATTTAAATGGTGCCCGCCCCATTTGAATTAGGCGGGTTTGCGCCAAACGCATTTACGTTACACCACCACAAGTTTACAGGTAAGAGCTTTGTTAATCAGGCACTTACGCTGTAAACCTGCGGCGGTGTAATGTAAATGGGATACGTTACGCTGCCGTGGAGCAACGTAATTCTTTCTGAATCTGGCCCTTTAATTGTAAAAAAGGTTAAAAAAATAAAACTTTTCAGATTGTAACATGTTAAACATGTCTGCTGAAAAACATTACTCTCAGTCAGGTAAAAACTAAATTGATTAGCTTTAATACCAAATGTATACAGCCCATGACTCCTTCCTTGTTTTCCATCTTTGCTGCCTCTATCAGTCTCTTCAGCATTCAAAACTTCCAAGAGTGTCAGGTGCCTTTGTCCCCCACTGCATGCTGTGGTTCCATCCTCTGACTCCAATGTCAGTACAGGATTTAGCAGTGAGGTGTCAAAGAATAAAACCAATGCATGAGCTGGGGGACATAGGCATGTCAAAACTGTAAATTTCAGATGGGTCTTATGTAGACTGCAAGTTCCAATGATTCTGATTTAATTTTTTCACCTGACAGGGGCACTTTATGTCCATTCCATATGTATCACTGTTATAATTAGTAATGTATCACATTTAAAAAGACCAGTGCTGGAGAACGGCCAGATGACTTACCTACAGCTATGTAATTATTTCCTAAAAGCTAATACACATAACACCTACGCATTATATTCTACAACTCCATACCTGACTTATCTGACTTGCTTCATTCCTCAGCTTTATGGCCTTCTTTGCTTCGGGATTAAAGACACGTTTCTGCTTTCCCATGATAAGCTTCAAACCTACAAGGGGTGCCATAAATGTTAGGTTTGCAAGGGTCTATATAAACAAAACATTAGCCTAACTGTATATTGCAGTAAGGCTTGCAGACATCTGTCAGCTGGCTTGTGCTCACAAGATAAGATGTAGAATACAAAACTGATTTTTTTACAGCAACTTTACACCTAAATCCTGTCTATTGCACCTGTGAATACAGCTAAACGACAGGCAAACAGCTAATAACATAATTGAAATACATATATCTGAGCCATGGCATTTTCTATGATGTAAAATGTTCAGGAAAATAATTGAAAATCAAATCCCCCCATACATGTATGCATGAATGCACATTAACAACCACCCATTAGGTAAACTACTATTTCACTCAACATAAAGAGTGTTGCAAAAATTCATACATCTTACTTTCATAATGCACAGACAGCATCAAAAGTATCAGGTAGTTAGTGCTGGAGGCTAATAGAGAGAGGGCTTCCCTTGCGGCTAAGTTGCACACTCCCCTGAGGGTGGAACAGGAGGAGCCAGGTCTAAAGTTGCACTTGTCACCTTCTGCAATGTTTTTAGTAATGTTCTGACTAGGATCACCCAGGAGTACAGTTGATGCACTGTAGTGGTGTCTGTAGACAGGTGACACCCGTGAGAAGCAGCAAGTTTTTGGTGGCACAGAGAACAGGAAAGAAGTCAGTTCGAAGCCAAGGTCAGGGGCCAGGTAGGGATCAGAGCAAGCATCGTCAGGAGGATAGTTGGGGTCATACACAGGAGCAAACCATTGTCAGGTCAGGAGGCAGGCAGAAGACAGGTCCAGAGGAAGTCGAGTTAGTAATAGGAATTCGTAAAAGAAAGGGTATCACAGGAACAAACACACTGGAGAGCTGAAGATCAACCAGCAATTGCAGATAGTGTCTGGTTTACTTATAAAGTCTATTTGGCACCAAACCATGCTGAGTGTGTGCATAACTATGCACCACTGTGCATGTGCATTCTGGGGTGCATCTATGCATGCATAGATGCACATCCTTGTGCACCTGTTGTTCGCCAGTGCACATTCCCACGTCCATGCAAAGTACTGGCAGGAATGCCAGGTTTTTGGACACACCTCTGCCAGGGACAGTGCCTTGACAAAAGATGAAGTCACAATTTGTTTAATAAAGATAAAGCCTATACATAACAGAAATGTAGTTTACGGTTAGCCATGCACATTAGGAGTTCACTTGTTAAATGCTAAACAGCTGTCAGAATACCTGAACAGTGACTGCATCTGATTGGCTTCTTCAACCAATAAGTGTACCAAGCTGTGGTACCATCAGGTGCATCCACAGGTTGAATTTGATCTGATAAAAAGTGGAGTTCCACCCATTTTTTTATGTTTGTCTGTGCTGCATGCTCTAATCTCATAGTGTTCAGAATGGACAATTTTTATTTAATTTGTTGCTTGTAAATACCTTTATTTTGTAGTCCTTCATTACTTCCTCCTCATTATTTGCCTAGGCTATTTGCAAGGGTTTCTGGGATAGGCATCATGTTTCCCAGTAGTCCTTGCAAACCTGACGGAAACCTATTACATTGCTTGTGCACTGAGCATGTGCGAGATATGCAAAGCTGAAATCCAGGAAGTCATACAGTCTGGCTTCATAATGTCCACACTTAAGATGGCCACGGTCTATTTCTAGATTATAAACTTTTTTTATCTAAATGCTGTAACAACCTAACAAAACGGACCTTAGTTTACAGACTAACTTTACTAGAATACATTAAGCTTGTGTATTACAGGGGTATTTATATTTAAAAAGTGAAATTGTGGGTGGAACTCCCCTTTAAGTTGGAATTGGCCAAGATTCAAGCCATGTGGGCAGCATTATTATCTTTCCATACATTAGAATAATGCTTTATTAAAATGAATGTATAGGTTACTCCTTCAGGAATCAATAGAGCAAAGAAAAAGACTTGTCCTGCATTGTATAAACCTTAGAAAGACACTATGGGGTTAATTTATACAAAAAATTGGACTTGCAAAAGCATCAGCACTTATGCAAATGTAGCATATAAAACCTTATGGCCCGGATTCACATACATCGGCTCATATTTATGCCGCCGTAGCGTATCTTTTTTAAGCTACGCCGGCGCAGCGCAGAGAGGCAAGCACTGGATTCACAAAGCCAGTGCTTCCAAATCTACGCTGGGTTTCTTAGGCGTAAGTCATCGTAAGTGGAAGTGGGCGTGAGCCATGCTAATGAGGTGTGACCCCATGCAAATGATGGGCCAAGCGCCAGATAGATACGAATAACGAACGGCGCATGCGCCGTCCCATGGACGCATCCCAGTGCGCATGCTCAGAATCACGTCAGAACAAATGCCTAAGATACGACGGATCACTGCCTACGACGTGAACGCCCAGCCATATTCACGTACAACGTAAACAACGTAAAATATGACGGCTTGTGTTCTCTGTTCCAAACCTTTGCATGGGTTGCGCCTCATATATAGGGAATAACTTTACGCCAGACGTACGACTTACGCAAACCGCGTATATTATGCGCCAAGCGCAAGTACGTTTGTAAATCGGCGTATATCCCTCATTTGCATATGTGCCTAGAAAATCAATGGGAGGGGCAAATGTGCCCAGCCTAAATATGCGCCCGCGATACGCCGGCGTAGACAAGTTACGTTGGTCGGATGAAGCCTATTTTCAGGCGTATCTAGTTTTGTGGGCACGGCGCACAGATACGACGGCACATATTTACACTCGAGATACGTCGGCGTAAGTGCTTTGTGAATCCGGGCCAAAATGTTTGTAATATGTGTGTAATAGTTTTCTTGTTGCCTTTCCCGGAGCAAATGTAGCAATCCCTAAGATTTTATCCTAAGAAAAAAAAACTATAATGCTGCGTACACACGATCGGTCCATCCGATGAAAACGGTCTGATGGATTTTCCATCGGTTAACCGATGAAGCTGACTGATGGTCAGTCGTGCCTACACACCATCAGTTAAAAAAACGATCGTGTCAGAATGCGGTGACGTAAAACACAACGACGTGCTGAAAAAAAGTTCAATGCTTTCAAGCATGCGTCGACTTGATTCTGAGCATGCGTGGATTTTTAACCGATGGACGTGCCTACAAACAATCGTTTTTTTTCTATCGGTTAGGTATCCATCGGTTAAATTTTAAAAACAGGATTGAATTTTAGCATACCATGAAAGTTAACATTCACCATTAAAGAAAGTACTGTAGGCTAACACTATAGGCACATAACATTCAACCAGCAAGGGAAATAATGAAAAAGACTTATACACTATAGTATATACTGTCTATGGAGATTCTTGCATGAACAGTCAAATGAATGGGTGTTCAACCAAATAGACCTGTCAGTTCTCAGCCAGGGATTCATGACTGGGAGTTCATTGTAAACAAACTGTGGGGGAGAAAAAAAAATTCCAAACACCCCCCCCCCCCTTCAAAAAAAAATAAAAAAAATAAGAATAAAATCATACCAGGTTCTTTAGGTCAGGTGTGGATTTTTTGTTTCATCCATTTTTATTGAGTGAACATAAAAAAAATCATATGACATTATATTGTAACATTTTAATGTGTTAAGGTACAGTAAGAAAGAACATCAATCTGTATCTGAAGGGCATAATCTAGTAGTAATTGAGAGTCATTCAATACATTTCAGGAAAGTACATTCTATGTTGTTCATCTATGTTTTAAACAAACATCGTTTTTTTTACTGTAACTTATAGATGAGAAAGTTGTATTTTTTTTTAACATTTGTAGTGTAATTTTATTAAATGTAATTTTATGATTATTTTTAAATAGTAATAAATAAATACATAAGAGGGGGGGGGGTTATTCCTCTTTTATTTATTCTTTTCTCTCTTGTCAGGTGTGGATTTTAAGGAGGACCTCAGAAAAAAAATCTAGTTATAAAGATTTAAAGGGGTTAGAAGGTGCCCTTTGCGCTGACACTGTCACTTTTGTCATACATGGGCAGAGGTCTGCTTTGGTTAAGAACCTGTTTTCAAGCCGTTGAATGGAAAATAAAAGAGAAGCAACATGCTGAAAATGTAAACATGTCCACAGCCTTGGGCTTTCAGCAATGTGCAAAGCAGTGGAACCTCCATTGGCTGATAAAGAGGATTACAAGAAGCTAGAATACTGATAGATTTAGGTATTTATTCTGAATGAGTCTAAACACATTTGTGCATTTTTTAATGAATATATAATTGGATTATATTCTGGTGTTTATATTTGCTTGGTGTTCAGCATTAACTTACAAGGAAATGTGCATACAGTTTAAATTCTGACAGAAGCAAGCAGAGTGTTCAAGTAAGGTTGTGTTTGTTTTATAAAAGGTCCTCCATTAGAAGGAAAATGTCAACTTGCAGGCCGTCATAGACTGAAATGCAGTTATTTTTATTTAGCCTTTCTGTTACAGTGAGCCCAATATTGTTAAGTGCTCATATGTTTATTGCTTGAATATGCCTAGCACAGAAGGGAAGTTTTTTTTTTTTTTTTTTTTTATCTACAAAACTGCAATGGAAGTAATAGAAATGAAGGACAGTTTTATACAGGATGAAAAATCCATGATTTTGTGAACAACTAGCAACCTACCATATGGCTCAATATTTGCTTGCTCCCAAATGTAGAGCAGAATATCAGTATTGAAAAACAAAGATAAATAGACCAGCTTGGAATTAGAGACTGAGGGGCAGATCCACAAAAAAATTACGCCGGCGTATCTCTTGATACGCCACGTAATTTCAAATTTTGCGCGTCGTATCTTTGTTTTGTATCTACAAAACAAGATACGACTGCATCTCGGATCGATCCGACAGGCGTACGTCTTAGTACGCCGTCGGATCTTAGATGCATTTTTTCGGCGGCCGCTAGGTGGCGCTTTCGTCGAATTCTGCGTCGAGTATGCAAATTAGCTAGTTATGGCGATCCACGAACTTACGTCCAGCCGGCGCATTTTTTTACATCGTTTGCGTTCGGCTTTTTCCAGCGTATAGTTACCCCTGCTATTATGAAGCGTACTCAATGTTAAGTATGGCCATCGTTCCCGCCTCGCATTTTGAATTTTTTACGTCATTTGCGTAAGTCGTTCGCGAATAGGGATTTGCGTAGAATGACGTCACTCGTCGTAAGCATTGGCTTGTTCCGGTTTAATTTCGAGCATGCGCACTGGGATACTCCCACGGACGGCACATGTGCCGTTAAAAAAAAATGTTTACGTCGGGTCACAACGTATTTACAAAAAAAATGCCCCCATCACATCTATTTGAATTCCGCGCCCTTACGCCGCCAAAGATACACTAAGTTACTGTGGCGTAGTGTATCTTAGATACGCTGCGCCCGGCGGAAAGATGCGCCGAGGTACTTGAATCTACCCCTGAGTATGTATTCTTCACCTGTAAATGTAAGAGGGCTTGAGTTAATAAATATTCCATAACTTAGTATGCTTTGTCAGAGCAACCATATTGAGTTTGTCAAAACAGCTTAAACTCCTGTTCAAGCAAAACTGTGTGAGCATCTCTATGAACGACTTACTCAACAAACTGTGCAAGAAGCAACATGAAAATAGTATTAGCCCATGGAAGCCCATGGCACCCATGGTAGAATTCAATTTAATAATTTCTGATTAGTACATAATTGTACCTAATTGGTTGATACATGCTCTGTACTTTGCTATTTGCACTGTTTTATCAAACGTGTTTGTATGTGTCTAGATTGTTGTCATCAATATTATTCAAATATAACTCCAAAATGTATAAAAATAAATAATAGTAGTCCCCATAATAATAATGTCCGGTATCTTTCAGCCTACTTCTTGTGAGCCATGGCAATCACATATATGACGCGGGTAATTTGAAAGTACGCCGGCATATCAGTAGATACGCCGGCGTACTTGCTCTGTGGATCTGCCCCTATTAGTCCAAGATTATTCTACATAGAGATGAAAGATAGAGAAAAGATTTGAATTATAGAGACAGTGTTGGGGTAGACCATTCCACATGAATGATGAACATTCGACGAAGTAGCGAAAAACATACAAACGTTGAATCTGTCATTGAAGGCTTATGGTGTCTGTCAAAATTTCTAAGAAGATTCGTCAAGCAGCTAAACTGTACGACACCACAATCGTACATTTCCAGTCAAACGCTCGGTCCATAGGCTATAGAAGAATTTGAATGTTGGTTGACTAGTAGTAATTATTTATAAACCAGAGAAATCACAGTTTAACATAGGAGTCTATGCAAGGGGTGCCCGGCTTTGAAAAATTGATGCTCCCCGGTCGTAGGTCCCCCGGACAACAAACTTTGCCCACTTGTAGAGGAAAATGCTACATGTGTGCCAAGTTTGGGGTCCAGGGGACTCAAGTATAAGCCGAGGGAGGCATTTTCAGCGCAATAAAATGTGCTGAAATACTTGGCTTATACTCGTGTATATACAGTAATTTATTTGTTTGTCAGTGATATGCCTCATTTAGTCCCATGGGCCAATGAATCATGTTGTGTAATGGTTAAATAGGGATGGAGGTACAGCACTATATGCACCAGATCACAAATCTGTTGTTAAGTACAGATATAAGGATTTCAATTTTCGTTGAACATTATTATTAGCTGCATGCTTATTTTTGGCGTGCAATTTGGCAGAATTAAATGCAGAACAAGGCATGGTAAATCAGTAATGGAGGAATCAGCTGAAGAAAAACAAAATACTTGTGACCAATCCTTTGACGATTTCCAACACAACTTCCTCAGTTTGGGTGTTGCATACCTTTTAATTGCACTGACATGATTATACATTTTGTGCATTTTTCTGTCTATACCACCCAAATTTTTGTAACAGAGTAAGTACAGTAAGAGCTTGCAAAAAGCATTATATTCTAATATAATGTTTACTGATAAATATACTCCATTACATTTCTGGCTGCACTTTTGCTTATCTGTGTTACAGGATATCATAAAGTTGCTAAGCTGGAATAGATATATGCAGTGCAAATGCTAAAATGTTACATATCATAGGAAGTATGATAATAAATATAACACAATACAAGCGGTGCATTCAGACTAATAAAAATGGCTAGCTATGCCTGTTTTCCTGCTTCTGTTTGCTCAGTGATTTTCTTAATACAAAGATAAGCTTATTGTTTATTATTATTTTTTTAACTGCTGGATGGCGAATAGATGTGATTTGAAAAAAGTTATTGATCCTTGCATTGAAACTTGTGATTCTTGCAACTTTGTATGTAAGACTTGAGCCTGATCGATAAAATGATAAGACTGGAAGAAAAGTATATTGTCTGTATTTCCCATAAAAAATATATATTTTTTTTCATGCCATGTAAAATAGAAGAACATACATAACGTGTGACTTGTCACAAAATAAATATTTGTGATGATATTGCTTTACCTTCTCAAATTGCTAGTTGCCTGGCTGTCATGCAGATGTGATGGCTTCAATGTTTTCTGGGTCACTGACCTGGAACAAAAATGCAAAACAGACAATTAAAAAAAAAAATACACATTTGATTGGCTGCACACTTGTTTTGAGTCACCGATTTAAAGCATTGAAGCAAGGGGGTAAAAAAAACAGTCTGCAGTGAGTTCTTTTTTTTAGGAGAGGTCATAAATGGCAGCCTCAATCATTCTCATGACTGGAAATTCCAGACAATTTTTTAAACTATAATTCTGAATTGAGTGGGGGAATGCTGAGAACCTCTATGTTTTTTTTTTTTTTAATGCTGTGTATCCCTTTGTTATGCAGAGGTTTCCTTACCATGACATAAGGACACAAAATTAGGGGAGCGGGTGTTACTAGTAAGTCACAGACAGCAATGCAAATCTGAGGTACTAACCACTCCCTCCCTAATGCCTGTCACAGCAAAAAGTGAGAGGAAATCTCTCTGATGAAATCACAGACAGCAAATAAATCCTAATAGAGATTCTAATCCTTCGGCTTCATTCATGACGCCGCATAGGGTTGGCTAGGGTAAGCCCCTAGTGAGAATCAGTACATTCTTGTTGGCAGTTCTAAATGTTTCCTGTACACTCTGGGGTTAATTTACTAAAGGCAAATAGGCTGTGCACATTGCAAGTGCAGTTGCATCAGAACTTAGCAGAGGAAAGCTCTGTTTTTATTTTCCTTGCATGTGATTGGGTGTTGTTTGCAAAGTGGAGCTTCACCTCATTTACTACGCTCTGGAACAACTGCATTTGCAAAGTGCACACTCTATTTGCCTTTAGTAAATCAATCCCATTGTGTGCGACCAGCAGCAGCAGCTGTTCCCTGCACGGACTCCAGGCTCATCTTGCTCCCCACCACAGACGGCTTTCTTCTCCACCAAGGACTGCCACACAGCTCCCAGCTCATTAGAATCCACTGCGGACTGCCATTTTCTCTCTCCCCCTCACCCGCTTGTTGCTTATGGAGAATTTTAAGTACCGTCGTTTGTCGCCATTCCACGGGCAGACACAATTTTAAAGCGTGACATGTTAGGTAACTGTTTACTCAGTGTAACATCATCTTTCACATTTTAACCACTTGCCCACCAGGTAAATTCTGGCACTTCTCTCCTTCATGTGAAAATCACAATTTTTTTGCTAGAAAATTAATCAGAACCCCCAAACATTATATATTTTTTTTTAGCAGACATCCTAGGGAATAAAATGGCAGTCATTGCAATACTTTTTGTCACACCGTATTTGCGCAGCGGTCTTACAAGCGCACTTTTTTTGGATAAAAATCACTTTTTTGAATTAAAAAATAAGACAACAATACATTTTGCCCAATTTTTTTATATATTGTGAAAGATAATGTTACGCCGAGTAAAATGATACCCAACATGTCACGCTTAAAAATTGCGCCCGCTCGTGGCATGGCGTCAAACTTTTACCCTTAAAAATCTCGATATGCGACGTTTAAAAAATTCTACAGGTTGCATTTTTTGAGTTGCAGAGTAGGTTTAGGGCTAGAATTATTGCTCTCACTCTAACGATCGCGGCGATACCTCACTTGTGTGGTTTGAATACCGTTTTCATATGCGGGCGCTACTCGCGTATGCGTTTGCTTCTGCGCACGAGCTCGTCGGGACGGGGCGCTTTAAAAAATTTTTTTTGGGTTTTCTTATTTATTTTTATTTAGTTTTATAATTTTTTACACTGAAAAAAAAAAAAAAAAATTGATCACTTTTATTCCTATTACAAGGAATGTAAACATCCCTTGTAATAGAAAAAAGCATGACAGGTCCTCTTAAATATGAGATCTGGGGTCAAAAAGACCTCAGATCTCATAATTAGACTTAAATGCAAAAAAAAAAATAAAAAAAAAAAAGTCATTTTTTCAAATAACAAAAAAAAAAATGTTTCTTTAAGAGGCTGGGCGGGACTGACGTTTTGACGTCACTTCCGCCCAGCAGAGCTATGAGGACGGGTGAAGGAGATTTCTCCTTCAGTCCCGTCCCCGCTCAGCTGCCGGACACATCCGATCCCCTCCGCCGCTACCGACGGCTCCGGTAAGCGGCGGAGGGCGCGGGAGAGCGGCGGGAGGGGCCCTCTCCCGCCACCGATAACGGCGATCTCGCGGCGAATCCGCCGCGGAGACCGCCGTTATCGTGTACACCACCGCCCCCTGAAAAGATGAATGTCTCGGTTGTGGCAGCAGCTGCTGCCGTTATCGAGATATTCAACTTTAAAAAGGAGGACGTCTTTTTGACATGGGGCGGTGGTCAAGAGGATAAAAAACATTTAGTGTTTTATTTTTTTTTATTCATTACAGTGTTTTATTTTTAAAAAAAAAACACTGCGCTAATACCATGTGAGATAAAAATTTACAACACCCACAATTTTATTCTATAGATATATGCAAAAGGTAGAGCAGACAATATCACATTTGTATGTCCAATTGCATCAATGTCCCTATGATTAAAGATTTGAAAAAAAATCCCAAATTGGGATGGTGTATGGGACTTTTAGTGATGCAAGAGGGAAAGGTATAGCAAAGCTGTATAAAGTAAATAAATAAATAATGGCAGTTCTTCATCAAACTCACAACATATAAGTCATACAAAAAAATAATTTGGTAAAATTTATACATTTATTGACACATATCATCATAGAAAAATTTCAAAACATTTCTTTAAAAGTAATGGTAGAAAAAGTGCTACTAGTGCAATGGTATGCAACAAGACTTCTTCAATTCACCCATGCTATTCGTTCTACATGTTTCGCCCTATATCAGCGCTTCATCAGGAACACACAGGTAGGTGGGTGGTAATCTTAGTAATCGCGTGAGCTCCACAGGGTGTATCCTTACCCCCTGGACGGTCGGTGACACAGGTTTAACCGGGACATCTGAATGCAGGATCATTGAGCCAGCCATTGAGGGTTTATGTGCATCACTTCAAGAGATCTGACTGACCAGAATTTGGCAGTCGTTATCTGCAGTATATGCTGATTAAGAGTCTGAACAGTGAATACGCACATTTTCTACCTCCCTTCACCACCCTTAAAGTACTAGCTTACATACAAGTTTGCTTTTGTGTTGCTGCCCTATCAGTCCACACCTGGTGCTTGCTAGACATACCCTGCGAGACAGGGTCTCTCTGCCCAGGGGGGATTTCCTCCATTGTGCTACATGAGCAACCCTCCGGCTTGATTACTAAGATTACCACCCACCTACCTGTGTGTTCCTGATGAAGCCCTGATATAGGGCAAAACAAATGTCGAACAAATAGCATGGGTGAATTGAAGAAGTCTTGTTGCATACCATTGCACTAGTAGCACTTTTTCTACTATTACTTTTAAAGAAATGTTTTGAACTTTTTCTATAATGATATGTATCAATAAATGTATACATTTTACCAAAGTACTTTTTTGTATGACTTATATGTTGTGAGTTTGATGAAGAACTGCCATTATTTATTTATTTACTTTATACAGCTTTGCTATACCTTTCCCTCTTGCATCACTAAAAGTCCCATACACCATCCCAATTTGGGAATTTTTTCGAACATTTTATTCTATAGAGTCTCTGCTTAAAAAAAATATAATGTTTGGGGGTTCTAAGTAATTTTCTTTAAATGTAGAAGTGAATTTTCAAAAATGTCAAGTGGTTAAGGTGGCACCAAATGTTATCCCTATTCTCCAACAAAATCTGTACAAATCCAAATCCAAATACTTCTCTCTCCATACAGGTCAATGGGAATGAAAAGGCATATGTAAGTAGGTTTTTGCACTTTGGAACAAAGTTGAGTGCAGGTCTAAAGAAGATCAACTGTAGGTCAAACACACCTGACAATGAACTCTGAATGATCTTAAATGCACCTGAAAGCATTGTTCTTATTCTTCAGAACAAGCTCACAGCCTAAATACAGCCAACAACTGATCATAAAACATTTATAAGTGTTCAAACATTAATAAATAACAAACGCTGAATCAAAAACCTCACAGATCTGCGAATGAACATTCAGTGAAAGCAATACTGCTAAGAGTGCATGTACGTGTAAAATAAATCACTAAAAATCCATAAGGTGAAATCAAAGAGAGGATGCCAAGGTAGAAATAAGGCAGTGAGGAATGAAGACAGGATAGGGGAACTCTCCCATTTCTTAAGGATCCTGGAAGTACCAAAAGGAATTGTGATGATGTGCGCCACAACAGATAACACTCAACACTCAAATAAATGAAAGGAAAGGTCACTGTTCCTAAGCTGTTTCAGTTATCCTGCTATACAAGCACCCAAGTGCAGGCCATGTCTAATGATTCTATAATTAAGCCTGTTCCAGACTGAATAGCGGGGAAGTCTCAGACAGGACTTCAATTTTTATGTTTTCTAGAATAATAACGTTTTATTAAACACTGAGATTTTTTTGTGGGTGGCCATTTTTTCATATAGAGGCAGAACTCTAGGGAACAAGTGTCTTAATAGCAACTAAACAACATCTTGTTTGTTCATAGGAAACATGTCAATTCCAGTCATTTGAAGCTGGCGGGCTGACTTTTTGCAACATTTAGAGCTAGTCCAATGATTGATACCAGCTAATTATGTTATCACATACATCTGCTAGTGTTTATGGCATACTAGATGTTTGCATACATTTTTTTACAGAAATAAAAAACCCTTTTTAGGCATAAAGTGTTAGTTCACCTTTACAGAACAAATAGTAATGGTGAACTAACATTATTCAGCCTCCCCACCCACCCAACTCCCTGCTGTTCTTACCTCCAGGCATACTAAGCTGTCAATGCCCATGCAGCTGGTCAAGGGGTTCAGGGATTTAAAATCTCTCTTGTTCTCACTCAGCACTTCCAGGCTGGACTAGAGCAATGCTCTGTGACAATGCTGCCCAACCAGAATTGCTCTGGTTCATCCGAGAAGTCAGGGCTCAAGTCCTGCGGGAACGCGTGGGAACGGAGTTCCTGCACTTTTTTTACAGCAGGAACTCAGTTCCCTTTGCAGGACAAGAGCAGCCGAGCCGCCCAAGCCAATCCTTCACTATGCAGCGATGCCCAGCTCGAGTCACTGTCAGGGGCAGGCAAACCTTAGTAATCCTTTATGTTACTGGCTGCTTCCTGTATATGGATTCATCAGGTAGTGTGCGGGTATTCGGTCACTTCCTCGATGCTGCAATGTCTCATGGGAGCTTTTGTCATTGTTCCCAGGAGACATTGCAGAGGTCTTCCACGAGTTATCGCAAGATTTAGAAAGAACTTTCCCAATTAATCCATATACAGGAAGCGGCCAGTAACATAAAGGATTACTAAGGTATAGTGGATCGGAAAAAAAAACATGCGGTTTAGTAATTATGCATATGAGTGAATAATTTTTTATTTTTTTTTGGTGGGGGAGTGGATCTTGGGTGGGAGTTCCCACACTTTTTTCCCCAGGACTTGACCCCTGCGAGAAGTGCTTCACAGAGAAGAGGGAGAAGAGTGGGAATTATAAATCCTCAGACCTCTGGACCTGCTGCAAGGGCTCTGACAGCTCAATTTCCTTATGCCTCATACACACAACCGGTTTTCCTGGCAGGAAAACTGCCAGGACAGCTTTTGGCCGGGAAAACTGGCCGTGTGTATGCTCCATGGCAGTTTTCCCGACAGGAAAACCTCCTTGAATCCCAGCAGGAAAAATCAGAGCATGTCTGATATTTTCCTGCCAGGATTCCTGGCAGTATTTTTTTGGGCAGTTTCCCTATGGGGAAAGCCTGCAGTGGAGCATACACACGGCCAGGATTCCTGGCCAAAGCTCTCATGGCAGTTTTCCTGCCAGGAAAACCGGCCATGTGTAAGGGGGGGGGAAGCTGCCGAGCAGGTTCTCGGCTTTCCCCTTGGTTTTCACGGCAGTAAAAAGTCCACCAGGAAAACCGATCATGTGTACGAGGCATTAGACCTAAATACAGTGGGGTATAGGCAGGATGAGAAGGATGTGTGCTCTTAGTTCGCCTTTACATTTTTATTTACATTCTGTTAAGTTAAACTATGTTTTTTTTTTATTCTCAAAGCTAACACACCAGGATAAATATAGTTATTCACAGCAATTTTAAAGAGAAGCTTGAGGCTCCATCCAAAAAAAAATAAGTCGGCAGCTATAAATACTGTAGCTGCTGACTTTTAATATTAGGGCACTTACCTGTCCAGGAATCCAGTCGTGTCCTCACCTGAGTAAATTTTTCAAATGACTATCGTGTGCTGGAGCCGCTATCTTGGCTGAGGAAAACCGCCAGTTTCCTACTGCACATTTTTCAAAGCCTGCTGCCCTTTGTGATGAATAAGCCAGCTGCACGCAAGGGAGGGAGGGGGGCGTACCTCTGGCTCAGTTTGCTGCAGCAATACTGAGCTGGAAGTGGAAGCAGGTACCTGTCAAAACCAGGTCCCCCCAAATGTGGCAGCAGAGGGAAGGCAGAGGCAGACATGCAGAACTTCCCCTTTTGGGTGGATCTTAATATTTTATATTAATAATTTTTGATATGAGAATTGAAAATTACAGTTACATGGCTAACTTAGAGAGGATTATTTTTTGTTAAAGCTGTGTAAAATGAGCTTTTTATTTGAAAATACTTACTATGTTTGGAGTCTATTGTATCGTAGGGTTACTAGGCTATAGAAAAAAAATCTAACATGTGGCATTCATGTATGACTCTCCCTCCTTGGCGTCATAGTCATACATAAAAAAAATAAACCTGCCATCCCTTTATTCCCTACAGCCATAAATATTGGCTTCAGCAATTTTATGTTGTTGTGCCAGCAATGATCTTCAGCATCAATAGAAACAGACCACATCTTCATGATGCTGGGATCCCAGAAATTACATTAGTATATCTCTCTAGCGAGAGGCCATGCTGACAAATAATTATTCTGCTTGTTAGGTTTGTCGAGGTACTCATTTGCATATTGAGAACTTGGTCAGAGCATCACAGATAGAAAACCATTATACTACAATATATTTACAAATATTTGTATGCATGGTCATGTAAAGATGTATTCATTTTTTGTATAATCCAAATCCCTTTAAAATATAATCCAAATTCCCATTAAAGTAGCAATAAGAATTGAAATAGTTATGACGATCTGTTTGTTCTGATCCTGTTTCATTACAGAATCATACTAAGGGCTAACTTTTACAGCTTAATTTTGCTTTAAATAGAAATCAGTATAAGGAACATACTTACCTTCAGTGAGATGTACACATTCTACTGCTGTGTCAGTTGGGGTTAAAGGGGTTGTAAAATATATATATATTTTTTTCATAATAAGCATCTTTTACCTGCAGACATTCCTCTTTTCACTTGTTCATTGTTCGTTTTTGCTCAGAAGTTGCTATATTTCTTCTCTGTTCTGTTAACTTCCTGCTTGTCTGCTTATTACTCACCACCGTGAAGGGAGGCTTTACTGCGGTGGTCAGTGACTTGCTCGCCCCCTCCTGGGAACTACATCTGTGCGGCCGGACACTCTCTACGTGTTAGAAACTTTGAGGAGGTGTGAATTACTGGGCGTGCCGCAATTCATACTGGGAAATGTAGTTCTTACATGAACGAGCGCCGCAAACCAGGAAGTGAATAAGAGAACAGAAATTAGAATGCCGGAGGTGATGTAGATGAAGGAATTTAATAGGTATTTACTCGTTTTTTTTAAATAATTATTACACTATTCTGTCTGTCTACCTTGCAGACATAAATTATAGCCCAAATGTTTTGTTTTCCTTTACTCCTTTAATATAACAAGGGGACTGTGACAGGCACTTATCAAGAGTACTCGAATATGCCCACCCTTTCCACCCAGTTGCTCCATTCATAGAATTTGTTACTTCAGCTTCTGTAAATGAAGCATGATCTATGAATTGAGCAGTGACCAATTATTAATCTGCCTGTCCTCCATTCACAGACCCCTTTAAATCATAGAAGGTTTCTATGAAGAGAGCAGCTTGGCAGAAACAGTGGGCACTCTGTATGATCCCAGTCCCTATACCTGTAGATTGTGGGTTGGGAGGGCATTCGAAGAGGAAGATTTTGGTGAAACAAGGATACAATACCACAAGGGACAAATCTCCCCGAAGGTACAGTGCCTTGAAAAAGTATTTATACCCCTTGAAATTTTCCAAATTTTTTCATGTTACAACCAAAAAAGTAATTTTAGTTATTTTATGTGATAAACCACCACAAAGTGACACATAATTGTGAAGTGGAAGGAAAATGATACATGTTTTTCAAAATTTTTACAAATAAATATGTGAAAAGTGTGGCGTGCATTTGTATTCAACACTTTGTATAACCACTTTTCGCTGCAATTATAGCTGCAGGTCTTTTTTGGGTATGTCTCTATCAGCTTTGCACATCTAGAGTGTGACATTTTTGCTTATTCTTCTTTGCAAAATAGCTAAAGCGCTGTCAGATTGAATGGAAAGCGTCCATGAACAGCAATTTTAAAGTCTTGTCACAGAGTCTCATTTGGATTTAGGGTCTGGACTTTGACTAGGCCATTCTAACACATGAATATTCTTTGATCTAAAATAATTTATTGTAGCTATGTCTGTATGTTTAGGGTTGTTGTCCTGCTGGAAGGTGAGCCTCCACCCCAGTCTCAAGTCTTTTACAGACTCTAACAAGTTCCCTTCTAAGATTGCCCTGTATTTGGCTCCATCTATCTTCCCATCAGCTCTGACCAGCTTCCCTGCCCTTGCTGAAGAAAAGCATCCCTCACAACATAAAGCTGCCACCACCATGTTTCACGGTGGAGATGGTGTGTTAAGGGCGATGTGCAGTTAGTTTTCCACCACATATAACATTTTGCTTTTAGGCCAAAAACTTCAATTGTGGTCTCATCTGACCACAGTACCTTAGTACCTGATAAATAGTGTCCTTCGCGCTACTAAACAGTGAATGAATAAATAAAGTCTTCCAAAATAAACAGTGATGAAAATGCAGCAAAAACTAGTAGTGTTTACAATACACAGCAATAGGTAAATACATTAAAGTGAATTATTGTGCATAATCTTTTAAACACACTAATAATGTGACCAAGAGTGTATAAATAATGAAGAAGTGATCAAAAGTGAAATAAATAAATAAAGTCCATATGTGATGTAGCAGTGAATACTGCCTAAGGAGGAGAAGAACTCAATATCCACAGATCCTAGAGAAGGATAAGCGACTGAATAAAATGTGTGTCTGGTCTCACAGAACTCTCACCTCCCCAATGAATAAAGTCAGCAATAAGGATAATCCTAGATGACTTCACCTTCACCGAACAGATCATTCCACACTATCCATACTTCCACTGGTGCCTCTCTGCCTAGACTGCCACAGCCTTATCCAGTCTCCTCGATCAATTCCTATACAAGCTCCATTAAGGGGAACAAGAGAAAGAAAGAGGGCCTCCAATAGTGTAGTATTTCAGTAAAGGGGGACGTTTATTACGGTGTAAATGCTCTTACATAAGAAAAGTAAAACGAGTGCAATATAAAAATGAACAGCGGCGTCCTCTGCGCCTTCTCACATCACTCCAAGTGTACGTCTGCCCATGGCCAATCCCTACGCGTTACGACACGTGACCGCATCGTAACGCGTAGGGATTGGACGTTTTATTCAGTCGCTTATCCTTCTCTAGGATCTGTGGATATTGAGTTCTTCTCCTCCTTAGGCAGTATTCACTGCTACATCACATATGGACTTTATTTATTTGTTTCACTTTTGATCACTTCTTCATTATTTATGCACTCTTGGTCACATTATTAGTGTGTTTAAAAGATTGTGCGCAAGAATTCACTTTAATTTATTTACCTTCTTTTACATGTTTTCTGTGTCCCCCACACAGGGACACTCACTTTGCCCCCCACACAGGGACACTGTGGCTTCTCAAAAACTGCAAATGGGACTTCTTATGGCTTTCTTTAAAAAATGGCTTTCTTCTTGCCACTCTCCCATAAAGGCCAGATTTGTAGAGTACACCACTGATAGTTGCCCTGTGGACAGATTCTCCCACCTGAGCTGTGAACCTCTGCAGCTCCTCCAGAGTTACCATGGGCCTCTTGTCTATTTCTCTGGTTAATGCTCTCATTGTCCGGCCTGTCAGTTTGGTGGATGGCCATGTCTTGGTAGGTTTGCAGTTGTGCCATACTCTTTCCATTTTTGGATGATGGATTGAACAATGCTCAGTGAAATGTTCAAAGTTTGGGATATTTATTTATAACCTAACCCAGCTTTAAAGTTCTCCACAACTTTATACCTGTCCTGTCTGGTGTGTTCATTGGCCTTCATGATGCTGTTTGTTCTCTAAGGTTCTCTAACAAACCTCTGAAGGCTTCACAGAAAAGATGTATTTATACTGAGATTAAATTACACACAGGTAGACCATATTTACTAATTAGGTGAATTTAGAAGGCAATTGGTTCCACTAGATTTTAGTTAGGGGTATCAGAGTAAAGGGGACTGAATACAAATGCACATTACACTTTACAGATATTTATTTGTAAAACATTTGAAAACCATTTATAATTTTCCCACTTCACAATTATGTGCCACTTCGTGGTTTATCACATAAGATCCCTATAAATTACATTGATGGTTTTGGTTGTAACATGACAAAATGTGGAATATTTTAAGGGGTACAAATAGTTTTTCAAAGCACTGTAAGTAATGTCCTCTGTGCTTATTCTTTATTTTTTGTTTTAGGTAAACATAGTCCTTAGTTTTTATTTTTTGTTTTTACATTTTAAAATTAAAAACTCCCTTATGTCACCTCAATACTGCAAGTACCAATGAGTATGCAGCCCCAGTGATATAAGACGTATTACCTGAAAACCTTTGATCATTGGACTGGCCAACAACTACACTAGCTGCACCTTCTAAAATCTAAAATGTAGTGCAGAAGGGCAGAGGACAATTCCATGCATGTGGTTGTGTTGCAAGCAGTGGTGCCAATAAAGAAGAGTGGTATTAATATGACAGACACTGTGGGCCAAATTCTCAAAAAAGCTGCCTAAGGCTTCTTTCACACTATGGATTGTATGTCCGTTTTATAATATCCGTATTACACCTATTAACGGACGTTTATTAACGGATTTAATAACGGATACATACGGATAAATATTTTACCATTCTTCCTTTATTGAAAACGGATAATGTTTATCCGTATATATCCGTATACATCCGTTATATCATTCCTTTCTAACGTCCGTTAATAAAAAACATTTCACCCTTTCTTGAAGTCCAGCTCCAGAAGTCGCATGGATATTCAGGGGAACCCCGCCGTCAATTTAAAACAAAAAATGACGTGCGGTTCCCGGTAAATATCCATAACCAGACCCTTCAGGTCTGGTATGGATATTCAGGGGAACCCCGCCGTCAATTTAAAACAAAAATGACGTGCGGTTCCCGGTAAATATCCATAACCAGACCCTTCAGGTCTGGTATGGATATTCAGGGGAACCCCGCCGTCAATTTAAAACAAAAATGACGTGCGGTTCCCCCTAAATATCCATAACCAGACCCATTATCCGAGCACGTTAACCTGGCCGGCCGCAGAAAAGAGGGGGGGACAGAGTGCGGCCCCCCCTCTCTCCTGAACCGCACCAGGCCACATGCCCTCAACATGGGGAGGATGTCCCCATGTTGATGGGGACAAGGGTCTCATCCCCACAACCCTTGCCCGGTGGTTGTGGGGGTATGCGGGCGGGAGGTTTATCAGAATCTGGAAGACCCCTTTAACAAAGGGGACCCCCAGATCCTGACCCCCCCCCTGTGTGAAATGGTAATGGGGTACACTGTACCTCTACCATTTCACGAAGGAAGTAAAAAGTATTGCAAAAAAAACACACTGACACAAAAGAATAAAGTCCTTTATTTAAAAAAAAAAAAAAAAAAAACTCCAGCGCTGAAAAATCCACTCGTTCCCGGCTTCCAGCGTTGTCCTGATCCTGCGACGGGTGCGGGTGATCTCCCGCGATGAGAAGATCCAGCGTCGGGTGATCTCCGCTCCGGCGATGTGAAGATCCATCCAGCGCAGCATCCCGGACCTCCTCTCACCGCTGGGCACAGCCCAGCGAATGAGCGGCTGAAGCGGTGACATTTCTTATATAGAGGAGGCAGAGCCACCCGTCACGTGACCCTGCCCCCTCTGACGTACCTCTGCTACGTCACTGGGGAAGACCATGAAGAGGAAAGACCTTTCCTCTTCATGGTCTTCCCCAGTGACGTAGCAGAGGTACGTCAGAGGGGGCAGGGTCACGTGACGGGTGGCTCTGCCTCCTCTATATAAGAAATGTCACCGCTTCAGCCGCTCATTCGCTGGGCTGTGCCCAGCTGTGAGAGGAGGTCCGGGATGCTGCTGCGCCGGATGGATGGATCTTCACATCGCCGGAGCGGAGATCACCCGACGCTGGATCTTCTCATCGCGGGAGATCACCCGCACCCGTCGCAGGATCAGGACAACGCTGGAAGCCGGGAACGAGTGGATTTTTCAGCGCTGGAGTTTTTTTTTTTTTTTTTTAAATAAAGGACTTTATTCTTTTGTGTCAGTGTGTTTTTTTACAATACTTTTTACTTCCTTCGTGAAATGGTAGAGGTACAGTGTACCCCATTACCATTTCACACAGGGGGGGGGGTCAGGATCTGGGGGTCCCCTTTGTTAAAGGGGTCTTCCAGATTCTGATAAACCTCCCGCCCGCATACCCCCACAACCACCGGGCAAGGGTTGTGGGGATGAGACCCTTGTCCCCATCAACATGGGGACATCCTCCCCATGTTGAGGGCATGTGGCCTGGTGCGGTTCAGGAGAGAGGGGGGGCCGCACTCTGTCCCCCCCTCTTTTCTGCGGCCGGCCAGGTTAACGTGCTCGGATAATGGGTCTGGTTATGGATATTTAGGGGGAACCGCACGTCATTTTTGTTTTAAATTGACGGCGGGGTTCTCCTGAATATCCATACCAGACCTGAAGGGTCTGGTTATGGATATTTACCGGGAACCGCACGTCATTTTTTTTTTAAATTGACGGCGGGGTTCCCCTGAATATCCATACCAGACCTGAAGGGTCTGGTTATGGATATTTACCGGGAACCGCACGTCATTTTTGTTTTAAATTGACGGCGGGGTTCCCCTGAATATCCATACCAGACCTGAAGGGTCTGGTTATGGATATTTACCGGGAACCGCACGTCATTTTTGTTTTAAATTGACAGCGGGGTTCCCCTGAATATCCATGCTCAGTAAAATTAACGTCCGTTAACATAACGGACATTTACAGAGACATTTACTAACGTCCATGTGCCATAGACTTCAATGTTAAAATATAACGGACGTTAATATATCCGTTACTTGCAACGGACAAATAATTTACAAAAAATAGTGCAAGACCCGTCACATATTCCGTTATAACTAACGTCCGTATGTTATAACGGACTATTACGGATCTTTACGGAACATAAAAAAATCCCATAGACTTTAATGATATTTTATAAAGGACGTATAACTTCCGTTTTTTAACATTATCTGACGGATTTTAAAACGGATTATTAAAACGGATTTATTTTGTAGTGTGAAAAGGGCCTAACTTAACTTTCAGCAGTTAAGTTACACAGGTGTTAAATTTCTACCTAAGTGCCCGATCCACAAAGCACTTACCTAGAAATTACACGCCGTGTAACCTAAGTGCCTCCATCGCAAGGCGGTCGTCTGCTCGAGGACGTTCTGCCGGACGTTCGGCGCATGCGTGTGACGTCATTTTTCTCGACGTGCATCGCGCGAACGTACTTTACGCCGGGCTTTGTGGATCGCAACGGGACAATAAAGTTGCGTCGGGTAAAAAAAAAAATACGCGCCGGGAAAAAAAATTCAAAATTTAAAAAAAACGCGGCGATCGAAAAAAAGGTTTGTTTTTACAAGGTCTAAACAGTTTAAGCCTTGTAAAAGCATCCCTAATTTTACGTATGCAAAACGTAACTTACGCAGAAAACACAAAGCTAAAAAGCTTTGTGGATCTGCTTAAGTACTCATTTGCATACGCAAAGCGGCATTTCGACTCGAAATGCCCCCAGCGGCGGATGCGGTACTGCATCCTAAGATCCGACAGTGTAAGTCTATTACAGATGTCGGATCTTCTGACTATCTTTGGAAAAATCCTTCTGAGGATCGTTTCCAAAGATAGCCACAGGGATACGCAGGCTGAACAGCAGTTCCGCCTGCGTATCTCCTTTGAAGATTTGGCCCTGCGTCCATCTTCAAGACTATGGTGTCATCAGATTGTATCTGGGAAAATTTAAAGCAAGATTTTTCTTTTTAATCTATAAAAAAAAATCTAAATTGAATTTTAATATCAATATAGAGGAATTTCTGATATGTTCAACAAAATGTGATTTTTTTCCACACAATATTAATGCTTGAAACATTTTGCTCTTTGATAAATCAAACTGTATTATCATGAACTGTAGCAGGTGATAATATCTCTTGAAATTCTAGGTAGCCTACAGTATTCATAACCTCACTTTTACTCAAACTCATTGGATGTTATTGATTAAAGTATCTGATTGTTTTGCCTCATACCAGCCAGAACCTTTCTTTAATTTTCCAGCTGCCACTTTGTATTATTGGAAAAAAAGGCATGTAGGAATTTCAAATTAGCATGTTGTTCCAAGTGAACAAATATTTTTATAGTCTGGAAAAGGTTTATTAACTCCACCTTTTCCCCACCAATTATGGACAAGGGTGTGTACCTTTTTCAGCTTACAATTTTATAGATTTGATGGCTGCATTCGTTTTTTCTGCTGGCATTTTTCTAATTTTTCCACCCGGTAGTGCTGTGGTTAACATGAATATAAGAAGGGGGTATAGGGGCCCTCACTCTAAAATTAATTATTAAATTAAGATAAAAGGTGCATATATCTTATATGTTCTTCAATAAATAAATAAATATGACTTCCTCTACAGTGCAAATAAATACCAAGTGCAGCAATCCAAATGTGAAAAAAGCTAATCCTGTGTAAAATATCCATGTAAACCAATGAGAAAAAAAAAGCAACATGTGCAAATGCCGTTCCTTGTGCTGGAAAATTTCTATAAGTGATCCACAGCAATGTGCATAAAAGTCCAGGAAGAAACTAAACAAATGTGTAGCAGCCACCTAGTCAGTGTTCACACACTGATAACAAAATGAATATAAGAAGGGGGTATAGGGCCACTCACTCTAAAATTACTATTAAATTAAGATACAAGGGGCCAGATTCTCAAAAGAGATACGCCGGCGTATCGCCTGATACGCCGTCATATCTCTGAGTTCTATGTGCCTGATTCATAGAATCAGCTACGCATAGATAACCATTAGATCCGACAGGCGTAAGGCTCTTACGCTGTCGGATCTTAAATGCATTTTTTTTTTCGCCACTAGGTGTCGCCGACGTCGTTTTCCCGATCGAGTATGCAAATTAGCAAAATATGCAAATTCCCGACCGACGCAGTGAAGTTACGACGTTTACGTAAGATTTGCGACGCGTAAAGTTGCCCCTGGGTATATGAGGCGCAGTCAATGTTAAGTATGGCCGTCGTTCCCGCGTCGAAATTTGAAAATTTACGTTGTTTGCGTAAGTCGTCCGTAAATGGTGCTGGACGCCATTTACGTTAACGTTGAAACCAATGACGTCCTTGCGACGTCATTTAGCGCAATGCACGTCAGGAAATTTTGGGGACGGCACATGCGCAGTACGTTCGGCGCGGGAAGGCGCCTAATTTAAATGATCCATGCCCCCTAGCTGGATCATTTGAGTTAGGCGGGCTTGCGCCGGAGGATTTACGTTACGCCGCCGCAACTTTACAGGCAAGTGCTTTGTGAATCAAGCACTTGCCCGTAAAACTTGCGGTGGGGTAACGTAAAAGAGATACGTTACGCCGCCGCAAAGATGCGGCGAACTACCAGAATCTGGCCCAAGGTGCATATATCTTATATGTTCTTCAATAATAAATAAATAAATATGACTTCCTCTACAGTGCAAATACATACCAAGTAAAGCAATCCAAATGTAAAAAAAAAAAACGAATCCTGCGTAAAATATCCGTGTAGACCAAAAAAAAATGATAAGACCGATAAAAACTAATATAAATATTCAGTGATATAGAGTATAAAGTGCATCAAACAACAATAATATGTGCAAAGTAGGCAAATCCCCAAAAAACAGCAACATGTGCAGATGCAGTTCCTTGTGCTGGAAAATTTATATAAGTGATTCACAGCAATGAGAATAAAAGTCCAAGACAGTGCGAGTCACAGGCAAACCAATTTCAATTGCAGTGTCATACAAAAAGTGCAAGTGCTGATCCTCCAGTGCTGGTGCCAATCATTTCCCCCAGCCTCTCACCTTAATAGGCTTAAAAGTAAGCCTTTCTGTTGTGTTCCTTTAAAAGATCCCTCCACTCTTACGGGCCTCCTGGTTTATAATCTCAGGCAGGCACATAAAGGGATAAGTAGGCACTCCATAGTGTAGTAATTCTATAAAAATTATAATTTTATTCAAGGTAAAAAACTCACATTTAAGTAAAGTAGTTACAGCTTTAAAACGTCAGTCTTGTATAATGTTTACTTCCGGGTTCGGCCGTAACCCGGAAGTGATGTCACCATGTCTCTTCCTGAACTTTTATGCACATTGCTGTGGATCACTTATAGAAATTTTCCAGCACAAGGAACTGCATTTGCACATTTTGCTTTTTTTTCTCATTGGTTTACATGGATATTTTACACAGGATTATTTTTTTCACATTTGGATTGCTGCACTTGGTATTTATTTGCACTGTAGAGGAAGTCATATTTATCTATTTATTGGAGAACATATAAGATATATGCACCTTTTATCTTAATTTAATTATTCATTTTAGAGTGAGCGCCCCTATACCCCCTTCTTATATTCATTTTGCTATCAGTGTGTGAACACTGATGGCTGCTACACATTTGTTTATTTTTTTCCTCCCACCCCACCCCCTTGTTGGTTTGCGCATTAGTTTCCCCTAATTTTCATGCTGTGGATAACATACTTCATGTCCCTTCATGTCTACACTCACTGTTCCACTGTATCTATGCCATGGTTGTCACAAAGGCTGGCATTGAAACATTTCTGTGTTTGTGTATCCTCATTACATCTCCATTACTCCTTGAAAAGAGAGATTACTTTGGTTTATGCTGTTTAGTTCACAAGTTACAAGAGCACTGAATTTCTGGAAAGATCAACAGATATGATTAAAAAAAACATACTAATGGGAACTAATTGGCATTCTTTGTGGGCACTGACTGGCATATGATGTGGGTACAGGTGGGCGCTAATTGGCATACAGGTGGGCATCACTGGTCGAGCACTGATGGGCATCACTTGTGGGGACTGGTGGGCATTGCTGATGGGTCGGCACTGATAATCAGCGCACACCCCCCTATCAGGAGAGCTGCCGATCGGCTCTCATCTACCTACGCCTTGTCAGCACAAATGGAGGAAAGCCGAAAAACTGCACTTCCTAGTTACCAGTGTGATCAGCTGTGATTGAACACAGCTGATCACGTGGTAAAGAGTCTATGTCAGAGGCTCTTTACCTAGATCAGAGATGCGGTGTGTTGGATCAACACACCACACCACCGATCACTGCGCTGCATGCCCCAAGGCTTACCTTAATGGATGTCATATGACACCCAGTCATGATAATGTAACCATTTTCCACCCATCATTCTGCTATATGGTGGGCAGGAAGTGGTTAATGTGTTTAATTCACCAGTTAAATATTAGATGAAGATGGTACTAGTCTAAAATGCTGTATGCTGAACCAAATGACCATCTTTAATTTTTAAATACTGTAGGCCTCTTTTTGCATTTAGGGCTAAGCCACTTGTGACTGTCATGTGAATAAAAATGTTGAATAAAAATATCTCAAAGAAATATGCTGCTTCAAAATGTATGACTGTTATCAAACATGTGAATATAGATGTACGTGATTTAAAAATGCTTAAACGTCTGATATTTTCTAGTGCTGAGGCATCCAATAACATGGTATTGTGAGTTGAAGGCTTGAAATATCATTTTCAAAAGAGAAATGCATTGTAATTCAGCGACACGAATTACATTTCCTTTTTATGTTTTTGGCTACACATATTCTTCTCTGAGCTATCCACTACATAAAAGCCAGTTCAAAGCAATGATGTAAAAAAAAAAAAATATGCAAAATAACCCGCTTGAAACACACCAAATATATATTTATATTTGTCCTTTACCAATGTGAATGTGCATTTAATTCAGATTAATTTGGTACTTTTTTCCCTTAGTCTTGGGGAAAAAACATGGACACCTTATCATGTGTCTAAACATATTTATAATAATGCACTCCTGAATAGAAATTGGCATGTTTTAAGGGTGATATAAAAAAATAATAACTTTAATAATTTCCCCAATCATCCCCCACATTATTAGCCTAAATTAATTGTAGATCCTGTAACTGAAACAGGCATATGTACTGTATATAATGGGCTACAGCAAAAGTGAAATGTCCCAAGAAAAAACATGCAATTAAAAAAAAAACAATGGACAAAAACACTTTAAGGGTCATATATCGTATATACTCGAGCATAAGCCGAGTTTTTCAGCACATTTTTTTTGTGCTGAAAATGCCCCCCTCGGCTTATACTCGAGTCACCTTTTTGTGACTGATCTCCACGGAAATATGGTGACCTGGTACCGGTCGGCCCTAGGTCCCCTGGACCCCAAACCTGGCACACATGTAGCCCCTCTCTTCCTCTACAAGCTTGTTGTCCGGGAGACCTACAGCCGGGGAGCACCGATTTTTCAAATCCGGGCTCCCCTTCCATAGACTCCCATGTTAAACTGTAATTTCTCCAGTGATTTTGGGGACCCGGTACCGGCCGTAGGTCGTAGGTCTCCTGGACCCGGAACTTGGCACACATGTAGCCCCATTTCTCCTCTACAAGTGTGCAAAGTTTGTTGTCTGGGGGACCTACGGCTGGGGAGCACAATTTTTTCAAACCCGGGCACCCCTTTCATAGACTCCCATGTTAAATGTCAGTCTAGTCATTGACACAGTGAGGCATGGGCACAGTGAGGCATGGACACAATGAGGCATGGACACAGTGAGGCATGCACATGGACACAGTGAGGAAAAGTGAGGCACAGTAAGGCATGCAGATGGACACCCTAGGATTACACTTGAGTCAATACGTTTTCCCATTTTTGTGTGGTAAAATTAGGTGCCTCGGCTTATATTCGGGTTGGATTATACTCGAGTATATACGGTATGTGTTTTTTGGGGTCCCCGTTATGAGGAAATTTAAATGTTGGCAAATTCTATTATTTCTATTATTTCTTTGTAAAATGTGTAGTACATTCTGCAGCTAAAAAGAGACCACATGTTTTTTATATACCAGAAATGGTATTCTTGATGAGGATTTGCTGTAGGTAAGGTAAGGCGTTTTTTTGTGTTGGCTGGCAGGGGTGGTGCCCAGTGTGGTCTTCTGCTGTTGTGGCCTATCTGCTTCAGGGCTCTGTGTGTTGTGCATTCGGGGAATGGTGCTCTGTGTGCTTTGGCGAGTGGTTGTTTGGGTTGCTGTTGCCTTTCTGTCATCTGGGGGTGGTCTGCCACCTGGTGGTGTGGTTCAGATTTAAATAGCCCTGTTGCCAATTTTGGTAACTTTACTGAAACAAGCATGGATTCAGGTAGTTCTTTATAGTGTCACTATTACAAGAAAACAAAAGTGAAAGTAAAGAGTGTCAGAATATATTGTACACAGAATATCCAAATTTATATTTGGGCAATTGGAGAACAGCACCGAGATAGAGGGTGGTAATCCATAGTGCAGCAACAGAGACCAAGAGAGGGATTAATGGGCTGGATGATTGTGAGCCAGGACTTCCAGAATAGGACCACAACCCCCCCCCCCCAACACTCAAGACAGCAACTGATGCCAAAGAAGAAATGGGCTATGGCTGCACCAAGCTAAAGAAGAATTACCTCCAGTTCATAGATACTGAAATTTTAGGTTATTAAGACCAACTTTAAGTTGGCGTACATGCTGTATAGCAGGGTGGTATGTTTTTTGCTGCTACCCCCTCTTCCCTCCCCACCTGTCACTGGTTGTCAAAAATACTGTCAGTTTAGAGCCAAAAGGCTTCTACCAACCAGTAATGCTGAGAGTGCAGACCTTCTGTTTAGAGGTTATTGTAATAAGGTGTAGGGATGAGCCGAACACCCCCCTATTCGGTTTGCACCAGAACTTGCGAACACACCAAACATTCGTGTGAACTTTAGAACACCCTTAAAGTCTATGGGACTCGAACGTTTGAAATATAAAGTGCTAATTTTAAAGGCTAATATGCAAGTTATTGTCCTAAAAAGTGTTTGGGGACCTTGGTCCTGCCCCAGGGGACATGTATCAATGCAAAAAAAGTTTTAAAAACGTACGTTTTTTCGGGAGCAGTTAATTTAATAATGTTAAAAGTGAAACAATAAAAGTGAAATATTCCTTTAAATTTCGTACCTAGGGGGGTGTAAAGTTAGCATGTGAAATATGTTTCCCATACTTAGAACTGTCCCTGCACAAAGTTTTATTTCTGAAAGAAAAAAAGTCATTTAAAACCGGACTTGCGGCTATAATAAATTGTCGGCTCCCGGCAATTCAGAGAGGATTCATTCATAAAAAAAAAATAGCGTGGGGGTCCCCCCAAATTCAATTACCAGGCCCTTCAGGTCTGGTATAGATTTTAAGGGGAACTCCACCCCAAATTATTTTTTAAAATGGCATGGAGTTCCCCCAAAAATCCACACCAGACCCCTTATCCGAGCACGTTAACCTGGCCGGCCGCAGAAAAGAGGGGGACAGAGTGCACCCCCCCTCTCCTGAACCGTACCAGGCCACATGCCCTCAACATGTACCCCATTACCAATTCACATAGGGGGGGCAGGATCTGGGGGTCCCCTTTGTTAAAGGGGTCTTCCAGATTCTGATTAGCCCCCCACCCGCAGACCCCCACAACCACCGGGCAAGGGTTGTGGGGATGAGGCCCTTGTCCCCATCAACATGGGGACATCCTCCCCATGTTGAGGGCATATGGCCTGGTACGGTTCAGGAGAGGGGGGGCCGCACTCTGTCTCCCCCTCTTTTCTGCGGCCAGTCAGGTTAACTTGCTCGGATAAGGGGTCTGGTGTGGATTTTTGGGGGAACTCTGCGCCGTTTTTTTTTTTATTTGGGGTGGAGTTCCCCTTAAAATCCACACCAGACCTGAAGGGTCTGGAATGGATATTTGGGGGGAACCCAACGTCATTTTTTTTTTAATTGATGGCAGGGTTCCCCTTAATATCCATACCATACCTGAAGGGCCATTTCTAGGACCACATGGACACCACCCACCATCCTCGGACAAACCATCGCGCCAAGCAATAAAATCAAAAGTCTAGGAGTCATCTTTGACTCAGACATGACGATGGATGCACAAATAGGATCAGTCGTCAGCGGTTCTCATCATCTGCTCTGCATGCTACGTAGACTCATCCCCTTCATCCCGAAAGAGGACACAGCAGTAGTGGTTGGAACAATCATCAACTCACGACTCGACTACGCAAACTCCCTCTACTTAGGACTACCAAAATACCAGATTGCACATCTACAAGTCATCCAGAACACGGCAGCCAGACTGGTAACAGGTAAAAGGCCGTGGAAATCAGTCTCCCCAGTCTTGAGGCCCCTCCACTGGCTGTCCGCACAGGACAGGGTGACATTCAAGACGCTCTGCCTCACCCAGAAATGTATACAGGGTAAGGCTCCCCAATACTTAAGCAAGAAAATAAAACCCTACGTCACCAAGCGCGTGCTCCGGTCAACCAACCAAAACCTTCTCCAAATTCCTAAATCCTGCTACAAATCGAAGGGAGAACGTAGATTATCGGGTCAAGGACCACGGCTCTGGAATGCTCTACCCACCACCATACGCTTAGAGGAAAACCATCGGGCATTTAGGAAAAAACGAAAGACCCACCTCTTCTGAAAGACCAGTACGACGCTGGATTCCAAGCGCCTTGAGGCGATTAAGTTCGCATTTGCTGCGCTATACAAGTTACTCACTCAATTGAATTTGGGGGGACCCCCACGCTATTTTTTTTTTTTATGAATGAATCCTCTTTGAATTGCCGGGAGCCGACAATTCATTATAGCCGCAAGTCCGGTTTTAAATTACTTTTTTTCTTTCAGAAATGACACTTTGTGCAGTGACAGTTCTAAGTACTGGAAATATGCGCTATTTCACATGCTAAATTTACACCCCCCTAGGTACGAAATTTAAAGGAATATTTCACTTTTATTGTTTCACTCTAAGCATTTTTAAATTCACTGCTCCCAAAAAAGACGTCAGTTTTTAAAACTTTTTTTTGCATTGATACATGTCCCCTGGGGCAGGACCCAGTTTCCCAAACACTTTTTAGGACGATAACTTATATTAGCATATTAGCCTTTAAAATTAATACTTTCGATTTCTACCATAGACTTTAAAAGGGTGTTCTGCTGCTTTTCAAATTTGCCGCAAACACCTCAAATTGTTTGTTGTTCGTCGAACAGGCGAACAGGCAATGTTTGAGTCGAACATGAGTTTGACTCGAACTCGAAGCTCATCCCTAATAAGGTGAATGATTACACTATAGGAGTGGTGGTGGGGTGCTGATCTTACCCCAGGATGACAGGTGGCAGCAGTGGAGTCGAGGTTTGGGTGCTTTTCCCCAGCAGTCAATCAGGAGGAGTTTTCCTCACTGTGCATGCTGGGGGAGGGTATTTATGAGACAGACGCCATTGGTCTGGGTTCTTCTTCCAGTGTGGTGCCCACCTTTAGGGTGACCACATCACAGCGCCCTGGCGAAATGGCCTTCCAGGCCGGGGTGCGCATGCCACGCGGTGTTCCTGGTTCCGAGACCACGTTGGTTCTGAGCATTTGAGCTGTGGCTGGGCCCTGTGATCGACTGGGTCCCCAGTCTTAAGAAGATCCCAAGCGTTGTTCCTTTGAGAGGAAGCTGTTCAGTGGGGAGTCTGCCTGAGAAGAGCCAAGAGAGGCTGGCGGTCCAGTGGGGTCTCGACCATCCTCCGGGGATCAGGGTGGCCGGGTGCTGAGGGGCTGGACGTTGGTCGCCTATCAGTCAGTAACCTAACTGTAAACTACCTGAAGGAGATCCAGGCGCAAAGTCTATCAAGGAGGATTATCTCCGCTATCTCATTTCTAAAGAAAGGTCTGTGGCAGAGACTTCTCCCTTAAGTTCCGAGTGATACTCTGGCTGCCAGGTCAGTGAGAGAGGCCTGTCCAGGTACACTAAACCCACTCTGGCTAGAGTGGCGAAGAAGAAAGTGTTGTTGGAAGCAGGACTGTTTCCCTATTGCTACGCCTGAATCTGCTGTTTCTTCTCCTACTGAATCTCTACCTTTCACCACAAGTTTTATTGTTTTTACCCGGCTGGGTAATAAAGAGCACAGAATAAAGACACCTGTCGTGGACAATCCATTACTACTACTTTCACCTTACACCCCTAGATGGCAGAGGAGCCATGAGGTAACATGCCACCCAAAACAAACCAGCAGCTCCTTCTGGGGTAGTGCTACATAAGTATATAATAAACAGGGGACTTTATAAACATTGTACTATGACCAATGACACATCGTAGATAAAACACACGTTTATTGCATTATTTTAAAAAGCAGCGGTGTAGAGCCTAATCACTGCATAAAGATACAAATAAATAAAATTGTACAAATACATTAATGAACTAGATGCTAACAAATCCCACTTGTTTGTGCCGACACATTTTGCAGAATAATGCTTTATCAGGGACAACACAGAAGCATCTGAAAGATTAAAAAACATTTTGACAGTACACAAAACGTTCATAATTTTCTCACTCTAGAAGACATAGTGTTATCATACCCCCAGTCCTATCCAATACAAACATATCTAGCCCATGTGAACCCCTGGTTTACAATACCTTCCACAAAGACAGAAGGGACCCTCCTAAAGGAAAATGGTGGGCTCATCTCCCAGGGGGTAAAACTCCAATATAACTACCACTGGCTGTCACTGACTACACTAAGCTATCAAAGGTGTGTTCCACACAGCAATACACTGCATCGTATTCCAACCAACCTCCCCACCAAACCAAAGCCGGCCAATGTAGTGTTCCAATATTGGACCAATAAACATAGGCATTGCCTTGTCAGATCCTCACGGGTGCAGCACACCTCAAAAGGGGGAAAATGTCATGCAGCGGCAAACTCTGAGACCCACGCCACTCCCCTAAGTAGTCTTGTCAGAAAGCAGCTGGGCTAGGATTGCCACCTCATCCATTTAAACCCAAACATATATTAATTACACAGGTTCTGAGGCTAAGTTAGTGCAGATAAGGCACAGAATTAGGTTAATTACCACCTTAATCAGCCACAAATCCTGTGTAATGAACCTGTGTAATTAATACATGTTTGGGTTTAAAGGGATTAGGTGGCAAGCCTAAGCTGGGCTGGGGGCCTGCGGAAGATTGTCAAAAGGATTACATTTGCTAAAGGGTACTGTCTTGAAGACCTGGTCTGCAGAAGGATCTTTTTATCTCCCCCACTGTCAGGAACCATGAAACAGACAAAGACAGAAAATGCAGTAAAAATCACACCTTTTCCTAAAATGGTAAAAATTATACAACTGGTAAACTTAGTCAAAACATAGCCAGGGTACGGAAGCCAAATCGGGTAGTCAGAACAAGCCAGGAAATCAGGAAGCCAGAGATCAGCGTAGTCAGAGGCAGCAGACAGGATCAGGAACCAGAAGGGATGTCAGCCAGGCAAGTCTTCAACAGGAACACAGTAGAGAGTCTCTGGATATATTGACCATGGCGAAGGCAATTGATGAAATGAACCAGGCAGTTTAAATAGACAGAAGGGGCTGGCTGTGGGCTTGACTGGTGAGCAGGAGATGTTCAACAGGTGAGCCACTGTGGCAATTAACCAACTGGTGAGAAACCTGAGCACAGAGAAGGAAGTGCCCAGACCTGACACCCACTGGGGATCTACCTGTGGATACTGGCTGACAGATGGTTCCTGGTACACTGTGCTTAAAAAGATTTTTGAGGGTTATTAGTTGTACAAGTGCTAAAGAGGAATTAAGTGCAACACGTGACTATATGGACTGCTGCTGTAGGGCCCTAGATATACTGGCTATTCCCTGTTTCCTCCAGGAAGAGCTGCTATTAGAAGAATAGTTAGAAGGTAGTCGTCCCATTATTTCTATTAAAGTTTTGGACTATGCACTGACCCTAAACCCCTTTCCTGTTAAAGTTTTTCACCAAAGAATACTACAAATATATCTCCTAGACTGAGTCTGGATTGTCGACGTGTGTGGGACTGTGCTTGTGTGACTGGCAACCTCTGTGTTATTGTGGGAGAGCCTTGTATATTCCCAGCAGCCCCACTAGGGGTAAACACTACACTAGCCAACAGAAAGAGCATAGATGAAAGTGGATGAGGGAGAAATAAAGACAGACAAAAAAGAAGAGAGAGAAAATTGATTGCATGGTCATGTATATTTGAAACTTTCTTCTTTGTCTGTTTTATTTATAGTGTTCCATTAAATAGACAATGCATTTCAGATGACAATTACAGCATTGAACAAATCAAACAGGCTACCTACTATCTATCTTATTTTGTTGTCTGCCTTCATGTATTAGAATAGACAGCTATATGATGTAAAAATGTTCAGAAGGTGAACTTGTAAAACTGTATAAAATAGTTTCAACTACAATTTTTATATAAGAATGTGTTATCTATGTGAAAAGCTTTCTCTCTTTCACGAGTCTAAAACATTGACAGAGCCGAAACCAGGATTTGTTAATATGCTAAAGGTAACCAATAATCAAAAGTTAACAAAAAGGAAAGTATTGTGGATTTCTAATTATTTTCTCTATTTATACAAACATTGCAAAAATACACCTTTAACCACTTCAATACCAGGCAGTTACGCAGCTTCCTGCCCAAGCCAATTTTCAGCTTTCAGCGCTGTCGCAATTTGAATGACAATTGCGCGGTCATGCTACACTGTACCCAAACAATTTTTTTATCATTTTGTTCCCACAAATAGAGCTTTCTTTTGGTGGTATTTGATCACCTCTGCAATTTGTATTTTTTGTGCAACAACTAAAAAAAGACTGAAAATTTTGAAAAACAAGTATTTAAAAAAAAATCTGTTAATTTTTTTGTAAATAAGTATGTTTCCATTTTCAATTATGGGCACAGATGAGGGGGCTCTAATGGGCACCAATAGGGTGGCACTGATGTGCACCGATGAGGTGGCACTGATGGACAATGATAGGCGGCGCTGGTATGCGGCACTGATGGGCACTCATAGGCAGCACTGATGGGCACTCATAGGTGGCACTGATGGGCACTCATAGGCGGCACTGATGGGCACTTATGGGTGCCACTGATGGGTACTTATGGGTGGCACTGATGGGTACATATGGGTGGCACTGATGGGTGGCACAGATGGGCACTGATAGGTGGGTGCTGGGCATGGATGGGCACTGAGAGGTGGCACTGATGAACACTGAGGGGTGGCACTGATGGACACTGAGAGGCAGCACCTGTTTATTTACTATATAGCCAATCAGTGCCCGTTGCCATTAGTAGTAAAAAAAGAATAATTAATAAAAATGCAATAAAACTATCCCCTATTTTGTAAACGCTATAAATTTTGCGCAAACCAATCGATAAGCGCTTAAAGCAATTTTTTTTACCAAAAATAGGTAGAAGAATACGTATCGGCCTAAACTGAGGAAAAAATAAAATTATTTATTATAAAATAAATTTATATATTTTTGGGGGATATTTATTATAGCAAAAAGTAAAAAATATTGATTTTTTTTTTCAAAATTGTCACTCTATTTTTGTTTATAGCGCAAAAAATAAAAACCGCAGAGGTGATCAAATACCACCAAAAGAAAGCTCTATTTGTGGGAAAAAAAGGACGCCAAGTTTGTTTGGTAGCCACGTCGCGCGACCGCGCAATTGTCAGTTAAAATGACGCAGTGCTGAATCGCAAAAACTGGCCAGATCCTTTAGCTGCCTAAAGGTCCGGGTCTTAAGTGGTTAAATTACTTTTTATCCTTCAGAAATTACACTTTGTGCAGGGACAGTTGTAAGCATGGGAAACAAGCGCTGCTTTACAGGCATACTTTACACACCCCCTAGGTACAAAATTTAAATGAATATTTCACTTTTATTATTTTGACTTTAAGCATTATTAAAACCACTGCTCCCAAAAAAACTGACTTTTTTTAAAACTTTTTTTCGCATTGATACATGTCCCCTGGGGCAGGACCCAGGTCCCCAAACACTTTTTATGACAATAACTTGCATATAAGTCTTTAAAATTAGCGCTTTAGATTTCTCCCATATACTTTTCCAGGGTGTTCTGCGGCTTTTCGAATTTGCTGCAAACACCCCAAATTGTTCGCTGTTCGGCGAACAGGCAATGTTCGAGCCGAACATGAGTTTGACTCGAACTCGAAGCTCCTCCCTAGTGGTGATCAGGGCACACTGGTATAGTGTTGATCAGGATGCTGGTATGGCTAGTGATCAGATATTGATGTGACAGTGATCAGGACACACAGGTATGGGAGGGAAGAATCAAGGGGCAAAAAGGTACAGAATGGAAAATCTCTGGACTGAAAGTAAATATTACAACAATTTATTTTTTATATTTAATGGGTATTCATTTGTATGCTGTTAGTTTTGGCTGGAGTTCTGTTTTAAATAGTTACATATTCATACAACTAGTAAATGGGCTTTTAAACCAAGCCTTCTCAGATCTCTGTAGCTGCAGGCTCTGTGGGGTAATTTATTCGTAATGTTCTTAGCACAGATTCATTCAAGTAATTTCCTGCTTGTGTGATTGGCTTACTTATTTTCACAAAGGTCATTTTTGGTGAGATACTCCCAAAGGGAAATCATGTCTAAAGGAATGCTGACTCTGCCTCCTTTCTCATAATAACCCCACAAGTGCATCAGCTGATTATTAATTAACCACTTCAGCCCCGGACCATATTGCTGCTCAATGACCGGGCCCCTTTTTGCGATTCGGCACTGCGTCGCTTTAACTGACAATTGCACGATCGTGCGACGTGGCTCCCAAACAAAATTGGCGTCCTTTTTCCCCCACAAATAGAGCTTTATTTTGGTGGTATTTGATCACCTCTGCGGTTTTTATTTTTTGCGCTATAAACAAAAATTGAGCGACAATTTTGAAAAAAAAAATTTTTTTTTACTTTTTGCTGTAATAAATATCCCCCAAAAATATATTAAAAAAACTATTTCTTTCCTCAGTTTAGGCCGATACATATTCTTCTACTTATTTTTCGTAAAAAAAAATCGCAATAAGCGTTTATTGATTGGTTTGTGCAAAAGTTATAGCATCTACAAAATAGGGCATAGTTTTATGGCATTTTTATTAATATTTTTTTTTACTAGTAATGGCGGCGATCAGCGATTTTTATTGGTACTGCGACCTTATGGCGGACACTTCGAACACTTTTGACACATTTTTGGGACCATTGGCATTTTTATAGCGATCAGTGCTATAAAAATGCATTGATTACTATAAAAATGCCACTGGCAGGGAAGGGCGTTAACACTAGGGGGCGAGGAAGGGGTTAAGTATGTTCCCTGGGTGTGTTCTAACTGAAGGGGGGGTGGACTGATTTGGGGAAATTACTGATCACTGTTCATACGTTGTATGAACAGACAATCAGGCATTTCTCCCCCTGACAGGACACACAGCTCCCGGTTCTCACTTTGTAACGAGCGATCGTGGGTGCCCGGCGCTGATCCCGCCCGCCGGGCACACGCGTCAGGACCGGGGGAGAGCGAGGGGCGCACACGCGCACCTCCGGCGCGCACGTGCCCCTATTGGCTGATTCGCGAGATGAGATAATATTACGTGATCTTGCGCAGCCAAACCGACCTGCCACCGTAAAACTGCGGCGGCTGGTCGGCAAGCGGTTAAATCACCCCCATTCACAATTTTGCACATTGGCACAGACAGACAAGCATCTATTTCTTCAGAATAACAAAAGGTAGGAATCTGCAACAAGGTTTGTTAAAATCACTGCAATGCACATAAATTACCCGAAGGGGAATGTTTTTGTCTCATAAAAAGTTACTCTTTAAAGCATGTATTTAAAGCAGTCCTAATATCTATCATAAAATTCGTTTTATGGCAGGCTATTGAACCTATATCTCTAATATAATAATAATTTGGCATTTAACAAATTTATAAATCATGAATATCTAAACTCTTTTTTATTATCCAGCCAAATTACTTATTTTTCTTTTTTTATTCTATGTTCACTTTTTAACCTTATTTCACTGCAACTTAATTTGATCTTCTAAGCTTATTTAGAGCTGTGTATAAACTGCGGCTTTGCAGATATGACTTTTTCATGGATCCTTGTGTTAATTAAGCTTTTGAATGTAAATGAAAAATAGAGCTATTACTTTTGTGATTTTCTCTGTTTCTGTATCAGACTTAAATATTTTTATTGAATATATTTAAACTAGATAATTGTTGCTCTGGAAAGGTTGTTGCTTAAATAAATGTGACATGTTCAGTTTTCTAATGTGGAAAATGCAATCATGTTTGATATTGATTTGTTACTAGCCATGTTTTATATGCTATCCTACTGTTGTGCTTTAAAGTGTTGGTTAACCCCCAACAAAATATGCAGATTCTGGTCCCTTAAAGCAGATTATACAGCACAGCGCTTGTGCTATAAAATCTGCCCCCTCTAAACTGTAAAAAAAAAACAAAAAAAAAGACTGAACCTGGCACTTCCTGTATGGCCTTTCTAAACAGACCATGAAAATCAGAGGAGTGGCATAGTTTTATATAGATGGGATAACAAACCCTTTAAAAAGTTCTAAAACAAAATAATTCGATTTTTTCTACAGCCAACATATGCTACCTGTTTCACACAGGCTTCAGCTTTTATAAGGCCCCTTTCACACCAGCGGTATGACTCCCTGCTGAAAAACTTCCTCCATTCTCATGACCTACATGATGCTTGTCGATGCTTTCACCTTTCCATTTCTTCTTGACAAATTGTTGTTACAAAATGTACAATCCTCTGAGTTCCACAGTGTAACTTGATTGGATCATGTGCTGATAAGCATTACCATCTCTGATACCCCTACCCATCTGAACAGCTACATTTGGCGAATAGAGATGGGCCGAACACCCCCTGTTTGGTTTGGAGCAGAACTCCCAAACAGTGGAAAGGTTCTAACCCGAAAGTTGAACCCATTTGAAGTCTATGGGAGCCAAACAGTAAAAATCTAACATGCTCACTTTGAAGACTTATGTGCAAGTCATTGGCCATAAAAGGGATATGGGGGTCCGGGTACTGTCAGGATCAGTGATTTCAATGATGCTTAAAGTGCAAGAAAACATCCCTTTAAATATAGTGCATGTGGGGTCTCCTTAGTCTGCCTGTAAAGTGGTGCATCTGTAGCATATATAGAACATGTTGCAGCAAAAATGAAATTTCTAAGGGAAAAAAGATGATCAAATCACATTTAAAATGAATGGTACCCGGCTATTAAAAAAAATGAATAAAGAAAATATGGTGTGCAGTCCTCCCAAGTCCATACCAGGCCCATCAGGTCTAGTATGGATTTTAAGTGGAATCCCATGCCAAAATTTCATAAAAAAGGTCAATCAGCCTGGAAAGCCAGGGGGTGAGCGAGAGCCCTCCTTTTAAACCATACCAGGCCACATGCCCTTAACATGGGGGGTGGGTGCTTTGGGGCAGGGGGGGATCATCCCCGCAACCATGGCCAGTGGTTGTGAGGGTCTGCAGGCAGGGGGCTTATCTGAAAGTCCCCTTTAACAAGATCCCCCAGTCCCCAGCTTCCCTAAGTGAATGATTATGGGGTATATAATACCCCTACCCATTCATCAAAAAAGTGTCAAAATGTAATAAAAACACAGAGACAGTTTTTGACAACTCCTTCATTAAAAAATAAAAAACAGTGTCCCCCCCCAATGTAAATGCATTGCCAATTGCACCTAAAGAAAAAAAACTCCCGCCATCCATGAAGACTGCCCATCTTCTGCAGGCTAAACCGTTTGATAGTTCTTATATAGGTTAGGGGCGGGGCCACCTGGCTATGCACTGGTCTGTGATGGCCCCACCCCTTACCTATATAAAATCTCTGATAACTTGCCTGCCCACAGACCCCCACAACCCCCAGCCACAATTGTGGGGATGAGGCATTTGTCCCAATCAACATGGGGACAAGGTGATTTGGGGTGGGGGGCAGAGCCGGAGGATCGTCTGGAGGTTCAGGATATGTGGATTTTAAATTTCAAATTTAATCCGCATATGTCCCAGGGCAGAACCTCAAATTATGGCTTTTAGGCACTCTTTATGGCCCCCCTTTACCATTTGTTTTTTCAACACCTATGGTAGCCTCAATGTCTGCCTGGCACACATTAACTGTGGTACAATGCCATACTACACAACAATCACCTCTGAACATCTCCCTAGAAATACTCACCCTCCTAAATACTGACATTTTGTGGAACCAATGGCAAAACCATGATATTGCTAACCTCCAAGACTCTTTTACTGACTCCCCCATCAAATAATTTCTCACCATTCAGTTCCATCTTCCGTCCAACATCATATACAGTATACCCACACCCGATTGAAACATTGTATCTCTAAACTTACAAACCCCCTGTACGTAATTCCCAGAACGGTGTGGCAATACCTCACCATCACCATTACTATTTAAAAAAAACTTTTGCTTGTATGCTCCACTTTTCACTTATAAAAGACCTAACAGATCATTAAAAATGGCGCAGATCATCTGCGGCAGCGACCCCGCTTCTATTCCCTCAGGGTCTCCAATGACTCTGATGTTATGTCTGCGACCCCGATTATCGAGGTCCTCGACATGGCGGTGTAGGTCAAAAATATAGGATAGTTGTGTGTCATGGGAGTGTTGCACTTGTCTTATACATGCAGCATGTAGCTGTGTAGTTTGCTCCACATCTGTTTTAAGCGGGCTGCCACTGCTCGGAATTCTGTCTTGAGATCTAGAATGGCAGTCGACAGAGTATTGGTGATGTCTGAGGCCACTCTGTTAAGATCAGACAGCCTCACCAAAGGACCTGCATGCTCACCCGGCGTATCCCTCTTTTCTGACTGTGAGTCCGACGCGGCACTCAGGGATGTAGGCCTTGCAGCCTGTGAGGCATTGTGGTTGTCTGAGTGGAGGGTACAAAACAGCTCTGGTATGTTTCGACTCAGCTGTGTCCCAATCTCCTTTGGTGGCCGAAATGCTGAGGCACTCCTATTTGACTTGCCCATGGTTGAGAGGTGCGATGGTTCCCCCCAAAAAGCAAATTATAGTCCTCGGCTTGCAGGAGCTCTTTGCCTAAGCAGCCATCTCCGGTCTGAGCCAAACCACTCCCCCCTGACCTTTGACCATTTTTACCTTATTATTAGTGCTTTTTACCTTTGACAATTTTACTTTATTATTAGTGCTTTTTACCTTTGATAATTTTTACTTTTTAATTTTAACATAATCTGAAATGTATTTTTTTACAAGGTAGGCATTCCTTCAGTAATAAAATTATATAATTATCTATTTTGTTTCATGGGCTAAATGAATGCCGTTAAACAATAAATACATAAATAATTGAATAATAATAATAATAAAAAAAAATCCTTTTAAATATTATCATCATACTAATAGTTGGAAAACTAGTGCAAGCAACAAATAATTTCAGTATGTATTCTGTTTTTTCTATTGAGGCAATGTGATGCTTATGCTATAAGCCCTTCTCTAGTATTTTTAGAAGAGTTGAAGAGAATGTTGGTTGTATGTGGTGAAAAAAAAGTTTTTTGTTTCCCTTTTCCAGTTTGTTTTCATGTATACAGAAAAACAGTTGTTCTTAGCATGAGTATAAACCTTACTACAATCTGCTAGTGAGCTAGAGCTAAACTAAATGTCTCAGAAACAAATTACAGGTACAGGAACTTGGAAAGAGATATTTACAAAGGTCTTTGCTCAGGCAACTCTCAAGTGCACTGGCAAGGTTTAAAATAGCGGACATGACCCAATAGGAACCATTAGGCCCCGTACACACGGTCGGTTTGGTCCGATTAGAATGAACCAAAGTTCATTTTCATCGGACCAAACCGACCGTGTGTATAGGCTATCGGTCTGGTTTCCTTCGGTCCAAAATTTCTAAACATGCTTCAAAACCGAACCGATGGACCTATGCCCCATCGGACCAAACCGATCGTTAGTACAGAAAAGCATCGGTTCAAAACCAGCGCATGCTCAGAATCAAGTCGACGCATGCTTGGAAGCATTGAACTTCGTTTTATTCAGCACGTTGTGTGTTTGACGTCACCGCGTTCTGACCCGATCGGATTTTGGACTGATGGTGTGTATACATATCAGGCCGTATGGCCACTTCAGAGGTGAACCGATGAAAACGGTCCGACGGGCCAGTCTCATCGGTTTGGTCCGACCGTGTATACGGGGCCTAAGGAGCAGTGCAAAAACATCTAAACACATGGACTAGAAAAGACATAGGGCAGGTTTTTGTATACATAGAAAGCTATTGTAAGGCATTCAGGTTTGGGGCCCAAGTGAGAAACAGCAGGTTGACTTAGTTGTAACATGAATAGCTGTGGACAGTGACACAAGTTGGTTCTGAATACTGCAAACTGTGACATGACAGTGCTGTGAAAAAAAGAAATCTTCCAATGACAACTATTCTGTCCATGTCTCCAGTGTCATGCCCCATACACACGATCGGTTTTCCCAGTGGTAAAAAGTCAGAGGGGAAAGCTGTCCATCAGCTTTTTCCCCCTCCACACGGCTGATTTTCCTGGCAGGAAAACTGCCATGGGAGCTTTGGCCGGGTATCCCGGCCGTGTATATGCGCCACCTCAGTGTTTCCCATAGGAAAACTTCCGGGAAAAATACCGCCGGGAATCCCGGCAGGAAAAAAAAAACATGTTCTCGTTTTTTCCTGCCGGAATTCCCGGCGGTTTTCCTGTCGTGAAAACTGCCATGGAGCATACACAGCCAGTTTTCCCGGCCAAAAGCTGTCATGGCAGTTTTCCTGACGGGAAAACTGGTCGTGTGTACGAGGCATAAGTGGTCTGGTCACACTTTCATTGCAGGTAACATTGTAACATGCGCTGAAAATGCAGCTCAGACCATATTTCATATTTAATTGTGTGCAATTATTTTTCAAAAACTTGTCATGTTTTCTTAAAGAGCTTAAAGGTATCATGTGTCCCGCAACATACAACATTTTAGAGTCACGTACATGGGAATGTATCCAATTTTTTTGTTTAGGTGTTAGCATTTTTTTAAATTGTATTATCTGACATTTATGTACCTTCATAGAGTGCTCCATGTAAACTGCCATTGGAAAATGAGCAACAACATTTTATTATTTCACATATTTAGTATGATCAGTATTATTATTATTATTATTATTATTATTATTATTATTATTATTATTATTATTTTTAGCCACTTGACTGTTCTTTGCACTTTTTAAAAAAAATAACTGCCATTATAGCATTTTAGGATAGTTGTTGCATAATGAATTGAGCCTTATGTGTTTGAAAACATTGTACCTTGCTATGCCATCTTATGCCACATACACACGATTGGATTTTCCGTTGGAAAAATCCTTGAATATTTTTTCAGACTGAATTCCGCTCAAGCTTTGCATACACATGGTCACACAAACGTTCTCTGAACTTTCGACCGTCAAGAACGTGGTGACATACAACACTATAATGAGCCGAGAAAATTAAAATCAATGCTTCCGAGCATGTGTCGAATTGTTTCCGAGCATGCGTCAGAATTTTGTGCGTTGGAATTGCTACAGACGGTCGGATTTTTCGAGAACCAGCTCTCAATCTTTTGTTGGCAGAAATTCTGATAGCAAAAGTCCAATGAAGCATACACACGGTCGGAATTTCCGTTCAAAAGCTCACATCGGACTTTTGCCGTGTGTGCGGGGCATTATTTATTTATTTTTGCTAATAATTATACTAATAATCTCCTCTGATTATCTGAAACATGTTCATAGTTATCTTTTATTCTGATTTAAATCAGTTTATGATATGTATGTAGTTTGGGTATATTGGCCCTTTAAACAGAAACATTATAACCAAAGTTAATACATTTATACTGTAGTGCCCATTTAAAATTATATATTCTCCCTATGTCTAGCAAATCATGCAATTGCATTTTTATTACCTCTAGAAAAGTTGCATCTTCAGAGCACAACTAGGAAAAAAGCAGGTAAAATAATCATAACAGACATAAAAAAGATGAAGTGGATCTCACTTATGAGAACATTGTAAATGCGATTATGCACAAAAGAAATGTTCTGAATACATTAAAATGTGTCTTATGTGTTATCATCATTTAAGCAAAAAATAAACACTAGTTATAGAGACGGTATACTTAACGAGTTTTTATTATGTTCTAGTAACATTGGAAAGTGCACTAAGGAATGTTTAATGGAGTTAATGAAACGAATATATGGGGTATTTGCATTATTAGTAAGCTTAACAGAAAATAAAACTAAGCAGCTGTTGTACTTATTTTGGATACATAGTCACAGGACTAAAACAAAATGTTTTCGTATCCATGCAAACTACTAGCCTAAAGATGTTTTCAGAAAACTTATAATAGTATGTTTCCCAGTAGAGATGAGACAAACACCCCAGCAGAACTCCCGAACAGGGGAAAAGTTCTGACCCGAACGGCGAACCCCATTGAATTCAATGGTAGCCGAACAGAAAATATATAAAGTTCACATTTTGAAGGCTCATATGCAAGTAATTGGCCATAAAAAGGGGTATTGGGGTACTGCCCTGGAGGACATGTACTGTGTTTCCCCAAAAATAAGCCTGTGTCTTATATTAATTTGGGCAACCAAAAACGCACTAGGGCTTATTTTCGGGGTAGGTCTTATCATGCCATGTGCTGTCTTCTCTCCCCCCTGCCTGTCAGAAATCCCCTGTGGAACTGTGTAAAAAGCTTGTAAATTCCTAAAATCCACAGCACCATATATTGCAAAATGTGTATGTCTGCAATTCAATTGTGCCACATACCTTCTTCAAGTGCTGGGTGCATCTGTAACCCCCTGGAGCTCTCTTTGCCTCTTCGAGCACTGCAGAGGGAGGGGGCCCAAGATCCCCCGCTGACAGCTTGCAGAAGAGCAGAAGAGCAGAGCAGCGTGACATCAGCTGAGCACTGCTCAGCGTTTCCATGGCCCACCGGAGGTCTCTTCCCAGCTCTAAGGAATGCAGAGGGAGGGGGGCCCACATTCCCCCTGACAGCTTGCAGAAGAGCAGACAAGCAGAGCAGCGTGACATCAGCTGAGCGCCACTCGCTCGGCGCATCCATGGCCCACAAGGTGTCTTCCCAGCTCTAAGGAATGCAGAGGGGGGCCCGAGATCCCCCCTGACAGCTGAGAGGAGAGGAGAAGAGGAGAGCAGCATGAGATCAGCTGAGAGGAGATGGAGGTCAGCGATATACCAAAGGTATTTGGCACAAATAGATCATATAAACACACACACACACACACACACACACAGTCAGCACTGTAATAGAGTGGACTCTAGTATTTCACTAACACTTTAAACTAGGTCTTATTTTCGGTGTAGGGCTTATATTGCAGCCATTTCCAAAAAATCGGGGTAGGTCTTATTTTCGGGGTAGGTCTTATTTTCGGGGAAACACGGTATCAATGCAACTTTTTTTCAGGAGCAATGACTTTAACCGCTTGCCGACCAGCCGCCACAGTTTTACGGTGGCAGGTCGGCTCTGCTGGGCAAGATCACGTGGATCTACATCATTTCGTCAAACAGCCAATAGGGGCACGCGCCTCTGACGCACATGCCCAGCGGGTCCGATCACCGCTGGGCACCCGCGATCGCCCATTACAGAGCGAGAACCGGGAGCTGTGTGTGTAAACACACAGCTCCCGGTCCTGTCAGGGGGAGAAATGCCTGATTGTCTGTTCATACAATGTATGAACAGCGATCAGTCATTTCCCCAAGTCAGTCCACCCCCCTTCAGTTAGAACACACCCAGGGAACATACTTAACCCCTTCCTCGCCCCTAGTGTTAACCCCTTCCCTGCCAGTGGCATTTTTATAGTAATCAATGCATTTTTATAGCACTGATCGCTATGAAAATGCCAATGGTCCCAAAAATGTGTCAAAAGTGTCCAAAGTGTCCGCCATAATGTCGCAGTACTGATAAAAATCGCTGATCGCCACAAATGCCATAAAACTATCCCCTATTTTGTAAACGCTATAACTTTTGCGCAAACCAATCAATAAACGCTTATTGCGATTTTTTTAATGAAAAATATGTAGAAGAATACGTATCGGCCTAAACTGAGGAAAGAAATGTTTTTATATCTTTTTGGGGGATATTTATTATAGCAAAAAGTAAAAAATATTATTTTTTTCAAAATTGTCGTTCTATTTTTGTTTATCTGCGCAAAAACTAAAAACCGCAGAGGTAATCAAATACCACCAAAATAAAGCTCTATTTGTGGGAAAAAAGGGCGCCAATTTTGTTTGGGAGCCACATCGCACGACCACGCAATTGTCAGTTAAAGCAACGCAGTGCCGAATCGCAAAAAGTGGCCTGGTCTTTGACCAGCAATATGGTCCGGGGCTGAAGTAGTTAATGATGCTTAAAGTAAAACAAGAAAGTTTAAAATTAATTTAAATATAGTGCCTGGAGGGTCCCGGTAGTCTGCCTGTAATGTGGCACATCTGTAGAATGCATAGAACATGCTGCAACAAAAATGAAAATTTTAAAGAAAAAAATCGGGTTAAATCACATTTAAATTGACTCGCAGTTGCAAAAATAAAGAAAAAATGACACCAGTCCATACCAGACCCTATGTGGTCCCATACCAGACCCTTAGCATGCAGCCTGGTAAGTCAGGAAGGGGGGGCAAGAGAGCTTTGAATTGTCAAACCACGGAAGAGGCATTTGGCGGACAGCACCATCAATGAGTGTGGAGCATTGTTTTTTTTTTGGGGGGTGCGGCGGGGGCATGATTGATGATGGATTTATATCGGGGACATTTTTTTTTTTTTTTTTTAATAAAGGAATTGTCAAAAACTGTCTCTGTGTTTACTTTTTGACACTTTTTTGGTGAATGGCCATACTCATTCACATGGGGGGGTGGGATCTGGGGGCCCCCTTTTTAACCACTTACTGGGCACTTAAACCCCTTTCCCATCCAGGCCAATTTTCAGCTTTCAGTGCTGTCACTCTTTGAGTGACAATTGCCCGGTCATGCAACACTGTACCCAAATATCCCAAACACCCTGCACATTTGGTTGTTTCCTGAACGGGGTGAACAGCCAATGTTATGCTGAACTCATGCTCGGGCTGAACCATTCACCCAACTCTTTTCCCCAGCTGGACAGTTGACAAAAGCCTGCTCCTCATGTGTGGTGTGCTCAACCTGTGTGCACCTGGCTGATGATTGGTTCTGCTAAGTGTCCTCCTGTAGAGACTTATATTTATTTCTATAGTTCTCCTGATTTATCTGGGTCCCAGTATCTACCTATTGATCCTGCTGCTTACTGTTTAGTGTCCACCTGTTTCTGCACATCTTTTCTTGTTGTTCTTCTGCCTTCTTGGATTTCTCTGCACTCCAAGTCTCTTTCCTGTGTACCATTGCAGTAATACCTCCCATATTTGCTTGTTCAAATAAATAAGCTAAATCTCCATGTGAGTTGCATCAGAAAGGGTGAGGCCCCGTACACACAACCGAGTTTCTCGGCAGAATTCAGCCAGAAACTCGATCGGAGCTGGATTCTGCCGAGAAACTCGGTCGTGTGTACACTTTTCACCGAGGAAGCCGACGAGGAACTCGTCGGGCCAAATAGAGAACATGTTCTCTATTTCCTCGTTGTTCAATGAGGAAAGTTGGCCCGCCGAGATCCTCGGCAGCTTCACACAGAACTTGACGAGGAACTCGATGTGTTTGGCACGTCGAGTTCCTCGGACGTGTGTACGGGGCCTGAGGGTACAATTGCTGTCTTGACCTCAGGTTTTGATGCTTGGCTCAAGTTACCTCCAGCAACACCCTTTAGTCACTCACCTCAATTATGTCATTGATCCTTATTCACTCTCACATGGTAACAGATTATTTTAAAGCCAGATAATCTGGTGCATTAGTTCTTGGAGTCATCTTAGTACCAGTAAATTAATAAATATTGTCCTCAAACAGTGGAATCTAAAGGTAAAGGGAACCACAGTAGTGGCCATTTTTGTCATAATCCATAAATGTTTTATATTTTATGTATACTGTTACACATTACAAAATAAAGGCAGACGGTACAGTTACAATATAATTCAAGATGGGAGGCCTATAGGGGCCCTGTTTGTTAAAGCCTATAATCTAAAGAGAAGGGTAAGTGATACAATGTGTAGTAACTATATGGGGACTAGTTCTTCAAGAAACTAAAATTCAGTGTTTAGCTGGAGGCATGATAGGTTTTTCTAGAAGAAATGATTTTCCAGGGATCTTTTAAAGGCAGACAGAAAAGGAGCTAGCTGTACAGGTTGGGGTAGGGTATTCCGGAGGATGGAAGAAGAAGCTCTGGAAAAGTCCTGGAAATAAACATAGGTAGCAGCTGATGATGGAGCTTCTTTGGGGAAGCAAAGAGGACAGTGCGGTTGATATTTTGAGACAGGGTTGGTGATGTAGCTGGCTTGTAAATTGTCATTATTATTTTACATGTATATATATATATATATATATATATATATATATATATATAATTTTTTTTTAGCTAAACAGTTAAGATACCTGTAAATATATTGACCACATGTTATTACCATACTATTTAACCTGTTTATATTATCCTTCATAAGCAGCATGTGCTTAATTTTAGTAAATCGGGCTCTAAATGTTTGCCATTTGTTCAGATTTCCTCAGAACTCATATATTTGAATCTTTCTTTCCACTAATGATAATTGCTTTTCAGTCTTTGACTAATTCCAGTACATGGGGCTAATTTATTAAAGAAGCAATTTTCACTGTCATCCGTGTTCACTTTAAATATAAATCACGTTGAAGATAAATATTCTATTTTTTTTATTATTTCAAAAGCTTAATAAACTATAGCTAAAATATTGTCTACTGCTATGTTCACTCATGAATGAATGTATGTAGGAATAAACAAACAAATTGCCAGCATGAGCTTAAATTGAGTTAATCGAGCCCCAAGTGTTGGAACATTTCTCAAGCTCATACATATATCTACCAGTGCTATCCAGTCTTCAAATTATTACATGTGACTGAATTTTTACATGAACAATTTTTACTGCAGTCTGCACTTAATTTATATACCAGTCCTGTATCATATTTTATTAATTTTCTTGATTTGACTGGGAATTGAAATACTAAAGTAAATGCAGACCAGAATTAGGGCCAGATTCTCAGTCAGCGGCGTATCTTTGCCCCGGGCGTAACGTATCCGAATTACATTACGCCTCCGCAACTTAGAGGGGCAAGTGCTGTATTCTCAAAGCACTTGCTCTGTAAGTTGCGGCGGCGTAGCGTAAATCGGCCAGCGTAAGCCTGCCTAATTCAAATTTGGATCAGGGGGGTTGTGTTTTATGTAAAACTACTGTGACCCGACGTAATTGACGTTTTTGCAGAACGGCGCATGCGCCGTCTGTGGAATTTCCCAGTGTGCGTTGCTCCAAAGTACGCCACAAGGACATCATTGGTTTTGACGTGAACGTAAATGACGTCCAGCCCCATTTACGGATGACTTACGCAAACAACGTAACTTTTTCAAATTTTGACACGGGAACGACGGCCATATTTAACATTGATACGCCGCACTTATGCCTCATATAGCAGGGGCAACTATACGCTGGGAAAAGCCTAACGTAAACATCATAACTTTACTGCGTCGGCCGCGCGTACGTTCGGTAATTCGCGTATCTAGCTAATTTGCATACTCGACGCGGAATTCGTCGGAAGCGCCACCTAGCGGTCAAAAAATAAATGCAGTTAAGATCCGACGGCGTAAGAGACTTACGCCTGTCGGATCTAATGGATATGTATGCGTAACTGATTCTAAGAATCAGGCGCATAGATACGACGGGTCGGATTAGGACTTACGACGCCATACATGGCGCTGCGCCGTCGTAAGTCCTTTCAGAATCTGGCCCTTAGTCTTTTGGTGGCTTTTTTTTTAAGTTATAAGGAAACGAGAATCTTGCCTCAACCTGGGTATACAATAGAGTTTTTAACAAACGTTTGTATGAAAGTTCTCAAGTTCAAATGTCATTCAAAGGTAGTTCAATATTTTGTTTGCTTTTAACATTCAATTTTGGAATAATTGGACTTTACTGAACGAAAACCACATACACTGTTAGAAATTTTTACATTAAATTTTCTCATCACTGCGGATGAAAACAAACATCAATTTGACCCTAAGACGATCATGATGGTAAGTGAATGAACGTTCTAACAATTTTCTGACAATATAAAAAGTCAAACAAATTTCTATTAGTGTACACCCAGCTTTAGACAACATAGTCATTAATAATGGATGTCATAAAACCTGGATTTCAGTTAGCCCCCTAGATTTATTTTGCCACCTTTTACCCCTTAACAGAGAAGGGATTGGCAGAGAGTTTTAAATTGCTTGTAGTTGTTTATAGTTATTATATTTTTCATTTTTTTTAGTTAAGATACCTGTATACCTGTAACTGTATTGACCACATGCTATTTCCATACTTTTGAACCTTTTTACTTTATCCTTCATAAGCAGCATGTGCTTAATTTTTGTAAATCAGGCTCTAAATGTTTGCAATATGTTCAGATTTCCTCAGAACTCGTATATTTGAATCTTTCCACTAAAAAGAAAGGTTTGGGTCTTTAAATTAGGTATTATGATGGAAATGGACAAGTAAAACGAGGTAGTTAACCAATGTGTTTATTGTCTAAAACACAGAACAATGACATGCAGCAGTGGATGCATAGAGAACAGTAAATACATAAACAGCATTTTTCAAACCATCAACAAATAATTGTCAAATAGTACACAAGGTTTTTGAAAAGATAGTCCTCCAAACAAGAATCTTAAAAATACCAGGTATTGGCCTGAAAGTATAAGACATATGCATCTTTGTAACCCGTTTCATGGCGCTGGGCCACTCCTCAGGGACGAATGCATAATAATGTAAAATCTGTAGAAAAGTATATATATATATATATATATATATATATATATATATATATATATATATATATATATATATATATATATATATATATATATATATATATATATATAAATATCACATAAAATTATTGGTCATGTGACCCAGTAGGGGGAAGAAGATAGTGAGAAGGAGAGTATTGGTTTCCTGCACTACTTACATATTGGCAGTTTGTAAGAATGTCTATAACGGAAAACACATGGGCCAGCATATCTGTCCCTACTGGGAGGTGAGTCTTGTGACTTTAGTGTCCTTGAGGAATCACCTATACCTTCCTTGTTGTGTCACAAGACTCCACCTCAGCCCAATACTCTCCTTCTCACTATCTTTCATGTTTCTTCTTTTATTTTTATTTTTTGTTGTTTATGGTTATTTGTCTGAATGGTTATTTAACATGCACTGAATGTATATGTATTTGCGTTAGCGACAACTTTTTATATAATTATATATTATATATATATATTTTGAATTGTTTGATAGGTGATTTACTTACTTGTAAAAAGGGGCAGCTCTACTCACTATTTATTGCACGTTATATAGTTTGGCGCCACTTCTTGTTTATTCCTAAACCACACAACAATATGAATGTCTATGTGCGTCTCACTGTCAAAGCAACCTCTTGTAAGAGTTATGCTTTAACTTGTTTCACTGTATTAAACTTGTAGGAAAATTAATGATGATCTAACTTCTGGTTTAAGATAGCAATACATGTAGAGATTCTAGTAATTAAGCTTAGCAGGCTGAACGTGAGATATTCTTCCAGCTGTCTGAATACCAGAACAGGGACTGCAGCTGATTGATATCATGTACTGTTCAACTGACTTTTTCAACAAAGTTTGTTGAGCCGGGTAGTGTCAGAAGTGCCACTGACAGCTTAGAGTCTTTTTAATATAAAATATGTGTTGTGTATGGCCAGATTTATGACCTAGAAGGATCTAGACTGACTCATGCTAAAATCAGTGTAAAGTGACACATTAAAATGTGCCGTTTACAGAAATGTACAAAACCCCCAAAAGCTTGCACAACATGTCAATGCCCCATTATGCTTTAGTCAGGATTTAGAATCCTCTCTGACAAGGTAACAAAGTTACTGAAAGGTAAAATGAGAAAGCTGACACTTTGACACTATTCTGGCACTACCTTATAATCAGAAAGCTCATCAAAAGGAAACATCAGAGCTTCAAACAGCCAAGGCTGTCTGAGCCTAACAGAGAACGAAAAATGACCTCTATATAAAGACACTTCTTCACTTATTTCACTAACAGCAATAAGCTGCATGTTTTCTGTGAAAGGGCGGTAAAAAAAGACATTTGCTGGTTGAAATATAAGCAAATATTATACTAAATACATGTGCACAATTATAATAAAAAAAATGGAAAAAAAACAGTGAATGTGTAACAAATGTGCTATGTAACTAGGGTACATGTTTCTCCAACATATGTGTAAAACATGTCTTAATAAATATGCTGTCTAGCTCCATAGAGAGAGAGGAGAGAGAGAGAGAGAGGGGGAAATAGAGGGAGAGGGATAGAGAGAGAGAGAGAGAGAGAGAGAGGGAGAGAGAGAGAGAGGAGGAGAGAGAGGGGGAGAGAGAGGGAGAGAGATAGAGAGAGAGAAACAACCAGCGGGACAGAGAATAGCAGAGAAAAAGGGAAAAAAAGAAAGTAAAAAAAAAACAACAATATAAATGACTAAAAAAACATTGTGCAACATAGACAGGTCTTGTTTCAGAAAGTGACGAAAAATTATTTCTAATTCTTAAACACATGTTGATCTCTCTGGAAGTTCATAGGTTCTTTCTGTCAGTGCCTGTGCAAGGTGGACAGCTTACACCGACAGTCTGACTTATGAGCTTTCCAGTCTCCTAAAAAAAATGTACTCACATTTTATTTTACCTGCAAAAAAATTTGCTTTAATTATGTTTTTAAAAAAAAATTTAAACCTACCCTTTAAAAAGACCCTGACACTACAGGGTCAACACAGCAGCATGAAACACCAAATATATAGAGGGCACTAGATATGCAAGGTTCGATTTTAATAGTGAACCAAAATAAAATATTTGCATTTACAAACTAATACTGACAATCAAACATATGTCAGCATATAGTCATATCTGCAGATACTGAACACCTACAACTCAGGTTCGTTGTGAGCCTAGAGGGCAGTTCTGCTAGAGGGCATTTCTGTGTCACATCTTGAGTGGCATTTCCATAGAGGCTTTTACTGGTTTGCTTACATCTCCCAGGTACATTGCTTCTCAGGCCTCGTACACACGACCGAGTGTCTCGGCAAAAACCAGCAAGAAACTTGCTGTTTTTTTTTTTTTTTTGCTGAGGAAACCGGTCGTGTGTACACTTTTCGACAAGGAAACTGTCGAGGATCCCGTCGAGCCAAAAATAGAGCATGTCTTCTTTTTCCTCTAAGGTAATGGAGAAATTTGGCTCGCCAAGATCCTTGACAGCCTAACAAGGAACTCGACGAGCAACACGATGTGTTTCGCCCGTCGAGTTTCTCGGTCGTGTGTACGAGGCTTCAGCCAGCTGTTGAAAAGTTACTGGTTAACTCTGTGCTTGCCTATATGCTGTGGTAACCCTTATTCTCAATATGAGTTTGTAAATGCAATCTTTTTTTTTTGCTTTACTTTAAAGCTAGCTTGTGATATCCAGTGCACTCCATTTCTTTTTTTTGTATGTTTCCAGTGTTTTATATCTCTAGATTTTACTAGCATTGCAAGGATTTTGTCTGTCTGTGGGATGTTCAGTTTGACCACAGTTATGCTTTCAAAGCAGCACAAAAATGTCTGTCGGAAATAGAGGCACTATACTTACCTTTGTGGCGGCCTGTGTCTTGAAATGTCACTTCAATGCTGCTCCCTAGCTTTTTCAACTATTCAGATGATTGGATGGATTTATTATTTTTTCTCCCCCACTACACTTGTGCATCTTATAGTGACATTTGAGTCATCAGGAGGAACCACTGCATGTTGGAAGAGTAGCAGGTATTCACACGCCCTTATGTGTTGAATACTAAAGCACATAGGGCAGCGTTTCAAGACATGGGCCAAGAAAAAGGAAAGCATAGTGCTTTTTCTTTTTACAGTTATGCCGTTTTCATTTTTACATTGTAGTGACAAGGTCAATTTAAATATAAAGGAAATAATTTAGGACTGCAGGGGCATAATTATAAAAAATACAGTGGCTAGTAAAAGTTGCAATGGCTTAAGGAGATTTTTGGAACTGAGTAAGAGCAAAGGCAAAAGGAGAAGTCTGACAGATTACTGAATAGTATTTGTGTGATGTTCATTCTTCTGTAGATGTCACTATTTATGGTTGTTACATATATCATATTTTCTATACCTTTTACCATTTTTTTCCTGTTCCTGGTATGATATACTCTGAAGGCTGCACATGTTTTATGGATGTTTGACCTGGTTAAATCACTCTATAATAACTCTGCCTCCTAGATTATGGGACACAGCACTTTGGAGTTTCCAGCTTTGATAGCAAAACATTGGTCTTGAGCAAAAGGTTAACTGCTGAGTGCACATATTGGTGCAAGCTTGGGCGTGGGAGGTTAAGTGTTTATTGTGACATTGGAAGGTCTAGGCAGTACACAATTCAGTGGGAATAGGTACACATTGAATTCAGCAGTAGAAGCAATACAGGGATTAAGGCACTGTTTCAAGGTGTAGGACAAGGCAGCTGGCGAAGGAGCCGATTGTGGACACTTTGGTAAAATTTGGAGCAAATTCATTTCTTATGAGTAGAACAGAAAAAAAAGGTGGGATTAAAGCAATATAATATTCTCAGTTTATGAAGAGCTAGAACATGAATATATTTGGAAAGATAAATAAACTCTTAGGCCGCGTACACACGGTCGAACATGTCCGCTAAAACTGGTCCGCGGACCAGTTTCCGTGGACATGTCCTACAGTGTGTACGGCCTAGCGGACAGGTTTCCAGCGGACAAAAGTTTCTTAGCAAGCTAAGAAACTTGTCCGCTGGAAACATGTCCGTCGGACATGTCTGATGGTTAGTACACCTAATCAGACATGTCCGCTGGTTATGATGTGTAACCAGCATCCCGAAATCCCGCGCATGCGTCGAATTGATTCGACACATGTGTCGAAGCATTGCACTTCCATGTTTGAGAACGCCGGTGTCTTCTACGTCACCGCGTTCTCTGTCCGTGGGGATTTTGGTCTGATGGTGTGTACACACATCAGACCAAAAGCTCACAGGAGACATGTCCGATGAAAACGGTCCGCGGACCGTTTTCATCGGACATGTCTCCTCGTGTGTACGGGGCCTTATGGGAAACTGATGTCAGTGACCTCAGATGTTCCAAAACATAGATAACAATATTCAAATTGATAGAAAATAACATACATTCTATGTACTATATGTTTTTAATACATGTAATGATAATGTAATATTTATCTCCACATTTATTGGCAGACAATGCTTCCCAGCAAGACTTGCAGGGTTTGGGACAAAAAATAAAACAGCTTGAGCAATTGTTGCTCTTATTATTATTATTTATAAGGTATTAACTGAGCGTAAATACAAAATGACTATTGCAAGTGCCCCTGGCAGTGTAATAGTTTGTCCTATCCACTGTTATTGTTACTTTAATAAACTGTTTGTTCTGTGTAGAAAAAAAGTATATAAAGGAATGTAAAATATTTAAAGAAATCCATATACTTAATACTGTCATCTCATGTATTATTCACAAAGTTATCAGAATACAATATTTTTATGACTGCAGACCTTTAAAAAAAAGCACTTCTGAACAACACCACCAACTAGGCACAAGAGAAGAAGACACTTCTTCAGATCCACTATGATGACCTTTAGCATGATCTAATACTGTATGGGCTAGATTCACATAGCCCGCCCTAACTCTGCGGCGGCGTAGTGTATCGTCTTTACACTACGCCGCCGTAAGCTAGCGAGGCAAGTACATGATTCACATAGTACTTGCCTGCTAAGTTACGGCGGCGTAGCCTAAAGCGGGCGGGCATAAGGGCGCCTAATTCAAAATAGGCTGAGGGAGCGTGTTTAATGTTAATTTTGTTTGACCTGACGTGATTGACTTTTTTTTGGAACGGCGCATGCGCCGTCCGCCTACATATCCCAGTGTGCATTGCGGCAACGTTCGCCGCAATTTTTTATTTTTTTTATTTTTTTATTTTATGTAGAAGAATACGTATCAGCCTAAACTGAGGAAAACATTTTTTTTTTTATATATATATTTTTGGGGGATATTTATTATAGCAAAAAGTAAAAAATATTGATTTTCTTTCAAAATTGTTGCTCTATTTTTGTTTAGAGCGCAAAAAATAAAAAAACGCAGAGATGATCAAATACCACCAAAATAAATCTCTATTTGTGGGAAAAAAAGGACGTAAATTTGGGAGCCACGTCTCACGACCGCACAATTGTCAGTTAAAGCGACACAGTGATGAATCGCAAACAGTGGCCCAGTCATTGACCAGCAATATGGTCCGGGCTGAAGTGGTTAAATTGATTATAAGTGCAGTGCAGAAAACAAACAAAACATATACATGGAAATAATATTGAAAAGTCCTTGAATAGAAAAATCCTAGAAAAGTCCAAAGAAACAGTCCAGAAAGACGTTGAGCAACTGATGCAACTCACAACTGTGACAATCCCTCCACCTCTAGTCTCTCTAAACACTCTCACCTTAGTGTATGGACTTGTCATTGTTTCTTGTTTGTATGTCTGACATTAGCTATACCGCCTATGCGGCAGCATACTGTTCTATTTAATAGCTCTGCCACATTTTCTATTTCTATTTGATTAGTTTTATCATGCTTTGTAGTAAATTAATAATTAATAAATCATAATATATTTTTTTGCACACCCTGAGTATAGTCCTTGCTTTGCAAATAGTAGCCTCTTACCTAGGGGCAGCCTTTCTCTATATTTATTCAGTTGATTTTGGTTACGGCAAACACCCCCATCATTGGGGGAGTGTCTTTTCAGTGGTGCTACTACGGTGCATAACTAGGTTACTACATGGGACACAACTGCTTTTTCTTCTCTTAGTGTATGGACCCCTGGATGAACCAGGTGGTCATACAACAGATATCAAATTAGGTAATCACCATCCAAACCCTTCTTTCACGTTCCCTCAGATATCAGCCAGGATGCCAGGTCATGTATAAAGAGAGAGAGAGAGAGAAAGAGAGAGAAAGAAAGAGTGCTCACCGTTTGACAATAGAATTTATTAATGTGTTTGCATACATACTACTCACATGGAAAGCTAAAATGACAGCATAAAAACATCATCCATTCAGTCATGGTTCCGTACGGCAGCAGTGGGTGATGTCATGAACAGCTCCTCCCATCGTAAGTGGTTAAAACCCATTTTCTCAACACATTTTTTTGAAGTAAAATAACAAAATAATCTCCATATTTTGTCATGAAGTCTGGGTGGGCTAAACAGGGCTGCAGTTATAAATCACGGGGCCCCATACAGCCTACCTGGCAGGGCCCCCCTCAAATATACCAAAACAAATTTTTCACTAAAAATATTCTAAAATCATTATTTTACACAAAGATATCAGAGAAGCTGTGTGAATTAGCTCTTTTTTAATTCATTTTTTTATATGTTTTTTTCTTAAATCTAGACATTATCTCAGCTTTTACCTTTTGTGCACCCAGGTGCCTCAAATCCTTAGGACACCCTGGTATTTAAATAAATAATGACCACACTTTTTGATAAAGGACCTGGCTTTACCCCTGTCCATATTAAAATAAAAAATAAAAACATACAGGGTAAAGTGCAAATGCAGTTCCCCACTACCACAAATTGCATTAAGTTTCCCGCATTTGGGGAAATCGCAGGGATCAGGACAGCCGGAGTGCAATGGCTGATCCTCTCCCTGGGAGATCCACCTTTGTGATCATGGTATCCCCCCTCCAGGTATACCCCTGTCCACTTTTGCATCACATTATTGGTGAGTTGATGAGTCAATTTGTAGAGTTGACTTACAATTCTGCAGTTTCCTGTAGTGGACTGCAATCTCAGGTTTATTCATTTGCATCTTGACAGATGAAATAACAGAAGAGAAATAAAGAATACAAAGACACCAAAGTTCTCTTAACCACTTGACTTCTGGAAGATTTACTCCCCCTTCATGACCAGGCATTTTTTTGCAATATAGCACTGTGTTACTTTAACTGGCAATTGCACATCCGCATGACAATGTACCCAAATAAAATGTAGGTCCTTTTTTCCCCACAAATAGAGCTGTATTTTTGGGGTATTTCACTTTTGTGTTTTTATTTAAAAAATATATATATATTTTTTTTACTTTCTGCTATAAAACATAGCCAATAAAAAAATAAAGAAATCAAATGTCTTTTGGGCAATATGTGTTCTGCTTCTGAGTAAAAAAAATCCCAATAAGCGTATATTGATTGGTTTGTACAAAAGTTATAGCATCTACAAACTATGGGATATTTTTGTTTATTTTTATTTATTTTTTACTAGTAATGGCAGTGATTAGTGACTTGTTGTGGGACTGCTAAATTGCGGTGGACATTCTAACACTAACTGATACTTTTTGGGATTCAGTGACACTAATATAGTGATCAGTGCTAAAAATATGCACTGTCACTCTACAAATGACACTGACTGGAAAGGGGTTAACATCAGGGGAGTTAAAAGGATTATTTGTGTGACTAACCAGTGTTTTACTATACTGTGTGTAGTGTTTTTATTCAGAAAGAAGTGGAATTTATTCCCTGCTTTGCAGGGACACAAGTTTCATACCTTCCTAACTGTCAGAATGTTGATCTGCCTTATTTACATACTTGTTTTGCAGTTCTATCTTTCTGCCTGACAATCAGTGGGTGACGGAGGACATTGCTTACCTGGAACCCACCAACGGCTTGCGCTGTGTGTAATCACAGAGGAAGGAAGTCACCAGTGGCGCACATGCATGTCCCCTTCCCGGAAGTCCAGGATCACGTATATATACATGATCTGGTACACAGCTGCTGCCCTGCCACAGTAAAACTGCTATAGGGCGGATGGCAAGCTGTTAAAAATGTGTATTATTAATTAGAAACTGAATTAAAATGTATGTACTATCAGTGATCAAAAAGCACATACAAATTCATATATGATTGGACCACTGTCAACTTTTTGGTGCAGTATACATATAGGTTATTAAAGGAAAAAAATATAATATAAATAATGGAACTTACATCAGCTATCTCAGTTTATCATGCAAATGCAGGTATTACAGAAACTCAAACGTTGCACCAATTGCTGCCAAAGATCAAGTAGAAAATTTAGAGTAACTCCATTTTTGTTGATAAAAAAAAAAATCCCCTCTCGGTGATCAATGTTCAGTGTAAGGATTTTAATGAACATTGTTGCAGACTCCTGCATCAGCTGAGGCCCCAGTGTTCTAATGAGGAAAGTTGCAGTGTCAGCATCCCTTTAGAAGTGATTAACCATTTGGGAGTATCTTACCAAAACCAACATTTTTGTTGCAAAGGATAACTGAAATCTGACTTGCAACTTAGTGCAGGTTTCTGGGAAAACCAGTGAGATCATATAAGCAGGGAATGACATTACTAGTTCTGTACACCAACTGTATAGGAGTGACAGGAGGCCTCCAAGCTGCCATGAAAACTACAGTACTGCAGATTGAAAAGGTTGGTCATTTTTAATAACATTCATTTACAATATGGCTTTTGTAGCATTTGAATATGCAATCTTTTATATATACTGTATATATATATATATATATATATGCTATTTTTTTTCCAAGAAAGTGGCAATACCCTTTAACGGAAGATCACTAGGGCCTTTCTAAACTATTCAATCATCAATCAGAGCAGGTGTTATTATTTGTGAAGGTTGTGCAGTCTGAAGCCTCGTACACACGACCGGTTTTCCCATCTTGAAAACTGCGGGAAGAGCTTTTGGCCGGGAAAACCGGCCGTGTGTATGCTTCATCGCAGTTTTTCCGACAGGAAAACTGCCGGGAAAAAAAGAGAACCAGCTCTCTTTTTTCCCCCCTTGGATTCCCGGTGTTTTTTAACCCGGCAGTTTTCCTATGGGAAACACTGCGATGGAGCCTACACATGACCGGGATTCCCATCCAAAGCTCTCATGGTAGTTTTCATGTCGGGAAACCCGGTCGTGTGGGGGGGGGGGTTACCAAGCAGGTTCTCGGTTTTCCCCTTGGGTTTCCCGACGGTAAAAAGTCAGCCGGGAAACCCTTACGTGTGTACGAGGCTTGAGGCATTTGTATACAGTATATCTAGAATTTTCAGAGGGATGTCAGCAGTATTTTCTTTATGACATTTTTCTGTCTGTAGAACAGACCTTTCTTTAACTGCAATGCAACTGGCAGTTTGAAAAGTATCTCTCAAGAGTGCTTTTCTTCCCCTCCCCCACCCCCCCCCACCCCCAATTTTTTTTTTGTATACCCCTCTCCTCATTTTTTTTGAAAACTTAATAAAAAATATTGGAAACGAAAAGGATCTCTCAAGAAAGATCTCCTATTATCATTTTTACACTCTGTCTTTCTTTTTCTTTTTTTTTCTGTTAACTAAGATTTGGGAGCGTGTAATTCATTATGTGAGGGATATAATTAATTAGAAGTTTAGCCTATTTCACATACAGTGCAACAATTGATCAAATTCAATCAAATCACTCATAGTTAAAAGAAAAAAAAATATCAGCCTTGGGGAACTCTATTCGATATTTTAGATTATTTTTTATTACTTTTTGTATAGAACAAAATGTTTGGTTATTATCATTCTAATATAAATGCACAGTAGTTTATTGTTACTAATGTTTGTTGTATGAAATCACTCTGCCTTAACATCTAGTATTACCTGTGTGCTTGTTGTTTTATGGTTTGTTCACAAATTATGATTTTGTGACATAGTTTTGTTTTATGCTCCCATTCCACAACTTTATGATCTTTTTGAGCACACACTAATGCTTTGTTTTATATTTCTTATAGATTTTTAGTTTGTAACAGTGGGCCCCTGCGTGATTAAAGTGTAACAACGTAAAAATGATTCTTTTCTTTACATGTGTGCTGCACTGAGATTTTTTCTGAACATTAGAAGTTTGACCTCATTTTTTTATCTCAGCTCATAGCATGTAATTGAAAGTTTTCAGCACAAAATTTCTTAAAAAGTTCTGCCTTACATTTGAAACATCTTAAAATATGTGCTGTCATTTTTACAATTTTATTCATACGCTGATATAAAGAATTTTACCCTATTGTAAAGACTGACCCATCTAGGTTAACCCTTTCATGCCCAGGGGCCATTGATGCCTATGTTAAATTATATAACCAATATGCCTATCTGAAAACATTTTAAGGCTATATGTGTTTGTATACCCTCTTTTTATTTAAAAAATCCCTGTTTTTTTATTATTATAGCCTGACAAACATGTTCAAATATAAAACAAATGAAATAATACATTTGCTTCCCTCCTGTCCCTTCTGTATTAATCTGTATTGTAATTGTACTGCCCCCCCCGCCCCTCTATATCTGTAAAGCAATGTGCAAACTGTTGGCACTATATAAATTCTGTATTTGAATAATAATAATAATAATAATAATAATAATAATAATAATAATAATAATGTATTTTGATTATTTTTAAATATTGTAATCTAACTACAGTATTAAACATATGGTACTGGCACCGTTATTTTGCAGGCTTAAAGCAGAACTCTGGCCATATTTTTTTCATATCCTTGTTGCTGATCTCCTACCTTCGCAAACTTTACCATCTGTGTTCTTCTAAGGGCCCTTCACACTGGTGCGTTTTTGCCACGTTAAAAATAGCGCTATTAAAATGCTCCCCATGCCTCTCTCCATTGAAATAAATTAAAAACCGCTTTAAAAATGCGGTAAAAACGTGGTAAAATCGCGGTGTTTTACCGCGATTTTAACGCTCCGTTTTTACCGCGATTTTACCGTGTTTTTACAGCATTTTTAAAGCGGTTTTTAATTCATTTCAATGGAGGGAGCATGGGGAGTGTTTTATGGGCGTTTTAATAGTGCTATTTTTACAGCGAAAACGCGGCAAAAACACGGCAAAAACGCACCAGTGTGAAAGGGCCCTAAGCCCTGTAGTTTCCCTGTAATAGGCTGCTGAACTTGCTGAAAAAACGTTATTGTTTGCGGACTTTCTGTTTGTAAGATCATTGTCTTCTATCCCTCTCCTAAGCTCAGCCAGTGGTCTGACATGCCCAGTTGTAGTCCTCTGAAAATGAGCAGGGAGTAGGCAGACATGTTGTGGGTGGAAGGGGTCTCACAGCCCCACAGTCTCTCCTCTCTCCTCCTCCTCTGCTCCTTCCAGCAATCTGCTCGACTCCACCCCCCACCGTACCCCCACCGCCGCCGCCCACCTGATATATCCATGCAGAGCGGGGATTATCATTAGTAATTACTTGTATGACACAGTGGGGACCTCCCACTGTGTCAGGTATTGTTAAATTAGAACACTGATCGCTAATGTCCCACCCCCCGCCTGTATAGGAACATTGTGATGTCAATCATAATAAGAGCAGGGGGGCATCAGCGACTGGTGTTCTTACATACAATACCTGACACGGGGGAGGTGCCAGCTGTGTCATACAAGTGATTTCTTATATATTCCAGCTTTACACTGGTGTTCCCTGACATGGTGGTCCCATGGTGGTCCCTGACATATTGGTTGTCCCATGGTGGTCCCTGACATAGTGGTCCCATGGTGGTCCCTGACATGGTAGTTCCATGGTGTTCCCTGACATATTGGTGGTTCCATGGTGGTCCCTGACAAGTGGCACTTGTGGTCCCTGACATGGTGGTCCCTGACAAGTGACACTGGTGGCCCTGACATGGTGGTCACTGACATTCAGCACTGATGGTCCCTGAAATTCAGGACTGGTGGTCCCTGACAAGCAGCACTAGTGATCCCTGACATGGTGGTCCCTGACAAGCAGCACTGGTGGTCCCTGACATGCTGCACTGGTGGTCCCTGACATTCAACACTGGTGGTCCCTGACATGGTGGTCCCTGACATGCGGCACTGGTGGACACTGATCAGCTGCGTGTGTTTGCATTTATATTAAATGCATTAAATGTATTCATTTAATTTAAATGTATTTATTAACCACTTCAGCCTCGGAAGAATTTACTCCCTTCCTGACCAGAGCACTTTTTGCAATGAGGCACTGCCTCGCTTTAACTGACGCTTTAACTGACAATTAACAAGTAGTTAATTCAGCTGCTCGAGTAACACGATAAATCCTTGCTTCTCAGCTGCTGCTGTCCTGCAGATTAAAAAAATCTGCAGGACAGCAGCAGCTGAGAAGCAAGGATTTATCGTGTTACTCGAGCAGCTGAATTAACTACTTGTTTGTCCCAGATAAGACGTATGTGAAAGCCATATCCAGGACTTAGGAACCCGGATCCCCCCAAGTCTTGCTGGGAGACTTCAAACAAACCCTGTGTCCATACTGACCGCTGTTGTGGTCATTTGCTCTGGTAAGAGGACTACAACACTATGTCACTCGGGTGTCTTATCTGGTGGATAGATCACATGGATTTCTTTTGATGTCACATTTTGAGTTTACCATTAGTGATTCACCGATTTACACTGGAGAATCTATCCTTTGGACTTCTAATATATTCACTGTTCCCTACTTGATATGTTTGGACTTTGTTATCATTAACCTTTATTCACATTTCATTACGGGTTTTTGATTGTCTGTACATTCAGGCCACTTTTTATGTATTTTATTTCTTTTATACCTTGTGTTTAAACATTAGGGTCTCACATTTGTTTACAGGTTTTTGCGCCGTACCTCTTCTTTTTAACAACAAATTAGCAAAAATACATGTTAAAAAGCACAAAAATGCACATAAAAATGTGATAAAATGCGTTAAAAAAATGCCTAAATGTTTGTTGAAAAAAGCAGCAAAAAGTGCATCAAAAAGTGTATCAAAATGTGCACAAAAAAGGCCCAAAAAGCCAAATTGATTTATTTTTTGGGCATGGAGCATTGTGCATTTTTTCAATGCGCATTTTGGGTTGGTAGTGTATTTGTCAAATGACAAAATGTGTGGCAACATGCATGTTTGCTACAGTAATTGCAAATGGGGTGCCATTAACAATGAATGGCAGCCAAAAGCGCATTGCGTATTTTGACAGAATTTTACAGCAATTTGGAATCATGGCAAGGATTGCGCAATTCTGCCGACAACTCTGCATTGCTCAGGTGTGAATGGATCCTAAAAGAAAATACATTCTGATCTTTACTGTGTGCGTGTGTGTTTATACTGTATATGTATATGTGTGTGTGTATATATATATATATATATATATATATATATATATATATATATATATATATATATATTTATTTATACATATATATCATATATACACACAAACATATATAGTTATTATTTATATCAATCTTTAAGCTTGCTATTGCTGATATTAGGAAGAAAGAAACCCCCTTCCCCACATCACAGCAGCTTCTCACCCATATTCTCCACCTCTGAGCTGGAGAATCTGGGACGGAGATATTTTACAGAGATAGTCAGTGAGATCCTCAGATGTCACTTTCATAAACTGGTCATATGTGTAAAAGTGAATGACAGAAGGGTGTGTCTTGTGATGAGAAGTGAAAAACATGTTCTCCACTCCTCATCTCAGCTTCATAAACTGGCACACCTGAAGCCTCGTACACACGACCGAGTTTCTCTGGAAAAAAACAGCAAGAAACTTGCTGGGAGATTTTTTTTTCCGAGGAAACCGGTCGTGTGTACATTTTCGTTGAGGAAACTGTCGAGGAACTCGACGAGCCAAAAAGAGAGCATGTTCTCTATTTTCTTGACGGGAATGGAGAAAATTGGCTTGTCGAGTTCCTCGATAGCCTAACAAGGAACTTGACGAGCAAAACGATGTGTTTCACCCGTCGAGTTCCTCGGCCGTGTGTACGAGGCTTGAGAGATCAGCCATGATCATCAGGATCTCAGCTCTTCTCTGTTTCATAAACGTACACCTTTGTATTCATTGATAGATGACAAAGCTTTCAATGAATGACTGAGTGCCGCTCAGACCGAGGCTATTTTGTTCCGGGTGTGAAACAGCTAGGCTGCACCCGGAACTCAGCCACATACAGTTTATACACCACATACAGCAGTCGCCATGGATGGACTGGCCATTGGGACTACAGGGAGTTTCCCGGTGGGCCGATTGCTCGGTGGGCCGGCTTCAGTGACAGCGGACCGCCGCACTCCTCTGTCTCACCCTTACCGCAGCGCTCACCTCCTCTCCCTCCCCGCAGCGCTCACCTGGGGGGACAAAGAAGCAGGGGGAGGACCAGAGGAGCAGGGGGGATGACAGAGGAGCATGGGGGAGGGGACAGACAGCTGACTCAACAGCTATGGCCTGGGAGTTTCTCACTTCTGCCTAATCTTGTCCCATAAGGGGGGGCACCAAACTGATTCTTTGCCCTGGGTGAAATAATGTCTAGCTTCCCCACTGGTACTGCCTATAAGAGTACCAGTACCAGTGAAGGGGGAGACCTGTCAAAGTGGGCCAGTCTGGATGAAGTCCAGGGCCAAATTTTTGTCCCAGTCCAGCCCTGGCAGTCACACATGTTAGTAAGGGAAATAGTTTGAGCCAGCTTGGCCCTAATGACCTATTTAAACTAAAACTAAAGTTGGACATAAGGTTTATTTTTGGGTCAGTTTCCTTTCCTCTAATTATGATGCAATGTACACATACAGAAAAGTAAAAGAAAAGGATTCTGTGGTTTAATCTGTATTACTTCTAGGAAAGTGTAGTGATGAAATCTTGTGTATTGATTGCTTGCCTACATTTTTTTGCCCAATATATCCTAATGCCTTTCTCTTTCAGTTCCATGTGTGGAGTTTTTATCTTCTTGAAGTTTCAATGCCATATTGGGATGAATGTTTATTGATCTGCAGTGCTGATCTGCAGAGCGCAGATTAGGGTCAAATAGCAAATTTGTGGAATTGATTTGTTTACCTCTTATATTAGTGCTGTCAGATCCTAAAGTGGCATAGATATTGTGTATCTCAGGCAGTTTTATTATTTGCACACTTCAAGTTGACTGTGTACTTTGCTTTACATTATCTCTTAATTGTCAACCACTTGAATTTTAACAACAACACTATCATTAGCTGTACAAAAGAAATATTTCACAATCACTGATCCTAGGATACCGCATAGACACCTTGTAAATAGAATGCTTAAAATGGGCTTTATTCAAGGTGTATTATTTTTATTATGTAATCCTGGATCTTAATGTATAGTAATTATAATAATGGTAATGATAAGACATAACTGTGTAAATCATGACACTATCATGTCTATACAAAATCCAAACCCATGAGAACAGCTTGCTACTTACAGGTTCTGGATGGATATTGGTGGATAACAACTGTCCTAGACAGATTTCTTTAACCGGTTCCCGACTGGCTCACGCAGATATACTGTGGCAGGATGGCTCTCCTGGGCGAAATCCCGTACATATACGGCTTTGCCCAGGAGAGCCACCAGAGGGCATGCAAACCCTATGCGCGTGGCCAGCAGGTGCAGGAGCAGCAGCACGGGGGTTTGTGTGTGCAAACACACAAATCCCTGTGCTGCCAGAGGAGAGAAGACAGATTGTGTGTTTCTACAAAGTAGAAAGTTATCTCTCCTAGTTAGTCCCATCCCCCAGAGTTAGAACACACACATAGGGAACACAGTTAACCCCTTGAGTGCCCCTTAGTGTTAACCCCATCCCTGCCAGTGACATTTACATAGTAATCAGTGCATATTTATAGCACTTTTCGCTCTGTAAATGTCAATGATCCCAAAAATGTGTCAAAAGTGTCCGACCTGTCAGCCACAATGTCGTCATACTGCTAAAAATCGCAGATCACCACCATTACTAGTAAAAAAATTATAGTAATAAAAACGCCATATAAATGCCATACATTTTCCCCATAGTTTGTAGACGCTAGAACTTTTGCGCAAACCAATCACTATATGCTTATTGCTAATTTTTTACCAAAAATATGTAGAGGAATATATATCAGCCTAAACTGAAGAGAATTTTTTTTTTTTTGAATGAATGAAAAATTTATATAGCGCGGCACATGCGAACTAAATCGCCTCTGGGCGCTCGTTGTTCCTGTCTCTTGAAATCAAAAGAGCAGAGTTTTAATCTGTCTTCTGAAGGTCAGGTGATTCTCCTCCAACCGAATGCTGGTTGGTAAAGCGTTCCATAGTCTGGGACCTTGGAAAGCAAACCTTCTTTCTCCTTTGGACTTGTATTTGGCTATGGGTACCTTGACCAGATTTTGGTTGGTGGATCGCAGAACGCAATTGGAATTGTGGGGTTCTATCTTGTCGCAAAGATATTGCGGAGCCTTCCCATGGATGCACTTATGGGTCAGACAGAGTGCTTTAAAAACAATTCTGTCTTTTACTGGCAACTAGGGATGAGCCGAACATACCCGGGTTCGGTTCGCATCAGAACGTTCGAACAGACCGCGGGTTCGCGCGAACATTTAGAACCCCATTGAAGTCTATGGGACTCGAACGTTCGAATTCAAAAACGATCATTTTAAAGACCAATATTCAATTTAATGTTGGTAAACGTCTTTCAGAACCCGGGTCTTGCCCCAGGGAACATGTATCAATCGAAAAAAATATTTTAAAAACGGACGTTTTTGCGGAGCAGCGATTTTAATGATGTTTAAAGTGAAAAAAAAAAAATGAAAAATTCCTTCAAATATCACACCTGCTGTGTGTCTCTAGTAGTGGCACATGTTTAGAAATGTCCCTGCACAACATTAAATTATTATAAGAACAAAGTAATTTAATACTGGTTGCGCACGTGCTGTGTGGGAACAATATCTCGATTATTTTAGGGGTGGTGGGGGGGTGGCATTATCTTTTTGGGAAAGCAAAATTGTAGAAAAAAGGGCACCTCTCAAACATACTGTAATTGTAGCGCAACAAAGAGCCACGTGCAAAGTATTGCATCAAAAATTGTTATTAGGCGCCCTTGTTACACAGGGGCATAAAAATGTGTCCGTAGGCGCAACATAACACTGCAACCCCTCCCAATATCTGTAATTGGAGCGCAACAAGGCGCCACGTGCAAAGTATTGCATCAAAAATTGTTATTAGGCGCCCTTGTTACACAGGGGCATAAAAATGTGTCCGTAGGCGCAACATAACACTGCAACCCCTCCCAATATCTGTAATTGGAGCGCAACAAGGAGCCACGTGCAAAGTATTGCATCAAAAATTGTTATTAGGTGCCCCTGTTACACAGGGGCATAAAAATGTGTCCATAGGCGCAACATAACACTGCAACCCCTCCCAATATCTGTAATTGGAGCGCAACAAGGAGCCACGTGCAAAGTATTGCATCAAAAATTGTTATTAGGTGCCCCTGTTACACAGGGGCATAAAAATGTGTCCGTAGGCGCAACATAACACTGCAACCCCTCCCAATATCTGTAATTGGAGCGCAACAAGGAGCCACGTGCAAAGTATTGCATCAAAAATTGTTATTAGGTGCCCCTGTTACACAGGGGCATAAAAATGTGTCCATAGGCGCAACATAACACTGCAACCCCTCCCAATATCTGTAATTGGAGCGCAACAAGGAGCCACGTGCAAAGTATTGCATCAAAAATTGTTATTAGACACCCCTGTTACACAGGGGCAGAAAAATTAGGCCTTAGGCCACGTGCAAAGTATTGCATCAAAAATTGTTATTAGACGCCCCTGTTACACAGGGGCACAAAAATTAGGCCTTAGGCCACGTGCAAAGTATTGCATCAAAAATTGTTATTAGACGCCCCTGTTACACAGGGGCACAAAAATTAGGCCTTAGGCCACGTGCAAAGTATTGCATCAAAAATTGTTATTAGACGCCCCTGTTACACAGGGGCACAAAAATTAGGCCTTAGGCCACGTGCAAAGTATTGCATCAAAAATTGTTATTAGGCGCCCCTGTTAAACAGGGGCAGAAAAATTAGGCCTTAGGCACTGGTGGCGGAGCACAGAAAAACAAAATTTCTTACTAGCTAACAGCATGAAAAGTGAGGAGGAGAAGGATATTCCATCAGCAGCACAACAGGACAGTCACTCAGCATCAGCAGTCTCAAAGGGATCTGATATTTCAACACAAAATTCTTATTCAGTAACATCAGCATCAGGTGCTTGGTAGCCGGTGTTGATCCAAGCCTGATTCATTTTGATGAAGGTCAGTCGATCAACAGAGTCGGTGGAGAGGCGTACCCTGTGATCGGTCACAAAGCCTCCAGCAGCACTGAATGTACGTTCTGAAAGAACACTGGATGCAGGGCAAGCCAGTAGCTCAATTGCGTACTGTGCAAGCTCTGGCCAGTGATCCATCCTCAAGACCCAGTAAGCCAGAGGATTTTCCGTGGGGAAGTCGGATCTTGCCGCTAGGTATTCCCGGACCATGTAAACCAGACGCTGGCGATGGTTGCTGGAACCGGTCAGACCTTGGGGCTGCGGATTAAAAAATTGTCTGAACGCATCGGTCAGACGGCCACCTTCTCCACCGCTCCTTCTCTGACTCACCGAAGCCTCAGCAAGACGTTGTCCAGGGCCAGGTTTTGGTAATCCCCCCGGTTCTGGGAACGCATTGCACAGACCCTTCTGCAAGGCCTCCCGCAGTAGTTTCATCTTCTGCTCCCTCTGCGATGGCAACATAAGATCCGTTACCTTACTCTTGTAACGTGGATCAAGGAGAGTTGCCAGCCAGTAATGATCCCTCTCCTTGATAGCACGTACACGAGGATCCTTACGCAGGCTTTGCAGAATCAGGGAGGCCATGCAGCGTAGGTTTGCAGAGGCATTCGGGGCACAGTCCTCTGGGTCACTGAGGACGACAGGATCCTCAGCCACCTCATCCCAGCCACGTAAAAGTCCACGTGTTCCTTGGGACTGTAAATGATCCCTTGAAGACTGCTGCTGTTGATGCTGAGTGCTAGGCTCCACCTCCATGCTGCTGATACAATCCTCCTCCTCCTCCTCCTCTTCCTCATCCTCCTCCTCCTCTTCCTGTGTTCCAGGTGGGCAAGCAGGAACAGTGTCTGGATAAAGGGGGCCTTGAGAGGTAAGGAAGTCCTCCTCTTCCTCCCTCTGTTCTGCCTCAAGGGCCCTGTCCATTATTCCACGTAGGGTGTGCTCCAACATGTGAATAAGCGGGACAGTCTCACTGATGCATGCACTGTCACTGCTCACCATCCTCGTGGCCTCCTCAAATGGTGACAGGACAGTGCATGCATCCCTGATCAAGGCCCACTGGCGTGGTGAAAAAAACCCAAGCTCCCCTGAGCCAGTTCTGCTGCCATATTGGCACAGGTACTCATTGATGGCCCTCTGCTGCGTGTGCAGCCGCTGCAGCATGGCCAACGTAGAGTTCCATCTGGTGGGCATGTCACAGATTAGGCGGTTCTTGGGCAGGTTGTATTCCCTCTGGAGGTCTGTCAGCCGAGCAGTGGCATTATATGACCTCCGGAAATGCACACAGACTTTCCTGGCCTGCCTCAGGACATCCTGTAAGCCAGGGTACCTGCCCAAGAACCGCTGCACCACCAAATTGAGAACATGCGCAAAACAGGGCACATGGGTGAGTTTTCCACGTCGCAGGGCAGAGAGGAGGTTGGTGCCATTATCGCTGACCACCATTCCAGGCTTCAGCTGGCGTGGCGTCAACCACCTCTGAGCCTGCCCCTGCAGAGCTGAAAGAACCTCTTCCCCAGTGTGGCTCCTGTCTCCCAAGCACACCAGCTCTAGGACCGCATGGCATCTCTTGGCCTGCATTCCTGCGTAGCCCGTCGTACGCCTACGGAGCACGGCTGGTTCTGAGCCAACATCACCACAGGAAGAGGCCACAGAGGAAGAAGAAGAGGAGGGGGTGGAGGAGAGAGGTGTGTCACAAGCAGTTGTAGTGTTTTGGAGGCGTGGTGGTGGAACAACCTCCAAAACTACTGTGCCTTGACCTGCGCCCTTCCCAGCTGCCAGCAGAGTCACCCAATGGGCCGTAAAAGACAGGTAACGTCCCTGTCCATGCCTGCTGGACCATGAGTCAGCGGTAAGATGCACCTTACCACTGACCGCCCTGTCCAGCGAGGTATGGACATTGCCTTCCACATGCCGGTAGAGAGCCGGAATCGCCTTCCGTGAAAAAAAGTGGCGTTTGGGTACTTGCCGCTGAGGTACTGCACATTCCACAAACTCACGGAAGGGGGCAGAATCTACCAACTGAAAAGGTAGCAGTTGAAGTGCTAGCAATTTTGCTAAGCTAGCATTCAACCGCTGGGCATGTGGATGGCTGGGAGCGTACTTCTTTCGGCACTGCAGCAGCTGGGGCAGGGAAATTTGTCTGGTAATATCAGTAGATTGGCCGGATGTACTACCACTACTACGTTGTGACACACCTATTTCTACACCTTCGGTGCAGGCTGCAGAGAGGACTAGGGGTCTAGTGGGGTTTGAGGTCACAGAAGGGCAAGGGGAGGACCGCTTTGGTCTTTGGTGTGGGTCTTTCTGGTATGCCTGCCAACGAGCTGCATGGCAGGTCGACATATGTCTGGACAAGCATGTGGTGCCCAAGCGGGTGATGTTTTGGCCACGCGAGATACGCTTGAGACATATGTTGCAAACAGCAAAGGTAGCATCTGATGGACAGGTTTCAAAAAAGGCCCACACCAAAGAACTTTTGCTGTACCGTTGAGACACAGCAGCGCCACGTAATGCAGTTGGTGTACTGCCCTTAAGCTGACCCCTGGAGGGCTTCCTGCCTCTTTGAAGATGTGCCTGTGCCTCGTCCTCTTCCTCCTCCTCCTCTCTCCTACCAGGCACCCAGGTAGAGTCAATGACCTCATCATCCCCTCCCTCCTCATCATCACTGGCGACAACCTGGCAGTATGCTCCAGCTGGGGGAACATCACTCCCAGATTGTTGTCCCTCTCGGCCACCCCCTCTCCCTGGGCTCACATCAATGCCTTCCTCTATCAGTGTTCCGTCATCGGAGTCTTCAAAACGCTGTGCATCTTCAGCTAGCATGTACCCAACACTGTGTTGAAACAGTTCGGGGGACTCCTCAGGAGGACACGGTGGGACTAGGGAAGGATTGTGTGATCCCATTGTGCAGAGGGTAGAGGACGCCTTGGCAGCTGCTTTGCCAGACAAACTATAATCAGTCTGTGTGAGAGAGGATGAGGAGGATGAGGACGGCTTGGTCATCCACTCAACTAATTTCTCAGCATGTTGAGGCTCAACACGGCCAGCTCCCGAAAAGAAGGACGAGCGGCCACGGCCACGTGCTGAAGAGGATGCACCACATCCATCACCAGCGTTACCTCTAGATGCAGAGCCTGCTTGCCCTCGTGACTCTCTGCCTCTCTTTGTCCTTCCAGCCATAGTTATGCGTTCAGGTGTTATGTAACAAAATAGTCGCTGTCACACCGACTGCGTTCAGATGGTATTAAACAGCAACCACACAGTAAGAGCGACTTGGCTCAAGTGTAAAGTAACAAAGTAGTCGCTGTCACACCGACTGCGTTCAGATGGTATTAAACAGCAATCACACAGTAAGAGCGACTTGGTTCAAGTGTAAAGTAACAAAATAGTCGCTGTCACACCAACTGCATTCAGATGGTATTAAACAGCAACCACACAGTAAGAGCGACTTGGCTCAAGTGTAAAGTAACAAAATAGTCGCTGTCACACCAACTGCGTTCAGATGGTATTAAACAGCAACCACACAGTAAGAGCGACTTGGCTCAAGTGTAAAGTAACAAAATAGTCGCTGTCACACCGACTGCGTTCAGATGGTATTAAACAGCAATCACACAGTAAGAGCGACTTGGTTCAAGTGTAAAGTAACAAAATAGTCGCTGTCACACCAACTGCTTTCAGATGGTATTAAACAGCAACCACACAGTAAGAGCGACTTGGCTCAAGTGTAAAGTAACAAAATAGCCGCAGTGACACCAACTGCCTTTAGTTGCTATTAAACAGCACGCACGCAGTAATAGCGACTGCGTTCAAATGCGATTTAACAGCACGCACGCAGTGACACCAACTGCCTTTAGTTGCTATTAAACAGCACGCACGCAGTAATAGCGACTGCGGTCAAATGCAATTTAACAGCACGCACGCAGTGACACCAACTGCCTTTAGTTGCTATTAAACAGCACGCACGCAGTAATAGCGACTGCGGTCAAATGCGATTTAACAGCACGCACGCAGTGACACCAACTGCCTTTAGTTGCTATTAAACAGCACGCACGCAGTAATAGCGACTGCGGTCAAATGCGATTTAACAGCACGCACGCAGTGACACCAACTGCCTTTAGTTGCTATTAAACAGCACGCACGCAGTAATAGCGACTGCGGTCAAATGCGATTTAACAGCCCAGTTGCATTAACAGCGACTGCGCTTCTGTGCAAATAAATTGCACACGTGCAGTAACAGGTAATGCGTCTGTGTGTGCAATTAACTAGCACACGTTAAATAACACAGAATAATTATATTTAAAGTAAATCCCTAATGCAGGCAATACAACACGTTAGAGCGCTGCATGTAGAACAATCTCCTGCCTGATAGATAAACTAGCTGAGCTGTACAGTTTATAAATATATTGACAACGCCTAAGGATGTGAATATATTCTCTACAAACTGTACTTTTAACTATACTGACTACACTTCCTACTCTATCTATCTATCTATCTATCTATCTATCTATCTATCTATCTATCTATCTATCTATCTATCTATCTATCTATCTATCTGGTTAAGACACTGTGTCTCTATCTCTCTATCTCTCTCTGTCTGACTGACTGATCTTCTCTAGAACCGCCAACACACTACACTAGGCAGCCGTGCAGGCTGCCTTTTATAGTGGGGGGCGTGTACTAATCCCCCTGAGCCATAATTGGCCAAAGCCACCCTGGCTTTGGCCAATTATGGCTCTTCGTTTTTTGAGCGCTGTGATTGGCCAAGCATGCGGGACATACAGCATGCTTGGCCAATCATCAGCGCTCAACGCCCCAGTGAATTATGGGACGTTTTGCGTCACTCGAATTTGGCGCGAACGACCCGTTTTGTTCGAGTTTCGACGAACGATCGAACGACCGATGTTCGAGTCGAACATACGTTCGAATCGAACGCGGAGCTCATCCCTACTGGCAACCAGTGAAGGGTTCTCAATGAAGGTGAGATTGATTGATTCCCATGTTTTTTTCCCAGTCACAAGTCTGGCGGCCGTATTCTGAACGACTTGCAGACGAGAGATTTGGTACTTAGGGAGCCCGAGGTAAAGGGCATTTGCATAGTCCAGTCTGGAGTTCACAATTGTTCCCACCACGACTGCTATGTCTTCTTTCGGGATAAATGGAATAAGTCTGCGTAGTAGGCACAACAGATGGTGAGATCCGCTGACTACTGACCCTATTTGTGCGTCCATTGTCATGAAGGTGTCGAAGATGACCCCGAGACTTTTGACTTTTGACTTTGGATATTTATCATAGCAAAAAGTAAAAGATATTGGGGGTTATTTACAAAAGGCAAATCCAATTTGCACTGCAAGTGCACTTAAAAAGTGCACCAAAAGTGCACTTGGAAGTGCAGTCGCTGTAAATCTGAGGGGAAGATCTGAAATGAGGGGAAACTCTGCTCATTTTATTATCCAATCATGTGCAAGCTAAAATGCTGTTTTTTATTTTCCTTGCATGTTCCCATCGGATCTACAGCAACTGCACTTCCAAGTACACTTTCAGTGCAATTTCAAGTGCACTTGCATTGCAATCATAGTGCAAAGTGCATTTGCCTTTAGTAAATAACCCCCACTGTGTTTTTTTTTTTTCAAAATTGTCCCTCTTCTTTTGTTTATAGCACAAAAAATAAAAACCACAGAGGTGATCAAATACCACCAAAAGAAAGATCTATTTGTGGGTAAAGAAGGTTACCAATTTTGTTTGGGCACAACATCGCACAACCGTGCAATTGTCAGTTAAAGAGATGCAGCGCCGCATCACAAAAAATGGCCCTGTCATTGAGCAGACAAATCATCCGGGGCTGAAGTGGTTAAATAGAACATTGCATTTAAAAAAATGATTTGCAATATGCAGTTGGTTAATTGCATTGAAATATGTGGTACTTTTGAGACATACAACGTCTTCTGAATATGAAAGATGCACGTACTGTTTGTGCAGGTACTATAAAGCACCCACTGGGGGTTATATACAAAAGGCAAATTCACTTTGCAATACAAGTGCAAACTACAAGTGCGATCACTGTAAATCTGAGGGGTAGATCTGAAATGAGGGGAAGCTCTGCTGATTTTTTCATTAATCATGTGCAAGCTAAAATGCTGTTTTTTTTTTCCTTGCATGTCCCCTACAGATCTGCAGCGACTGCACTTCCAAGTGCACTTGCAGTGCAATTTCAAGTGCACTTTGCACTTGTAGTGTAAAGTGGATTTGCTTTTTGTAAATAACCCCCATTGTCTGTAGTCTATATTTGTTACCTTAGCTTAGCGCTTATGAAATTAAACTAAAACCACTGCAAAAAAATAAAATAAAAAATTACATTAAAATAAAAATGTTTGTTCTGTACCCTTTGCCTGATAATTTTACTATGTCACCAGTATCAATCTAAAAACCCATCTCTAGGAAAAAAAATAAAAAACTTAACACCCTTTTATCCATTTAATATGTTTTAATTACCTTCTGAAGCACTTCTAGATTCACTTAGGTCCTGTGTGGCGAACCAACAATCCAGCACGACAGATGTGCCTATGTTGGATAGTTCTTAGGTCTGACATCTCTCTTCTGGATCCTAAAAAAAAAACTTGACTAGAGGTTAAATGGCAGTGTCCACTTCACATAGACAGTGATGTGGACACTTGAAGAAGGGTGATGTGTGCAAATGAAGAGAAAATCTTGTGACCTGAATGTTGTGTGACCGCAAATTGTTGTTAGTAAAAAGGCATTAGGTAGGGTATTTATATATTTAATGGCAGCAATTAGTATATGTGTGTGTGCCCACATATGCTTGGGTCATCTCAGAGACTAGCTTGTAAGTATAACTAAAAGGAAAACAGTTTTTAGATTTAGATATGATGATGAGGAATTTGAACCACTATATGGTTTATGTTTCTGTCTGTATCCCCATTAGAGGACACTCTCTAATTGCCTTAAACATCAATTTCACTGAGAATAGAAGTTAAATCCAAAATCTTGAGTTGCTACCAGAACAAGAATAGAGGGGAAATATTCCAATAGGGACACTTATTCCAATGATAACTGTCTTAGGGAGGAACTCAACTTTTACATTGGAAAGAAATCCTCTCACTTCCTGCTAAGTCTACAGGCCAGGAGGTGAAGGGAAACTTCCATAATTAAACACAGATGGCAAAAAAAAAAACCGACAGCTGTTTCAACCCTTTCCTACTCTATCCAAATAAAAAAAAATGGCTTTAAATATACTATAATCTATACTACAGTATATACTATGCTTTACCTAAACTGCTGGGACCAGGATTTTTCAGGCTAGAAAATATTGTTCTGACTTAGTCCTTAACGCGTTAAAATGTTTCTCTGTTAGTATGGCCTGCACAATCATGAGTACAATGCTTTAAAGGGGTTGTAAAGGTAATTATTTTTGTTCCTAAATAGCTTCCTTTACCTTAGTGCAGTCCTCCTTCACTTACCTCATCCTTCCATTTTGCTTTTAAATGTCCTTATTTCTTCTGAGAAATCCTCTCTTCCTGTTCTTCTGTCTGTAACTCCACACAGTAATGCAAGGCTTTCTCCCTGGTGTGGAGAGTTGTCTCTCTCCCTCCCTTGAGGGGGGAGGGGGCAAGCAGGAGAGTCAGGATGCCCACTAACACACAGCTCATTTCTCTATCTGCAATGTAGAGAGTGTCCTGACACTCCTGCTTGGCCCCTCCCCCCTCAAGGGAGGGGGTGAGCACAACACTCCACACCATGGAGAAAGCCTTGCATTACTGTATGGAGTTACAGACAACCCCTTTAAATCTTCCAAATTTAGTCATTATAATACAATCATATTGTGATGTGATCTTTGGATGGGTTAATATTTTGTTATAAGCTGATCCACCCAAAACAGTAATTCATCAAGATCCACGTATTTCACTGATGTGGTAATAATTGGGTGTTTTATGTTAAAATGACTAAACATCTTGGAGATTGTTACTTCCAGCTTTCAGTCACAAACATATTATACCAAAATCTACCTATAGCATACTAAGTAGGAAACATAACTGATAGATATTGGTAAACACTAGCATGCACATTCTATGATAAAGATGAATGAGATTACACTAGGACAGGGATAGGCAATTAGCGGACCTCCAGCTGTTTCAAAACTACAAGTCCCATCAGGCCTCTGCCTCTGGATGTCATGCTTGTGGCTGTCAGAGTCTTGCTATGCCTCATGGGAATTGTAGTTCTGCAACAGCTGGAGGTCCGCTAATTGCATATCCCTGCACTAGGATATCAACACCCAATGCATTGTAACTGTTTCCCACTCCTGATGTTTAAGTAACCGTGAAAACTAGATTGTCCCCTGGTCCTGTCACACTTGATTGGGAGCATGTAAAAGTTCAGGCTGCTCACTGCTATACCTTTTTGTTTGGATAGCAATAAGCTTAAATAACACTGAACAAGTTAAATTCAAGATGTCATTCACTGCCAGGCATGACTCTGCTCCTAATGTGTTTTACCTGTAATCTGGGCTTAATCATATCGTTGTGTGATGTCTGTACTTCTGTACTACAGAGATGAATAAATTGAAAGTTAAACTAAAGGCAGAGCTACTCAAATGTACAATGGTCCTTCTACTGCTGGTATCTTCTTCTGTGTGCCAGTTTTTATTGGCTGGCACAGGATGACATCACTCATGCGCATCCTTAGGAGCTAGTCATGCCGATGTTGCTGTTTAAAACCTATATATTTAAGATTTAATATCTCAAAGATATGATATGGGTTAAATAAGAGTTCTTTTGACCAGAAGTGAAAGCTTCAATATAATAAACATTTATTAGAGCTTATACAAAGTCTAATCTAACACAAACTATCTATCACCTTAAAGAAGCAGGAAATAGTAGTTTAAAATACAAAGTATTTACATGGAGGGATAACAAGCATATTTCTCTAAAAAATTAAAGTACAGACATATTTAGTTACAGGCACCACAGACCCTTTCCATAATTAACCTTTGAGAACCATCCTGCAGGCCATCCTTCCATAAAGAGACCTGCCTTCTCCTCCCCTCTGGAGTATATCTCTCTATGCTGATGTCTCATTGGTTGGCCTAGCTTGGATCAGGATTGGAGGCCTTACTACATAAGTCAGCCCCTTTCATGCAAATCCTGCTGACTATATCCGGGCAGGAGATTTGATTGAATTTTCCCAGAATTACCAGTGGGGCTATCTTCATTGCATATCACAGCATGGGGTCAATTGAAGAAAGTGGGTTTAACACAATGGAATTGTCTCTTCAAGCTTGGGGCTCCACATAGTCTGTTCTTAACAAAAGGGCTTTCCTAGGTGCTAAATGAGATATATTCAGCAAGCTAAATGAAATATATTCAGCACGCTAAATGAAATATATTCATAATTACAATACAGTATATATTCATATATACAGCTATTTGATTTAGATTACCCATAAAACCATAAGGCAACACTGGCACACAGTATTGGGCCAGCCACTGTTTACATTCTGAGGATCACGATAATCAGGTAGGTAGATGAGTTTCCTGCAGCAGAGACATCGTATGGGTCTTTTGCAATAAATAGCCTGCCTGCTCACAGTTAGTCACAGTGAAACTTTAGTTCCTCTTTAAGAGCAGCTGGTTGGCAACCATGGCCTAGAGTAGCTTGAGGTAGCCCTGCTTGAGGTGATATAAATAAAGCATTCTTATGGGGCTTCTATGTGGCATAGAAGGTAGGCAAAAGCAAAACAAAACTAGATAGAATCTGTCAAACATACAACATACTGTTTAAGAGCCGGTTCACACAGGGGCGACTTGGGATCCGACTTGAAGTCGCCCCAAGTCGCCTGACATTAGAAATTCAATGGAAGTGAATGGGAGTCGTCTTAATGCACACTACTGAAGTCGTTCCGACTTCAGAAAAGGTTCCTGTACTACTTCAATCTGACTTCTAGGCGACTTGTATCCATTGATTTCAATGGAAGTCCCCTCCAAAGTCGGATCACTGTCTTGACTGCAGCGACTTTCCAGGAAGTGAAAATAGTTTTTAAGGGCAAGCCCTTCCCTCTAAGCATTTCAGGGAATGCCACCATAGGGACCCTAAAGGTCTCAAATTTTGGGGCATCGAAAAGGTCACCAAACACTGGAGAGGTGGGCATTATATCCGGCAACTTAGCCGTCGGGAGTCTTTCTGGATATACGAAACAAAAGTTGCCTCCCCGGCTGGCCTTAACGTTGAGTTTGATCACAATTGTTTTATTTCCAATCGTTAGTAATTTTTGCACCTTGACTATTAATTAACTTATTCTGTGTATTGGGGTATTTTATATATTTTTATATAAATTGTATATGAATTTTTTATATATTATTCATATATTTTTATTTTTACATACTGTATATTATTAATATTATATATTGGTACTGATGGAATGTTGTATTATCAACTAATATTAATACTTATGTACTATGCTGCATGATAGTGAAAATATTTTTGCTATGCAAATTAGTGATTGAATGTTTATGGTGTCATTCATAATATTTATCATATTTATATGTTAATGAGGAGGCGACCGTGGCTGACGTCATGTAATATAATTTAATGACCTTGTTTAATGGATATTGTATCTGCCGGTCTTCTTTAATGTTGACCATTTTCCTGTTTGCTTGGCAATGTGCTAAGTTTTGCCAGCTGTCTTCTACTGAAGAGACACTAGATGGCGCAGGTAGGCAGGTCTCTATTGTTGTGTTATGTTGCTTTGACATCGACACACTATTTAAAACACTGCGGGATGTGCACGTTGATCTCTCCGCCCCATGCTGATGCCCACGCCTACTGGGACGTAACGTACGAAGGGGGAGGAGTCACGTGACGTCACCCGCGCTCGCCGCCTCACACGCTGATCTGTGAACTGACTGTGGATTCGGAAGCCTGGAGCTCCGTGACATGCTTTTATGCTTCACACTCGGCTATGAGTGCCATTTATTGTGAGTTCATTTTATGTTGTTTTTAATAAAATTGAGTTTGGTATACAGAGAGCACTAGTCTGTCCCCTCTCTTGTTTGCATATATCTCCCTGTGGATTCGGAAACTGGCTGAGCTGTTCTGCTACTGCTTGGTGTTTGCCTATTGGGATCTGGAAGTGCTTTGCTCATACCTTGGAGGTATAATATGCTATGTGACCTAACCATGGTCGAATGGCTGAGGTGAGAGGCCATCTATTTACATTGGTGGAGCATCTTTCTACTGTGGATCACTGATCTTCGATTTACTTCACCCAGTCACTTTTATATTGGAGCACTTTTTGGATATATTTCACTTGTGCACTTTATGGACTTCTTTTGTTATTTACTAATTAATATTTGTATTGTTTATTATCTCACTTGCGCTACACTATTTGTTACACTTCCTCCCTCCCACAGGGCAGATTATTATTTGATTGGCCACTGGCTTTGTTGCCTGTCCTGGACGTGACTTGAGTCGAGTTGTAAGTCGCCCCAAGTCACACTGCTGTTCATGTTTAAGTCATCTTTAAGTTGCCTGTAAAAGTTGCGCTGGAAGTCGTGTTCCCCCAGTGCGAACCGGCTCTAAAGCATAGCAAGTTATATTTCTGTCTCATTGAGTTATGAGTATATATGCAGTAAAGATAAATCAATATACTAAATAAATGTATATTTTTCTCTTATCTTGAAAAAGCTAATTTTGTTTTACAATCACCTTCATTTATATATATATGATAAGAATAAAAGTTCAATGCATTACACGTAATTCATTGCATGTTTATCAAATTCACAACGCTCTGACTTGAAGAAAAATATTGTCATTCAGACTCTGATCTTAAATTAACACTGAATACTCTGTCATTGTGTGTTTTCTCTGCATAGGCTTGAAGAACAAATGTTAATGTCTAGGGTTCTATCTTTCAGAAAATTTAAATTGTTTTTGATAGGTACTTGTAATTATCATATGTCAATCTGCAAAGTTGGTTTGAAAAATTTGACCTTGTGGCTTATTCAGATTCCATGAACTGAAAGCTGACAGGATACGTGCACATGATCTTTAATAATCAAGGAAGCAAAGCACTTTGAGCACTGACTTGGATGAAGAGTAAGATTAAAAATTGTTACAGAGTTCCGCCTGAGTTATTAGCTGTCAGAACGCTGTAAACATGACTAACGGATAATGGAATTAGGTTAGCTGAGCAGAAATCATTTAGATGAGCTAAACATTTCTTCCCCATCATTAAATATATCCTAGGAGAGAATAACATCTCTGTGTATGGTTTTAAGAAATAGAGTGGGACGACACAGTTATAGAAAAAAACAATGAAGAAGACAAGCAAGAAAGCTTAGGGGTTTGAATTTTTTTTTTTATGTTGAATACAACTCCCTGGTGATTTTGTGTTTTCCAAGACTTAATATCATTTCACATTCTTCTGTGAATTCCACATGCCATCTGTGAAGCTTAAACCTGAAGTGCCCAGTATTAGATCTGTCTTATTACAAGATGATCTATTTGCGTAAACTTAGGCTGACATTTCAGCTCTAGCATAATTCTGTGTTAACCTGTTGTAAATTTTCTTGCCAAGTGCCAACAAATCCTTGTGGTGTCATTTCTCTTCTTCCTTTCTCCCTTACAAACAAACATATGCACATTTTTTACATTTATAGTCCATGCTATTTATTTAATTACCTGTTTTATATACACACAATACAACTGCATGGGATCCATTTGGAACTGGAGTGATATGCCTGCTGTATGTTTTTTAAATGATATGTTGTAATGTGATTAATACAGCCATATTGTTTAATACTTTATGGGGTCTCATGTAAGTATAACATAAACATTCTAGGGTCAGGTTAGGTAATAGACTACCAATATCTTTTGAAATGTGGAAAAAATAAACAATTCTCCAAAAAGGAGCTCACAAAGCTAGTGTGAGTGCAAAACTTGTGTAGAAAATCGTACTGATGATATATCCAGGTCCGCAGCCTTGCAAAGCAACAGCATTAACCATATTTTACATATATAACCAATATGTTATTGACACTGCTCTATTTTAAAAGGAACCTGTCTTGAAAGTTATACAGGAGATTTGATTGTCTTTAACCACTTAACCCCTGTACCAAAATCGGGGGTATTTTTATGGCATTTTTATTAATATTTATTTTTTAGTAGTAATGGCAGAGATCAGCGATTTTTTTTTTTGGTACTGCGACATTTTGGCGGACACTTCGGACACTTTTGACACATTTTTGGGACCATTGGCATTTTTATAGCGATTAGTGCTATAAAAATGCATTGGATTACTATAAAAATGCCACTGGCAGTGACGGGGTTAACACTAGGGGCCGGGAAGGGGTTAAGTGTGTTCTAACTGTAGGGGGGTGGAATGACATGGGGAAATGACTGATCTTCTGTTCATACATTGTTTACACACACAGCTCCCGGTCCTCGCTCTGTAACGAGCAATCATGTGTGCCCGGTGGTGATCGCGCCCGCCGGGCACGCGCACTGGAGTCGGGGGCGAGCGGGGGGCGCACGCCCCTATTGGCTGCTGGGCGAGGTGACGTATAGCTACGTGCTCTCGCCAAGCAGAGCCGACCTGCCACCGCATAACTGCGGTGGCTGGTCGGCAAGCAGTTAAACTCCCTTGCGGTAATCCCGAGTCTGGCTCAGGGTGGAAATCCAGTACCATTTGTGGTACCCCCGAGCCAGACTCGGGATCGCATTGCAGTATCCAGGCGGAGTTTACTAACCTTGTCCCCTGGATCCTGCGATGTCTCCCTGCTGTGTGTGCGAGCTGTCTCCTCGCTCGTTTCACACAGTGCCTAAATGCCGCCAAGCTCCTTTCCTACGACGTTACGACGCAAGGGGCGGAAATCCACGCCAAATTCAAAAAAGTTAAAACACAATACACATACAGTATACTTTAATCTTACAGATTACAGTACAGTATAAAATACACACACCCTTTGTCCATAGTGGTATGTCAAGAGCCCTGCATGCACTTTTATATAAAAAAAAAAAATTATGCCTGGATACTGGAGATTGTCCATAGCAATCAAAAAGTGTCAGTTTATGTCAAAAGTGGTTTTAGACCAGCTAAAAAACAGCAATAATAAATTTGAATCACTTTCAGAATTGAGCGACAGCGATTTGTGGGGAAATTCGTCATCAAACACTGAAAGTAATGACAGTGACAATTCTGCAACTGAGCAAATTTCAGTGTTTTTGATTTGATTACATTATTGATTAATTGTTATTATTATTATTATATTATTATTTGTTATAATTATTTATAGTTATTTATTATATTATAATTTATGATTTTGTGTTTCAAACTTTAGCAAGAATAGAACCATTGTCACTGGTTGCATTCCACCTTTTAGGTCAGTGACTTACTAAGTGCAGGTTACAAATGTCATCTTTGAAATTGTACCTTAAAAAAGCCACCACTGGCAGATCTCAAATTTCTGTAAAAGTAGTTCTGGCAAATGACACACAGAAGGGCACATAGAATGCTGTGATTCACCAGCAGAACATTTTTTTCATATTTTTTTCATAATATTTGTTATTTGACAACAGCGAGGAAAAACTCCTCCACAAATAGAAAAATACAAATAATGTTATCAGCCTGCTTGCTGCAGCAGGAGAAAGTTTATTGTTTGTCTGGCAACTTGAAGACAGTCAGTCTTGTTGGCCACCAAAACTTTCAGGAGCCCCAACAATGGCTGACTCCCTGAATATGGGGCCAAATACTACCATACAGATGCCCTTATATTCTTGTACTTGCTCCTCTGGTGGGTCCCAGCACCATTCTTCTTCTTCTCAGCCTTCACACTACACATGTACTGAGCGCTCGTGGTCAACCCATTCTCTGCAATAAGGTAAAAAATAAATCTTTCAAAAGTCGCTTCCCCCATACCCCTTAAACACTTACCTGATCCTGATATCGATTCAGTAATGCGCACCTCTGCATCAGTTCATACCCCTTCCCTCTCTTCTCACATGCGAATCAGCAGCAGTGGGAGACATTGGTTCCTACTGTTGTCAGTCAAATCCTGTGAGGAGGAAGTGGGGTGTGGGACCAAGATATTCTGTGTGTGTCTATAGATGCACACAGCCTGGCTCAGGATCAAACCCATACGAGTGCCCCTATAGCAAGCTGCTTGCTATTGGGCACTCGGAGCAGAGAAGAAGCCAAGATCGCTGGAGAAGCACCCCAGAAGAGGATATTCAGGGATGCTCTGTGCAAAACCATTGCACAGAGCAGGTAAGTATAACATGTTTGACATTTTAAGTAAAAAGGAAGCTGTAGAATCTCTAATCTTTTTTGAGGTGCATGGCAAAGGTGTTTATTTTGAAATATAAAGCAATTGTTCACATTGTTACATTTCTTAATTTTAGAAATTGCTATTAGAAGGCAGATTTGTGTTGCCAATGTGTCGTAATTGTCTAAATATCTAATTTATAAAATTATAAGTCCATATTTGAAATGTATTTTTGATATAGTGCTCTGTCCTAGTTGGGTTAACTTTAATTGGTGGCTTTACTGTACTTAGTGGAGTAGTGATCTATTTCCTAGCCCTGATCAAGTTTTCCCAAGCTTGGTGGTTGATTAGTCTGAATCTGAATAGAGAAAGAGGCTCAGCCACTGAAGTTATAAATATTATGAATATGTATTATCTGACCTCAACCAATCTTTGGGACCAGCACCCAAATATATATGTAAATCCACAAACCATCAAAGCACACTCACTACAAGTCCCAGCTTTCACTGTCCAATGTCAGTAACATCAATAAAATTCAATCCGATCAGAAAGATGATCAAGGGACATCTAATGAGAAGATCTTTCATCTTCCAGAGAAAGGCAGCTCAAACAGGAGCACATGATCCTCATTAGCATGAAATCATGCATTTATTGAAAGAAAAAATAGCACATTTACAGTTAAAATTCTTGGAAATCATCATGGGTAGTAGTAATCACCAGGATGCATACACAGCAAGGCTGTGTGCAGGAATGGAAGCATGGAAGCTCCAGATCTTCTGGCCAGCATCAGGCCCCGTACACACGACCAAGTTTCTCGGCAGAATTCAGCCAGAAACTCGATCGGAGCTGTATTCTGCCGAGAAACCCGACCGTGTGTACACTTTCGGCCGAGGAAACTGACAATGATCTCCTCGGGCCAAATAGAGAACATGTTCTCTATTTCCTCGTTAGTCAATGGGGAAACTTGGCTGGCCGAGATCCTCGGCGGCTTCACAAGGAACTCGACAAGCAAAATGATGTGTTTTGCTCGTCGAGTTTCTCGGCCGTGTGTACGGGGCCTCACAGGGACCCACTCTGACAGCTGTCAAAAAGACTGCCAGGGTTGGAGCCTGTAAAATATTTCACCTGCTATCAGTGGGTTGTGGGTGCAATGTCAGGCTCCTGCACATGGGCTAGTACAGAGGTATTGAATAAGGAGACCAAACAACAATTTGATACAACATTTTTATTTAACTTTGGTAAAATTGGCCACGGTGTCATCCATAAAATGTGGGGGCGGGGTTACAAAAATTTTCTCAATAAATAAATTAAATTACAAAAGGCCAAATTGGCTAAACTTAAAACTTTAAAATCAAATTAATTTCTGTCCATCCAGCAAAAGCTGGACGACTACTCCCCCCATACAGACGACCCCATGACTTATTATGACAAACTGACAGGTAAGGGTGGGCGGGCGGGCGATGCTGCTTGTCAGGAGATGTGACTGAGCAAATCGCCTCAGCCTCTCCCTTATATAGGCTCGTCCAGTGCGGGTTTTACCTCACGCGAACGGACCTATCAGAGAAGGGGGCTGCCGCAGCTGACCAATCAGAGGCTGTTACTACCCCAGAGCGCGGCAGCCCACTTCTCCCTCTGCTCTATCCCATGCAGGCTCAGCATACTGCCGTAGCCTCACATGGGCTAGTACAGAGGTATTGAATAAGGAGACCAAACAACAATTTGATACAACATTTTTATTTAACTTTGGTAAAATTGGCCACGGTGTCATCCATAAAATGTGGGGGCGGGGTTACAAAAATTTTCTCAATAAATAAATTAAATTACAAAAGGCCAAATTGGCTAAACTTAAAACTTTAAAATCAAATTAATTTCTGTCCATCCAGCAAAAGCTGGACGACTACTCCCCACCGGCCGGGGCCAACCGCGAAGCTGTTGGCCGAGGCCCCCCCACCACCGTGGCTGATTCGATCATGGACTGGATACCCATATTAAAAATGTCCAGGCCAATGCCTGACAGATGAATTTGGTCAACCCGAAACAACCCAGGCAAAAAACCCTCTAACTCGGAATGACGAAAGGAAGAGCCACCAATTGAAGGCATAAAACTATGAATCGTCCTATTTAGCCGTCTGCGGATTCTATCCACGTAGAAAAGGGTGCCGTGCGGCGACCATAACAGCCTGGGAACCATCTCAGAATATACTAACACTGAACCTGGGAACATTTGAGTTATGGAATAGAGATCCCTTTTCATTTCACATAACAAGTCCCATGTGTTGAATTTACCCAAGTCATTAGCCCCCACGTGGATAACTATCACTTGGGGTTGAGGCCAGACAGAAGACAAATAAGCTAGGTGGTCTTTTAAATTGCGCCACCGCATACCTCTAACACCTGACCATAAAATTAAAAATAAATCAGGATCAAGCCCCAGGTTAGCATAGTATGATCTGGATCCGGAGTGCTTGTAAGCCCAGAACACGTAGGAGTGACCTATGACCCAAGCGATATTCCTGGATAAATCTGAAAGAGAATCATAAAGTTAGAAGACTGGGACGAACATATAACTTATATCTATTGCTGCCCCACCTGCCCACTTTTTTAACCTTACTCTCTGAAAAACCTATAGAATCAGCTGTGGTGGCAGCGCCAATTCGGAAAGAATGGGAAGAAAATTGGTACCCAGATAAATTCAAGCGCTTCAAACAGGAGGCCAAAACAGCTGAGAACTGGTACCTAGTTAGAGAGGACAAGTCTTCATGAATAAAAAAGGAATCGTTACTCAATGGTCTGACCAAAAGATAATTACGAACATGAAACACGGGACAGATAGCCTCATTAGGAGAACTGGATAAAGAAAACCACTGGCCAACCTGAGAGGACTTTGATCTGGACAAAAACAGACGGACAGAACCGACGTCAAACTGAACATGAGAAAAACGGAGAAATGAAAAAGCGTTTCTATTTGCTGCAGTAAACTCACCTAACCGAAGGGCTCCAAAGAATGCTATAGAGAAAGCAGCCTTAAAAAGCAAAGATTCGAAATTGGATGAGCAGACATCTTGAAGGGTCTGAAGAAGATCGATCAAAATGGGGATAGATATGGGACGCCTATTATCTAAAGAGGGCCTAGACTTTTTGAGGCCCTTCAAAACCTGGGTGACCTGAAAGAAAGAGGTAAGAGCAGGAAGGCCTGCAAACTTAAGGAAAAAAGAAACTCCAGCCAATATTTTACCTATGGAAGCCGGGGACAGATTAGACTGAATGAGAAAGGACAAAAAAGACAAAGCCACGTAAGAAGACACATCTAGTGGATCCAAACCCAATGGTTGACAGAAAGAGCACCATTTGTGCCATGAAAGCCTATAATCCCTCCAGGTGTTTTCCGCTACTGAAGCCTTGAGATTCCGGAATATTATTCCCAAATTAAGCCCCAGAGGAAGTCTGGGCAAGGGGTGCCATGTTGATCTGCTGATGGCGCCAACTCTCGGAATCTCTTGAACTGTGAACGAGATAAAGAATCTGCTATGTTATTTTCTTTACCTGCAATATGCTCAGCTCTCAACCATATATTACAGTTCATACAATGAAGTACAAGGAAACGCAATAACCTCAGAACGGGATCAGACTTAGAGGACAGAGTATTGATGGCAAAAAAGACACCTTTATTATCCGTATGAACTAAGATTCTACGATTCCTAAAGATGTCTTCCCACACAACCACCGACACAATCACTGGAAAGAGCTCCAACAGAACTAGATTTTGAAGTATCTCCTTCTGGAGCCAATCAGGGTGCCAGGACTGGGCGCACCAGCGCCCATCCAAGAAAGCCCCGAACCCAGCAGAGCCAGCTGCATCGGTGAAGAATTCCAACTGAGAACTATTAATAAAGTCCATTTGCCAGGCCGAGGAACCATTAAACTCATTTAAAAAAGCATCCCAAATTCTTAGATCATCCTTGATGCTTTTTGAAATTCGGAAATGAGCGTAAGGGTTCACCATACCTTTTATGGCTAACGAGAACCTGCGCGAAAATACCCTCGCCATAGGGATGACTCTGGCTGCAAAAGCAAAAAGACCCAGCAAAGATTGTGCCTCCTTTAAGCACACCTTCTTACTGACAAGAAAGGTTGCAATCATAGACTTCATTTTATGTATCTTCTGTTGTGGCAATCTGAATTCCATTCGTTCGGAGTCAACCGTGATCCCCAAAAATTCAATAACTGTCGTGGGAAAAACTGTTTTCTCCTGGGCCAGAGGCACGCCAAAGTCATGACAAACGTCAAAGAAAACCTGTAAAGCTTCCATACACACTGATGACCCCCGGGGACCTAAAAACAAGAAGTCATCTAGATAATGTAGGATAAGGCCTTGAGGGATAACGACTGACACGACCCAATGTAAGAAGGAGGAAAAAGCCTCGAAATAAAAGCATGACATAGAAAACCCCATTGGCATGCATTTATCAAAATAATATTTATTCAAAAATTGAAAACCCAAAGAATTGAAGCCTTGTGGATGCACGGGAAGAAGGCGGAAAGCCGACTTAATATCAGCCTTTGCTAGCACAGCCCCTTGCCCTGCTTGCCTCAAAAGACACAAAGCCTCATCAAATGAGGCGTAGCAGACTGGAGCCTCCACAGAGGCAACTTCGTCATTGAGTGACGAATGCGGTGGGTAAGATAGGTGGTGGATCAGTCTGAACGCACCCAGCTCTTTCTTGGGTACGATGCCCAAAGGGGACAACCGGAAATTAGAGAATGGCGGGTCATTAAAGGGGCCAGCCACCCTACCCTCAGACAATTCTTTGCAAATTTTCTCAAGCACTAAGTTAGAGTGCATGGATACCGATAGTAAATTTTTAACTGGTGTACACCCTGAACCAGTAAAGGATGGCACTAAGAAACCATTGGCAAAACCTTCAGTTAGCAGAGCCGCCATCCTGTGGTCTGGATAGCGCTCGAGCCATGGGCGCATTCTTGCCAGGCTCACCGGAGTCGGGGCCTTTCCCATGTGTGTCCTTGGGTCCTGAATGAGAGGAACTAGCGGCAGCTTTACGAAAACATCTGCTCGCCGCGTGAGTACCGCCACAATAAGAACACTCATGTTTGTATCTACAATTCAATAAGAATTTACATTGACCCTCATTGAATGCAAAGCATACACCCTTCCTGACTGGACTCTGACCATTTGAAGCGGGGCGAGGGGTGAACTGGGGCCTAGGTGGCAGCATAAGGTTTAACCATAAACCAACGTCCTTAGCCCCCCAATGCAGCGATGGGTGCACAGCTAGTTTTTGACGGAAATTCTCGTCATATGAGAACCATGCGGAGCCGCCAAAGTGGCGAAAGGCCTCCGCAATAATATCCAGGTGTTGGAATAAACCTGAGCACTTCCCCGGGAAGCGTTCTCCCATAACTGCTGAATAGATACAGAACGCTTGCAGCCAGTTTTGAAATGTCTTAGGAACCGCTCTCCTCCTATCTTCCTCTGTTCTTTCGCTGGACTGCCTGTCAGATTTAGCCAAAAACTCCTTAGAAGCAGGGAGAAGTGATAATATATCGAGATATTCACCCCTCCAAATTTTTTCTTTGACTGACTTAGACAGATGAAAACCCAGCGGGGATAAACTGCAAGGGAGGGGTTCCTTAAAGGAAGACTCGCTGACCATAGCAGCCGAGGATCTGAGGGGTAAAGTATTATTAACAGCAGGACACCTCACACTCGATCTGACAGTAACATCCTTATTTAGCAGAGAGGGATGACCAGCCTCATGCCACACCACACCAACCTCCTCCATATCAATAGCATTATCGCTATTTCCAGCACCAGTCTCCTGTGCACTCTGACTTACTGTGCATGCCTGAGTACTCAGACTCTCACCTGGTTGCACATACATATTTACATTTTGTGAGGTAAAATCCGCATCATGTATACCTTTGAACTGCTGCACAATGACAGACAAAGATTCAATTAGACTAGAAAATGCAGATAACTGGTTAACATTACTGAAAACAACTTCAGGTAAAACATGCTCACCCAAGTCCCCAGGAGGGGGGGAAGAGGCAGCGCTGCTCCCTTGCTGGCAAGAAGCACCTCTTGTTGCAGCTCCCTCAGCTTGAGGAGCTAAATTATTGGTCTTACATTTCTTTTTTCTTCCAGGCTGTTTCCTGGGGGCGCCCACGCTCATCTCTGGTACTGCAGCTGGGCTGACAGATAAAACAGAGCCACTCTCCTCAGACAGGCAACGCTTCAGCCACTCTTCCCCTCCCCTGCTCTCCGCCTTCTCTAGGAGTCTACATAAGAGCTCCTCACGGCTGTCCTGCACAGCGCGCTTCATCCTGAGAGAGAGGGAGAGGCGGGCGATGCTGCTTGTCAGGAGATGTGACTGAGCAAATCGCCTCAGCCTCTCCCTTATATAGGCTCGTCCAGTGCGGGTTTTACCTCACGCGAACGGACCTATCAGAGAAGGGGGCTGCCGCAGCTGACCAATCAGAGGCTGTTACTACCCCAGAGCGCGGCAGCCCACTTCTCCCTCTGCGCTATCCCATGCAGGCTCAGCATATTGCCGTAGCCTCACATTCTCCATCCAACTTTCTGCTCACACATCCATATGGACTTTTAGTTAGAAAGCTGGAGAAAGTGTGAATGGACTGCAAGTGCACTAATCAGCACACTCATAGTTCATTGAGAATTACAAGTTGTCTGCTACAGCAGCAGATAGTACTTGTATTTTATTCATTAAAGGATCCCTGTTAATGAATGATGCAGCTGTATGGGTGGAGCCCTGCCTATTGTAAATGTGACAGTGGCTGCAAAAAAGAACCCTGTGGCAAACAGAAATCCAGGTTTAAAACAGTTTAGACAAACTAAATTAGAATAATTCACCATGACCGGATGACTTACACCTATGAGTTCTCAGAAAAAAATTGCTCTGTTACAGCCAGATCCTTGTTTCTAAGGACAATCTACTGACTAGAATGCTAACAACTGATTGTCAAAAAGCAAATGTGTTGGCCATATTCAACAAAAGGTTGAGGTGTATGCCATGAAACTACACGCCAGGCAGCTTAACATCAATAGTATGTTAAAGATTTGAGGGGCTAGTAATGGACTATTTTAAAGAATTTATTAGCGATAATGGTATCATAAGTAACAACCAGCATGGATTTATAAAAAAAAAAAAAAAAAAACTTGTTAGACAAAACTGTTAACATTCTATGAGGACGTTGACATTTAGAGAAATGCCAGTGGATGTTGTACCTTATAAATGTTTAATTTACAAAATAAATTCTATTGGAATAAGAAATTGTACGTACAGAAATAGAATACTGTTTACAGGAACATATGCAGAGAATAGTGATAAATGGCTAATTCTCTAAACAGACTAAAATTGTAAGTGGTGTGCCATGTGGCTCTGACTTGGGGCCGATGCTGTTTAACTTGTTTATTATTGATATTGTGGTTGTTTTAAGAGTTCAATATCAGTGTTTGCTGTTAATGCCAAGTTATGCAGTGAACATACATTTGACACAAGATGCATCTTTGTTTTAAGAAGTCATGGTTAAAAAATTATTAAACAATTATGAAAAAGAATGTGGGGTCCTTGAGGACTACAACAGCATGCAATGCCAATATGCAGCTAACAAAGCTAGAAAAATAATTTCTTGTATTAAAAAGGCAGATATTCAGGAGATAAATCCATAATTCTGCCCCATTATAAATCATTGGTCTGGCTTCATCTTGAATTTGCAAGTTCAGTTTTGGTGGTGACCAATTTGCAGAAAGGGTGTCCTTGATCTAGTAGACAGTTCAAGGGGAGACAACAAAATTAAAAAGGGGTTGGATGGCTTCAGTTATGTGGAATGATCACAAAGAATACATTTAGGGCTATTGAACATTGTCTATAGAATATGGCATATGTATATACAGAGTAAAATAAGCCTAGTAATTGTACCTATTGACATGCATTACAGAATATGTGAACAACTATATGCACGTAACCACCACCAGCACTCATGACTACACATTATTCTGAGTAAATTATTTATTTAGAAAAATACACCCATACACCTTCCGTGTGCTGCTACACAGAGTACAGAGACAGGCTCCCTGCTTGGTGGCACCCATTGGGGAAATAAAATATACAACATTTCTCATTTATATGACAAAAAAAAATGTTTTTCTAAATTATTATTTTTTATTTCTGATCATAATAAGGAAAGAAAATGCGGACAACACCACAAAATATTCATTTAAAGTGACCCTGTCATTGTGTTTTTTTTTTTTTTTTTTATAAAAGGCCCAAAAAAAGAGTGTTTATACTTACAATACATGATGGCTCTGATTGTCACTTTGATGAGGATCTACAGCCTCAGAAAACTCAACATCCAACACACTTCCAGGTGTATCAGATGCCTGCTCCCTAGTTGTCTTTTGATCTGCTGGCCCATACATCAGTACAGAACACAGTGGTGATGTTACAGCCAGTGAGCAAAACCACACAATAGTTTGAGAATGTAAAACACCTAACTAGGTGCATTCTGATCTACCTTGTTCTTATTTTGGGTGGCCTGTACTCCATGCACTGTAATAAAACTCACACAGAGGTTGATTGCTTCTATCAGCTTATGGTCTCCTGTGATTACTTGGGTGCAGTAAAATATAGATATTTATAATTCCAGACATGTAACACATTCCATTAAACATACATGTGTGTGAAACAAATGCATTCCCTCTTGATACTCTTCAGTTATAATGCAGACATATACAAGCTAAATGTAGGTTGAACAGTGATAACAATAATATTGACCTGCAATGGCAGCCATGAGAGCAGAGGGGAAGAGGAGGCAGAAGTAAAAGTTTATGTTTTCAAAGTTGCCTGGTATTCCTGAAAATATTGCTTACACTTAAACAGGTAATGCTAATTTTAAAATTACATATATCATTTAATTACAGTAAAGTATAATACAAATTACTTTAAATAAGCAGAAACCTAAATCTAAATAGTACAAAAGCTGGATAATCGTTGGGCCATCGTTTTTCTTTACATTTAAACTAACAATAATTTATTGGCAAAGAAATGCAAATAATAATCCAGATTTGATATGTGTGGGACTGTAGGCATTTTACATTATAACAAGGTGTATAACTACTGGTAAAAATATGACAAAATTATGAACATGGAAAACATATGTGACAGACCAAGTGTTTCAAACAGCATTATGATTCCCTGTGGTGTTAAGAATTGTTATTTCGGAACGCTCTGTTCTGAAAAGACAGCACTTTGTTATTCCTGTAAACTATGACTAAATTAAAAACTTTAGGACAATGCTTTAAACAACACAGTTAAAGTTATTAAAGAAAAAAAAGCTTCATATTTGTATTTGACACAGAATATCCGCAACATGAGACTTATGCCCTGCACACACGATCAGTTTGTCTGATGAAAATGGTCTGATGGACCGTTTTCATCAGACGAACCGATAATGTGTGCGCCCCATCGGTTTTTTAACCATCAGTTAAAAAACTAGGAACTTGCTTTTAAAATTATCTGATGGTTAAAAAACCTATAAAAAAAAAACAATCGGTTAAAAATCCACACATGCTCAGAATAAAGTCGATGCATGCTCGGAAGCATTGAACTTCATTTTTCTCAGCACGTTGTTGTGTTTTACGTCACCGCATTGGACACGATCGTATTTTTAACAGATGGTGTGTAGGCACGACTGATCATCGGTCAGCTTCATCGGATATCTGATGAAAAAATCCATCAGACCGTTTTCATCAGATGAACTGATCGTGTGTACAGGGCATTACAGTTGACTGATAATTGAAATGTGTTTGATACACAAAGTCTATTGTTAATGTCAGAAAACAGTGCATCTTATTAAGCTTTTATACATGCCCAGTGAATAATCTATTGAGAAAGTCATTATACTGTATGTTTGAGTTACAGGTATGTTAATTTGATCCTCTGCTGATAGACAGCACCTTCTTCAGCGTGTAATTGAATATTTGCTATATATGTAAACAAATTTCTGCAACATTAACTTTTTTATTTTTGTTTTTTTTCTATTTTAAAAAAAAGAAGAAACGGATTACTGCCGTATCTAGAATTCAGTAAAATGGACTTCAACAAATAGACTTCAAGGGTGAGTGGAACAAAACTTCAGATTACATTTTTTTTAACTTGATGTCTCTTAAAGTGGAGGTTCACCCGAAAACTTAATTTTTAACATTAGATTGATGCTCATTTTGTCAAGGGGAATTGGGTGTTTTTTTTTAAATCGAAGCAGTACTTACCGTTTTAGAGAGTGATCTTCTCCGCCGCTTCCGGGTATGGGCTACGGGACTGGGCGTTCCTGTTTGATTGACAGGCTTCCGATGGTCGCATACATCGCGTCACGATTTTCCGAAAGTAGCCGAACGTCGGTGCACAGGCGCCGTATAGAGCCGCACCGATGTTTGGCTTCTTTCAGCTACTCGTGACGCGATGTATGCGACCGTGGAAGCCTGTCGGAAGCCTGTCAATCAAATAGGAATGCCCAGTCCCGAAGACCATACCCGGAGGCGGCGGAGAAGATCGCTCTCTAAAACGGTAAGTACTGCTTCGATTTTAAAAAAACTACCCGATTCCCCTTGACAAAATGAGCATCAATCTAATGTTAAAAAAAAAAATTCGGGTGAACTCCCGCTTTAAAATCTATTCATCTCATTTTATCATGAAATATTTTTTCATAAAGTTGTTATTTTATTTATTAGGATTATAAATGCTCTTTCACAAAGTTACTTCTTGTATCCAGCCCCGCTTAAGTGTACCGGTAAAGAATAAAAGAATCAAGTGCAAATGAAAGCCATCCTGAGATTAACAGTCTAGGGGTGTCATTACCGACAACTGTTGTAGACATGTTCTGGTCTCTAGTCAGTGGGAGTAAGAAGGATGTCCTAATTACACATGTTCTCCAATGTGGATGTAAATTAACCATTTTAACAGTTCATATGGAATATTGGTTATCAAATATTGTTATCTCCCCATTCAAAAATACTAAAAAAACAAGTAAAACATCTAAAACAAAGCTGTAAAAAAAATTGATGACCATTCAAAAATGGCAACATTTTACAGTAACCAGATCAAAATAATATTTAATGTATAAGACTTCAGTGAACTAAAATGTGATTGCATGCTATGGATTACTGCAATCGAACACTAACGATGTACCAAGTGAGCCTTATGACAATAGTTATTCTCTGCTTAAACCAGGGATGGGCAACCATGGCGAGGTGCAGATCTACTGTACCTGATCAGCAAAGAAGATACTGTATAAAAACGTCCTGGGGTGTAGCATGATTTACTTGGTTTAAGGAGATAAATTAGCAAAACTCCATTAAAAAGTAAGGAAGGTTTGAAAAATCCAGGGGTCGGTAGGAAGTAACACAAAGTTCAGAGGTCAGTAGCAAGTAACACAAGAGTCAGTAGTATGTAATGTGGAGTTCAGATGTTAGTAGTGTGTTGTGCAGAGGTCTGTAGTAAGTGAAGCAGAGTGCAAGTGTGGGGGTCAGGAGTAAGGCAGAGTTACTAGGTAAGTAGTATGTAATGCAGAGTGCAGGGGTTGGGAATAAGTAAAAAAGAGTGCAGGGGTCAGGAGTGGTCAGTAGTATAATAGTATGTAATGTAGAGTGCAAGAGTGATGATTAGGTAACATAGAGTTCAGAAGTAGTATGTAACCCAGTGTGCAGGAATAAGGAGTAAGTCATGCAGAGTCAGAGGCCAATATTATTTAATGCACGATGCACAGAGTGCAGAACAGAGGACAGTAGTAAGTGTCTCAAAGTTCAGAGGTAGGGAATAAGTAATGCAGAGTGCAGAGGTCAGTTGTATCTAACATACAATGCATTGATGAGTAGTATGAAATACAGAGTACAGTGATGAATAGAAAGTAATTAAGGACCAGATTCACAGACAATTACGTTACACCGCCGCGGTGTAACGTATCCCATTTACGTTACACCGCCGCAGGTTTACAGCGTAAGTGCCTGATTTACAAAGCTCTTACCTGTAAACTTGTGGCGGTGTAACGTAAATGCGCTCGGCGCAAGCCCGCCTATTTCAAATGGGGCGGGCACCATTTAAATTAGGTGCGTTCCCGCACCGAACGGTCTGCGCATGCTCCGTTAGGAAATTTCCCGACGTACATTGTGCGAAATTACGGCGCCCCGACGTTTTTTTTTTTAAATGCGACGTGCGTTAAGGCATTTTGTATTCCCGGACGTCTTACGCAAAAAAAAAAAAAATCAAAATTCGACGCGGGAATGACGGCCATACTTTAACATGGCTGATCTAAAGATAAGCCATGTTAAAGCAGGTGAAACTTTGCGACGGGTAAAAACGACTAGCGACGACGTACGGGATTGCGACGAATGCGCGGATCTTCGTGGATCGCCGTAACTAGTCATTTGCATATTCTACGCCGACCGCTATGGAATCGCCACCTAGCGGCCGGCCTAGAATTGCATCCTTAAGATCCGACAGTGTCAGGCCTTGTACTCACGACCGGATCTGTGCGCTGGAAACTGTCTGCCCGACAGTTTCCGGCGTACAAGGCTGATTTGTGTTTTGTTCCGCTGGCGTGTACACACCAGCGGACCAAATTCCCGTCGTACCGGAACGCGTGCACGTAAACTACGTACGACGTCACTATAAAGGGGAAGACCAAAGTTAATGGCGCCGCCCTCTGTTCCTCTTTTGCTAGTTACGTGTTTGCTCGTGTTAGTGAAGGTTTGGTTAGAGCTGATTCGCGCTTCTCGGTCTCCAGGCTTTGACAGCGTGTATTCACGGGTTCAGTGCGTGTGCTTGCGGTAACGTAGTTGTCATTCGGCTATAGGCAAGCAGGTTGTTTCTGCTTTAGCAGTTGCATCCTGTGCGCTCGTATCTGTTTGTCGCGCGTTTGTCGCAGGTAGTGCTGGATTTGCGAGTGCTTTCTGTTTCAGTGTGTTCTTGACTGACCAGCCGGCCGGTTTGAAGCCATGATGGAGCAGCAGCGTCAATTTTCGCGAGTTGGTGCTGTTTATGGGATGGCTGCTGGATATGTTCATTTGTCCAGTACTTTGGCCAGAAACAGGGGGCGGAGGCGTTTCTGGACCAAGAATTGGTTGCGCCAGCGTGACCAGTTCTCACATATGCCTCTGCTTAGGGAACTCCAGGAGAATAATCCTAATGACTTTAGGAATTTTCTCCGCATGACGGACCCCGTATTCAACCGTCTGCTGGATCTTCTGTCCCCCTATATCACGAGGCAGGACACTGTGATGCGCCAAGCCATCACGGCCGAGCAGAGGCTTATTGCCACGTTGCGGTACCTGGCGACTGGGAGGAGCCTGCAGGACCTCAAGTTCTCGACAGGCATCTCTCCGCAGGCGCTTGGGGTCATCATACCGGACACGTGTGCTGCCATCATCAAAGTTATGCATGAGGAGTATATTAAGGTAAGTTTCCTGGCTCTAATAATGTGGCCAACTAACTTTATTTTTATTTTCCCAGATATGCTGTGTGTTTAACTAACGTTAGCTTTTCTCCCTATGCATGTTGATATCAGCTTTACATGTTTTATTCTTGGCCTACCTGCATATTTGTCCCTTACCCAATATTAACCTGTCCAGCATGCTATCCTAGGGACAAACCCACCTTGCCATTTTTTCAAACAGGACTTTTTGGGGTTTTTCCCCCCCCCCCCCCCCCCTTCAAACTTTTATTGTCCCCATCAGAGGGCTGTGGAGTCTCTTAATGAAGTGGCCCTATATATTTCATTTTCCAAATTCTCCATGCACATTTTTCTAATGCAATTTTAATACTGTGAACTGTCACAAGGATGCTTGTAGGATGTATTTGTTACAAAGTACTAAATCTCTAATTTTGTTTGTCCCCACAGCTACCCTCCACACCACAGGAATGGCAGTCTGTGGCTTCCCAATTTGCCCAGCGGTGTGATTTTCCAAACTGCGGTGGAGCAATAGATGGGAAACACGTCCGCATTGTGCCCCCACCCCGCTCGGGGTCCTACTATTATAATTACAAGGGTTATCATAGTATTGTGTTGATGGCGGTGGTGTCGGCACAGTATGAGTTTCTATATGTGGACGTGGGGAAGAATGGCCGGATGTCTGATGGGGGAGTGTTCGCACGGACTGATTTCTATGATCGTCTCCAAGCTGGTGGTCTGGCATTGCCACCAGATGAAGATAATGTGGAAGGACTTCCGTTTGTGTTCCTAGCGGACGAGGCTTTCGGGCTTGGTCCTCACCTCATGCGGCCTTTTCCCCAGAGGACCCTCACCTCAGAGAGGAGTGTGTTTAATTTTCGGTTGGCCAGGGCTCGGAGGGTAGTCGAGAATGCCTTTGGGATACTCACCAACCGGTTCCGCCTGTTCAGGACATCGATACATCTGGCGGAATATAAATTGGACACCGTTGTATTTGCCTGCTGCATTTTGCACAACTTTTTACGCAGGCACTCCCAGACGTACCTACCCGACATCGGTTCTGAGGCAAGACTACCCTCAGATCCCCTTCCCGGGCTGGACACTGGTCGCGCTGGCTTGGCCCCCCAATCAGCTCGTGAGGTACGCGACAAATATGTTGAGTACTTCATGGGTCGGGGGGCCATTGCTATGCCAGATCATATTTCTTTCTAATTCGGCCCCCAAAGAAAGGAATATTCTAAAAAATAATAAATAATTAGACCATTGGACTTTATACAGTTGTTTGTCATTAATGCTTTTTCTCTTTTTCTGTCTTCCTGGTTCTCTAACTAACTTCTTCAATTGTAATGCATAATTGATTTCTCCACTTTTAGTAACTAACCACATTTTGCACAGTATTCACTCATCTACAAACAGGGTATTGAGTCTAGAAATAAGAAGCAACTCCATTTGTAAATGTTGAGGTCAATTTTTTTTTATTTTTGCTTGTTCATGACCCCAAAAAAATTTTTTGATTTTTTTCATTACTCCCTGCTTTTGTACTTAGGAGTCTTCAAAATTTTTTAAAAAATTTTTTTTTTTTTCAGGTAATTCAACCAAAAATATTATGCAGATTATACATTTATTAACAAGTTCACTTTTTTTTTCCTCAAATATAGTTAGATTTATTGTTTACATATATATATATATATATAGATTATATTTGGTGGGGTGTTTACCGCCTTAAATTTATTTTTGGCCATATTTTTTAGGCACAAAAAACAATAATTTTGTAACCATTTTTCTTGTTTTTGGTGTGTTTTTCTAAAACAAAATTTTTGGGTGAGAATTTGGAGTCAAATCTCTACTTCACTAAATTCAGTGATTAGAGAGATTTATAATTCTATATATATATTGAAAATAATTTTTGGCGTTGTTTATTCTTTATGGTCTAAACTTTATAGTATCCCAAAATGTTCAACATGGTCAAAAAGTAACAAAATCAAATTCAAAAAATATAAAAACTCACAACAGCAGTCAGTCATGGTGTGCTTTCACACTGGAACACGCCAAAATTGGAAGATACACACATTCAGTGCAAACTCGCCAAATGTCATTGGTTCAACAGACAAATGGCCACATGTGCTATCTGACATCATGGGTGATCAATGTCTGTGTTTTGTGGGAGCAAACCCTTCCTCTCAACTACTTGAGGATGGAGGAGGGGGTTGGACCCACAAAGCACAGACATTAGATATTCTATGATGGCAGATAGCACATGTTGGCACACTGTGTGTGTATCTTCAAATTTTGGCGTATTCATTATTCAAACTGTTAAAATGTTTGTGGGGGCGGGGGATGGGCGGGGGGTGTTTCAGTCTTTGACACGGCCCATCATGTCAATAATGTTCTTAAAATTTGCTTCGATTACCATCATTCTTTGCCGCATATTGTCCATTTCCGTGCTGCATTCCAAAAGGACATTTGTTACATTCTGTTCCATGAGAAACATCCTTTCACGCATATTGTGCATTTCAGTGCTGCACTCCATTACCTGCTGAATAATTATAGCAGCACTTGCACGTGAAAATCTTGGCACACCATCCTCCTCCCCTAAACCAACAAAAAAAAAATGGCATTTACAATATTATTTTTCAATGAGGCCTATCTACATATGTATTTTGGAATCAAGCTAGGGTGACACTGACCTGATGGGCTTCTCCTTTCCACCTCTTCGACATCTTCTATCACTCCTCCTTCTTCCACCACCTCCCCATCATCTTCAATCACTCCTCCTTCTTCCACCACTTCCCCATCATCTTGGACTCCTCCTTCATCCATCAATCCACCTTCTTTCAATTCGCCAAATTGTTCTTCCGCCACTTGCCCTTCATCTGCTATGACTTCTAAGTCCAAAATTACTTCTTCCTCCTCTCTTCCTTCCTCCTTTCTTCCTTCCTCCTCTCCTTCCACATCCTCCTCTCCTTCCACATCCTCCTCTCCTTCCACATCCTCCTCTCCTTCCACATCCTCTTCTCCTTCCACATCCTCCTCCTCCTCCACATGTTGAGATGGCAGATTTTGGCCTTGTCTGGCCCTCTCTGCCTCCTCCAAATGCTGGCGACTTCTTTCCCCTGAAATAAACCAAAAAAAATGTAGACTCATCAGCACACAGATATTGGAGAGCATAAATCGCACACATTGCTTAGAAGATGCTTTCATTTAGTTACTTTTATCTTTCACCAAACCTACATTTTGCAATTACTTCTATATGGCAAGCTCTGATCCTGCCCCTTTTTAGCAAAGTGACACACATGGATGTCCCCCCTAAACTGTATTTCTGGGATACCCTACCAAAACCCATTTTTGATTTGGGGAGACACAGGTGCTCTGCATTGCAGATGTGAAAACATCTGCTTTATTACCACTGTTTTTAGAATGAATCCTGTTTGCCTTTCCCATTCTCCTTCTTTTTTTTTATAGAACTAGCTTTTACACAATGTTTACAAACAAAGTTTTTGGCCAGTGAGCCATGTCCAGGTGTGTTGTTCCTGGAATAACCGAGCCTTTCTGATAAACTATGTGATGTTACGTTGTTTACTAAGAACACTGTTTGTAAATATGTAGTTATTTATGTTCTAAAAAATAAATAACAACATGTCTTTAAAATTACAAGCAGGCCAAGGAGGCAGATGGTGAAATATACATGGCAACACATTATTGCAGACAATCACCACCCCCCCCCCCCCCAAACCCAATATATATTTACTTACTTTTACGCAGAATTTTAAGTATTTTCTTCATCTGATGTGGCTCCCTCAATTTTAAGTCTGACCATCGTTTCCTCAGCTGTTCCTTGGACCTGGTGATCCCAAACATCCTCTGCATTCTCCTCGCCACCTTGTCCATAATATGTGCCTTTCGGCGGTTAGGGGTCTTGTATGGCCCTAATTCACCATCATAGTCCTTTTTTCGCATGATGTAAACTAACTCCACCATTTCCTGGAACCGCATATTAGTGGCTTTATATCTTCTTTTCCTTGATCGGGACGTCCCTGCCTCTGTCCCTTCACTTGTGGCATGAGAGCATCGTGCCCGCTCGTGTGACATCGCCATCTTTCCTTTCCCACAGAGATTATGGGCGTGGAAAAGATGAATTCTTACGCCATGGGCGGAGAAGAGGGCGGCGTTTAATACATACGCGGAGTGTAGAGAATGCAAACAACGTGTTTACGTCCGTTACGCGGAGAATCTTCGAGCGCATCCAGAACATACACAGTTAACGCCATATTTCCTAAAATCATTGATTAGGGGCCTCGCAAAGGTGACGAGGGCGGGGTTTCATAAATACGCGGAGTGTTAAAAAGGTTTACGCCGTGATTACGCATCTTACGCGGTAATTAGGCGAGCGTGAGAAACGAGGAGCGAGAGACAGGAAGGTAAGGAATTTAAAAATGTGATCAGCAGAGGCCTTGAAAATGTAGACACATGGGATGGGGGTTTGGGCTGTTGGTTGCACCCTTTTTAAGCTATTCTGTCTATGGGGTACCACAATGTTATTTTGGTATCCAAATGCTTTTGGACACCTCACAAAATAGAGATGTGAACAATGCTGTACCTCATTGACAAGTTTTTGAATGGTGTATTCAGATCAGGCAAAGTATTGTTCAAGTGTTGGTTGTACAGAGGTCATTAGGAAGTGTCTTTTATGTCATCCATTGTCAGGGGTATGAGATTTACACATGAAAGAGTGCCTAGATGAAAACTGTCATTTGTAAGCATTGTTTAATTTAATATATTTAAAATATTTACTGCAATGTGAACAATGGCTCTGCATCTAGCAAATCAATGTTTGGTACAAGCAATGCGGCCGAGCTGCCAATCATTGTTTAAACAAGAGAGACTGTGTTTGGAATTAGATATAGGTAATAAATTTGAAGACACATATTAGATCAAGGTCAACGCTGATCCTTTTGAATATTTATTTTTCTGTGGTTTATGTTTTTGTAATCTAGACTCAAAAAGAAATATAATTTTTCAAAAATTGCAATGGACCTCCTACAAAGCAAGGAATCTATAGAGGCCTTACTTCAAAAATACCAGGACACGCCCATCCTGTGGAATTCAAAACACTCGTTATATTGCAATAAAGAGGTACGAGCGGCAGCACTAGAAGAGCTAGCAAATTATATGCAAACTTGGGTGCCAGGATGCACTGCCAACATGGTGAAGGATAAACTTGCCAACCTCAGAAGCACATACAGGAGAGCATACAAAGCTAATAAAATCAAAAAATCAGGAGCAGCAGCAAGACAAGCAAAGGAACCCAAACTGTGGTATTATAAACAGATGGCTTTTTTGCGGGACGAAATGGAAGGCAGGAAAACGATGTCCAGTCTTTCTTCCAACCTTTCCTCCATGCTACCTTCCAGCGGACATTCCCCAGATGACCACAGCCCTGCAGAGTCGGAGGAAGAGGGCCTGGCTGACAGAGATGCAGATCTGCCACCCTTCGATGAGGAGGTATAGTAGTTTCCTCTATATTTATGGCCTAAATAATTCTTGGTGGATTAATGATTAGATATTGAAAAAAAAAAACCAAGCTGGAAAAAAACAAACAAAAAGGTGTACAGACAAATAGGTGTCAGGGATGACAACTGCAGGGGTCAGAAGTAGAGTGTATTCAAGTAATAATGAACAGAAAATACTGAACGAAAAACATGAAAATGAGTGTGGTTTTATTTAGCGAAATTGTAAAAAAATTCCTTTTTTTTACACACAGGAAGAAGAGATCAGCCAGGAGGTGGCAGATCCTCAGGTGTCTGTCAGCCAGGAGGAGGCCGGGGTCAGTGGCAGCCAGGAGGAGGCCGGGGTCAGTGGCAGCCAGGAGGAGGCCGGGGTCAGTGGCAGCCAGGAGGAGGCTGGGCCCAGTGGCCTGCAGCAGGTCCACCCGGCCAGGAGAACCACCACCAGCCAGTCTTCTCCCCCCCAGGTGAGGCCATCAGGCCGAAGGAGGCAGTTGAGGCCTGTGGAGGAGGCAAGCCTCCGCATGATCCAGGAGGCAAGCGCCATCATGAGGGCCCCCCTCAACCCCACAGAGGCCTTCAGTGCCTCATTGGCCCATGATTTAAATGAAGGGGAGGAGGACCAGAGAAGACTGGCAAAGGCCCTGATGAACCAGGTACTTTGGTGGATGCAGAGGGGCCTGCTGACCCCAGACACTGGGCTATGTGACCCGGCCCGGCTTGCGGAACACCATCCTCCTGCTGCCACATCAACCCCACCTGCAAGACCCCGTGTTCGATCCGCTGGAAGGCTGCCTGGAGGGAAGGCTGGAAAGAGGAGGAAACGTTGATTTTCTGCCTTCCATTTCCTTCCACATAAAGGACATCTTGTTTGTACTACCACAGTTTGGGTTCCTTTGTTTGTGTGCTGCTGCTTAATATTTTTGTGTTTGGCTCCTGAGGCTTGGAAGTTTATCCTTCACCATGTTGGAAATGCAAGTTTGCATATAGTTTGCTATCTATTCTAGTGCTGCCGTTCTTTTTATTTTTTTGTGATGACATTTGCCAGAATAAAAGGCCTTTTGCTTTCATTTGAAAACATGTCTATTGTTTGATATACTGTGGGGATTATTAGGCAGCAAACCTTTAATAAATATACAATGGGTAATTTACAAAGGACACACTCCTTGGGGGGGGGGGGGGACATTTGGTGTGCCAACATGGTTTAATATTCTCTAATGAAACACCAAAAAAAAAAAAAAAAAATTAAAAATACATGTAAAAAAAAAATAGTTTAAATGGTGACATAACTAGAAACAAAAAAAGAAATTAAAAAAATGCACATTCCTTTACAAAAATGAATACTCTAAATTATGGAGGACCACCAACCAAAACACACGTCTGGCATAGAAAACATTATTAAAGGATTACATCACAAGCAAGAAATGTGACATTTCAGTATGGGACAACTCTATTGAAATTGCATCAGCAAGAGAACGGGGTTATTCTAGCAAGAGAAGAATTAATCAAACGAGGCTTTAAAATGTGGTTTAGTGCGCCTTTTTAAGACATTGTTCTCTTGCTAGAATAAAAGGTTTCTAATGACGAATGTGCCATATCCCAAAGAAACGCGAGTTTTACCTGAACGAGCGCTCCCGTCTCCTCATTTGGACTGAGCATGCGCGGGGTTTTTGTACGCTGCTTTTGTGTACAGACGACCGAACATGTCTGACGGACACGATTCCAGCAGACTGTTTTAAAGCAAGACCAGGAAACAGTTGTTCGTTGGAAAACGGTCTGGCCGACGATTGTTTGCTGGAATTCTGTACGTTACTGCCTACACACGAACGAACATGTCCGCTGAAACTGGTCCGCGGACCAGTTTCAGCAGACATGTTTGGTCGTGAGTACGAGGCCTCAGTCAATTACACCTGTCGGATCTTAGGGCTAGCTATGCGTAACTGATTCTATGAATCAGTCGCATAGTTAGAACGGGCGGATCACAGAGATACGACGGCGTATCAGGAGATGCGCCGTCGTATCTCTTTTGTGAATCTGGCCCTTAGAGTTTAGTGGTCAGAAGTATGTATCAAAGAGTGCAGGGGTCAATATTTTGTAAAATAGAGTTCAGGTGTCTAAAGTATGCAATGCAGAGTGCATCGGTCATAATTAAGTAATGCAGTGTTCAGAGGTTAACAATGATTAATGCAAAATGCAGGGTATATGAGTAAGTAAAGAGCACACCATGCAAAGTAACTAACATTCCACCTGAAACAAAATAATTTTATTACAAATGTCTACTCCTCTCTATTTACTTACCAGACCTCTAAATGCATTTGTGCTTGGCATAGCCAGGGAACTGCTCCTAGGTCTTCCCTTAGCTGTGCCATATGGCACCTTAAGAATGAAAGGAGTCTAGGACTTCATTGGCATTCACATTGCTTCTCTGATCTGATGTATGAAAGGTGACACAGCAGGGTAAGGAGTTGGCAGTACAGCTGGGTCTGCCTTGATCTAGTGGTAACTTCACGATCAATGAGTAGATTGTGATCAACAGGTTGCCGACCCCCAGCTAAAATGCTAGTGTTGTTTTTTTTTCTTTATCTGTTTTGTTATTACAGAGGTTGAATTAAATGTGTTTTAACAAATGCAGAATAAAATGTTGTACTTTGAAATTAATTGTCACATTAATTTGGAACAGCATATCAAGAAATGATATTTTGAGGCTGGCTTTAAATGGTTGCTTGATAAAACAACTCCCACTTAAAATACATTTTACTAGCACTAGGTATATTGTAGAATATTTTAAGTGCTTCAAGGGTCTTCACATTAGGGTACCTGTTCAAAGGGAGGACTTTCATTGATAACAGTGGGTGCTTTTAGCCGAGACTGTTTAAATTTTTTCCCCTGGTTCAGACAACATCTAAACTGTAGACAATATATTGTGAACGTGTTGTTTTCTATTCTATGCAGAATGATCTTGATCATTCTTATTTTCCAAGAATTTGGAAAATCTTTTCAGGAGATGACAAGCACTTTACATAGACACTTCAGTGCTGCCAGATAGTTTCAAGCAATGCATATATCTCTTGCATTAACAATAATCTGAATATTCAAATGTATTTTTTTCAGCACACAAGCATTCATATACACACTTAAACTACTACTGGTATATACTCTGGCCAACTGAAGTACCTATATGACTATTGGATTTTTTTTTTTATTGTATTGTATTGTATTGTGCAGAACAAAGTAATATCAACACAAATTGGCCATTTTTAGTTTTCATTTGACAGTGATGTATTATGAGTCCTATAGTGTTTATTTTATATTGAATGTTTAGGCGTGATAACTGAGTAAAGTGAAATAAAATGTATATTTTGTACGGATAATGGATATAAACAGCAGCTTTAATATCAAAACATTTCTATGTAATACAAGTCTCCATACATATTTAGATATAGTTGGAACTGCTTGGTTGAGTTACAGAATTATTAATGTAAGAAAAACTTCTGAATCCCTTAGTGATTCACAGTGAAAACTGAATCAGCATGGATCATGAAAGCTATTATGTAGGTTCAGCAACAAAAATTAGGCTGTGTACTGCAGTAAAAGGAAAGGAAAAAATATATATGCACATGGTAGAGCTCTTATGCCCCGTACACTCGACCGTTTTTCATGACGTAAAAAGTGCCATCTTTTAAAATGGTCATTAAAAACGATCGTGTGTAGGCTCCAGAGAAAATTTAGAAAATTGCTAAAAATGTTCTCGTCGTTTTTTACGTTGTCGTTTTTCACGTTGTCGTTTTTCACGTCGTGAAAAACGGTCATGTGTAGGCTTTAACAATGGGAAAAAATTAAGCAAGTCATGAGACGGGAGCATTCGTTCTGGTAAAACTAGCATTTGTAATGGAGATAGCACATTTGTCACGCTGTAACAGACTGAAAGACACAAAGACAGAAAATCGAGAATCGTCTCTCACCAAACTTTTACTAACACGAAATCAGCAAAAGCAGCCCAAAGGGTGGCGCCATCTGAATGGAACTTCCCATTTATAGTGCCGTTGTACGTGTTGTACGTCACCGCGCTTTGCTCAAGCATTTTTTTTTCACAATCGTGTGTACAGTAGGTGACCGCGATATTGTGTCAATTTCGCTACTTTTCTCGGCCAGATTAACCACCTACAAACCCCAAGAAAATGTGTGGTTAGAGGGTCATAAGGAAAATATAGTTACAGCTTACCAAAAAGCTGTAGTGCATTGAAATGGTAAAGGAATATGGCAATCTTGTTTCTTATTTTGAAGGAAACTAGGTTTGGACAGCCGCACTCCAAAAATGTTCCTTTTATTGTAAAAACAGATAACAAAAATACATGCTACAGCAAAAAAACTGATGGAAGCTGACACGTTTCACACTGTAACTCAGTGCTTAATCATAGCTAGTGCACACAACAAATGGATATTGAATATATACTCTGACCCACTGGTCACATGGCCAGTGGGATGGTAATTGGAGACCCAGTTAACAAGCAATTAGCTGGTATCCCCTGTGAACACAAGTGGATCCAAACATGTGATTAGGAAACACACACACTCACCTATCAAGGACCTACATATTATATTATTTAATTTTTGTGTTTTATATTTACGTGTTATACATTTATATCAATTAATCTATATATTTTAATGAGTTAATAATGTATACATATATTGTATATCATGTTTATGAATATAATAGGTGAAATTAATATATATGTATACATTATTAACTCATTAAAATATATATATAGGTTAATTGATATAAATGTGAATAAATGTGAATAAGCACTGAGTTACAGTGTGAAATGCGTCAGTCCATCTGTTTTTTTGCTGTGGCATGTATTTTTGTGATCTGTTTTTACAATAAAAGGAACATTTTTGGAGTGCGGCTATCCAAACCTTCTTTCGTATTCCTGCAATATAATTTGCATTGCCAGCACCAGTGGTTTGGATCCAGTGAGGAGGTTCATCTACTACACCTGAGCGGTTACTTTTTTCTTCTTTCTTATTTTGCTGATATTGCCATAGGTTATGTATTTTCACTGTATTTTTCACTATGCATTATTATGTCCTGTCTTGCATCATTTCTCTCTGGGCATTGTGTCTGCTTTAAAATCCATATTTAAAGGCATCAAACCAGGTATAAAGCAAAGTGCATGCAGAGCAAACCTGTTGTTTTGACAGTTGTCTAAAGAACACATACAGTATTTTGTCTAATGATCACAGATTCAAAGGGATAGCATTTTGCATTTAATAAAAAGTATGATCTTTCGTCAAATACTATTTTACAGACTTTTAAATGTATGATAACAAAGAAATAGGGGTGTACATTTTAAATTTACACACACGTAAAAATACAGCATACTGTATTTCCTAAATGGGTTTCTGCAATTGTTTGAACAGCAGGCCACTCACACCACCTCAGCTCCCGTTGGAGATGCCCCCCCCCCTTGGAAGTTCCAGATCTACAGTGCCACACTTTCAGTCCAAAATAGCAATTATATAATCTTAGAATATAGAATTTTGATATTTACTGTTTGTAATCATGTGGCAACCCATCTATATTGTATGTATAGATATGCATTTTTATGAATTGTACCAGTTATTATAATTGTATTGGATATACACTCATGATTATGTGTTTGCATGTTAATTTATATATTAAACTGAATTTTATACACCTACAGTAGGTGTTTGTGATATTGTGTTTTTAGCATGACAGCATCGCGCTGATTCTCGGCGACATGGTGCCGACATCTCGCCGACATCTCGCACTCACTGGAATAGTGACAGCACATTCCAACGTGCGCGTCATAGAAGCGACGGGAGATCCGACTTGGATTCCCGCCAATTCTACACGTGTGCGGCGTTTGTTATGAATCCTGAGGGGGAAGTCCCCACCGGATTTTAAATAAAAATCCGGCATGGGTTCCCCCCTCAGGAGCATACCGGGCCCTTAGGTCTGTTATGGGTTGTAAGGAGAGCCCCCCCTATGCCGAAAAAAAAGGCGTAGGGGGTCCCCCTACAATCCATACCAGACCCGTATCCAAAGCACGCTACCCGGCCGGCCAGGAAAGGAGTGGGGACGAGCGAGCGCCCCCCCTCCTGAGCCGTACCAGGCTGCATGCCCTCAACATGGGGGGGTTGGGTGCTCTGGGGCAGGGGGGCGCACTGCGCCCCCCCACCTCAGAGCACCCTGTCCCCATGTTAATGAGGACAGGGCCCCTTCCCGACAACCCTGGCCGTTGGTTGTCGGGGTATGCGGGCGGGAGGCTTATCGGAATCTGGGAGCCTCCTTTAATAAGGGGGCCCCCAGATACCGGCCCCCCACCCTAAGTGAATGGATATGGGGTACATCGTACCCCTACCCATTCACCTGGAGGAAAAGTGGTAAAAACACAAATAAAAAACACAGGGTATTAAAATATTTTATTAGTCTGCTCCGGAGGCTCCCCCTGTCTTCTTTAGCTCTTTTACCAGGGGGAGCTTCTTCTTCCGATTTCCGGGGGTCTTCTCCTGCTCTCCGGGGTCTTCACCGCTCTTCTGTGACGTCTTCTCCGCTCCGTCTTCTTCTATGTTCGCCGCTCTCCGCTCTTGACTCGGCGCACCCCGGTTCTTCCTCCCGCTGTCCGGTGCCTTCTCCTTCTTCCGCTGTTCTGTGACGTCTTCTCCTCTTCTTCCGCTGTTCTGTGACGACTTCTACTTCTCCCTTCAGGCCGCTGTGCTGTGACGTCTTCTCTTCTTCTCTTCTCCCGATGTTGACACGCCGGCTCTTCTCGCTGAAATGGCAGGTTCGCTGCTTTCATCGGACCTATATAGGCCTCACAGTCCCATCATGCTCTGTACCTACCCATGTGATACCTACCCACGTTGGTAGGTATCACATGGGTAGGTACAGAGCATGATGGGACTGTGAGGCCTATATAGGTCCGATGAAAGCAGCGCACCTGCCATTTCAGCGAGAAGAGCCGGCGTGTCAACATCTGGAGAAGTGAAGAAGATGACATCACAGCCCGGAAGAAGAAGAATACGTCGCAGCACGGAAGAAGAAGATAGACGTTCAGCGCTGAAGGAGAAGGCACCGGACAGCTGGAGGAAGAACCGGGGTGCGCCGAGTCAACAGTGGAGAGCGGCGAACATAGAAGGAGACCCCCGGAGAGTTGAGAAGACCCCCCGGATAGCGGAGAAGACCCGTCGGGATAGCGGAAGAAGAAGCCCCCCCGCCGAAGACGCCGGAGGAAACCCGCGGGGGGTGGGGGCTTTTTTAAAAGCGACCCCCCGGCGGTGGAAGAGAACCAGACAGCGGCCCCCACCCACCCGAAGACGTCAAAGAAGAAGCTCCCCCTGGTAGAAGAGCTAATAAAGAAGACAGGGGGAGCCTCCGGAGCAGAAAAATAAATTATTTTAAAAACCCTTGTGTGGTGTGTTTATTAACTTTGACATTTTTCCTCCAGGTGAATGGTTAGGGGTACGATGTACCCCATATACATTCACTTAGGGTGGGGGGCCGGTATCTGGGGGCCCCCTTATTAAAGGGGGCTCCCAGATTCCGATAAGCCTCCCGCCCGCATACCCCGACAACCAACGGCCAGGGTTGTCAGGAAGGGGCCCTGTCCTCATCAACATGGGGACAGGGTGCTCTGAGGTGGGGGGGCCGCAGTGCGCCCCCCTGCCCCAGAGCACCCAACCCCCCATGTTGAGGGCATGCAGCCTGGTACGGCTCAGGAGGGGGGGGCGCTCGCTCGTCCCCACTCCTTTCCTGGCCGGCCGGGTAGCGTGCTTTGGATACGGGTCTGGTATGGATTGTAGGGGGACCCCCTACGCTGTTTTTTCGGCGTAGGGGGGGCTCTCCTTACAACCCATAACAGACCTAAGGGCCCGGTATGCTCCTGAGGGGGGAACGCATGCCGGATTTTTATTTAAAATCCGGCGGGGACTTCCCCCTCAGGATTCATAACAAACGCCGCACACGTGTAGAATTGGCGGGAATCCAAGTCGGATCTCCCTTCGCTTCTATGACGGCTTTGTCTCTATCGCGGCAAGCCAGCTCGGCGCTGGCTCCCGCGATGGGGCTCGTAGGTGCTCAATCTCGCCGAGAAAGGGAGCGAGATTGACACAATATCGCGTGCACCTACTGTACTTGATTCGATTAAAGTCTCTCCATTTTTTTGATATATAGATTAGGGATGAGCTTTGAGTTGAGTCAAACTCATGTTCGACTCAAACATTGCCTGTTCGATGTTCGCCGAACAATTTGGGGTGTTTGCGGCAAATTCGAAAAGCTGCGTTATACCCTGTAAAAGTCTATGGGAGAAATCTAAAGTGCTAATTTTTAAAGGCTTATATGCAAGTTATTGTCATAAAAAAAGTGTTTGGGGACTTGCGTCCTGCCCCAGGGGACATGTATCAATGCAATTTATTTATTTTCTAAAACTGACATTTTTTTAGGAGCAGTGATTTTAATAATGCTTAAAGTGAAACAATAAAAGTGAAATATTTTAAACTCGGTACCTGGGGGGTGTATAGTATGCCTGTAAAGCAGCGCTTGTTTCCCGTGCTTAGAACTGTCCCTGCAGGTTTACAAAATAGGGGATAGTTTTATGGCATTTTTATCAATAATTTTTTTTACTACTAATGGCAACGATCAGCGATTTTTTTCGTGACTGCAACATTATGGCGGACACATCGGACAATTTTGACACATTTTTGGGACCATTGTCATTTTCAAAGCAAAAAGTGCTATAAAAATGCATTGATTACTGTGAAAATGACAATTGCAATTTAGGAGTTAACCAATAGGGGGTGCTGTAGGGGTTAAGTGTGACCTCATATGTGTTTCTAACTGTAGGGGGGCAGGGGCTGGACTTGTGATGTCACTGATCGTCTTTCCCTATATCAGGGAACAGACGGTCAGTGACACTGCCACTGTGAAGAATGGGGAAGGTGTGTTTACACACACCTCTCCCCGTTCTTCAGCTCCTGTGACCAATCGCGGGACACCGGCAGGGATCGGGTCCGCGGGTCCCGCGTTCATGGAGCTTCGGACCGGGTCGTTGGCACGCGCCGGCGACCCACGGCTGGGCACTTAAAGGGGACACACCCTTACGTGATTGTGCCCAGCCGTGCCATTCTGCCGACGTATATCGGCATTAGGCGGTCCTTAAGTGGTTAAAGCAACATATATATATATATATATATATATATATATACATTGCTTTGCTTGCCCATGCCATTCTGCTGACGTATACGCGAGGCGATTGGCAAATGGTTAAAAATTGAGTCAGAGATCTTTATTGGTAGCGTCCTGCAGATTTACATTAGTTGGGACAGGACAATCATCTTGAAATCATCCAAGAAAGCTCATAGTTAGATATATGGGCAAGTACACACCTTGGGCATAAGTTGGGTGTAGTTTGCATTAAACAGGGATTTAGGTGAACTTATGAGGATATAGCCTAGGTAGGAAATGCCTTCCCCTTTCCACACATATAGGTAGTTCTGTTGTAAACTTTGTTTTAAAGTGGGTTTTATGTCCAGATTCAGTATGTACTGTATGATTTAGTTGACTTAACTTTATAATAGGAAACAATATAAAAATAATTTTAGTGATTTTGGACTGCACCCAACATGCTCTCAAGATTTGTAATCATCATCATCAAATAAGCTAATTAAATTGACATGTCTTCCAGTGATGCCAGTGATGTCTGGGTGTAAATGTATATATGAAGCTAGGGGTTCCATTAATAAGTTGAAAATGAACGGAGAAAGGGGGCTACCCTGCCTAGTCCCGTTTGTGATTGAGATAACATACCCTCTGAAAGCACTCGGGCTGAAGGGCAGATAGATAGCGCTAATATGGAAGAAAGTATGTGCCCGGTAAAGCCATTTTTTAAGACCTCTTGAAGATAAGCCCAGCAGATGCGGTCAAATGCTTTCTCTGCATCCAATGCCAGAAGCAGAGAAGGCGTTTTGGATATATTAGCATAATGAATGATGTTGACGACTCTTATAGTCTTGTCATCATGGGCATCCACAAGCATTGATGGTATGGGCAAACCCATCCATTTTAGTCTCAATATACCGTATATAATGCATGTGTGTGTGCTTTAATTCTTTTAGTTTCCTTTATATACTGTATTTCTGGGCAACAATTTCCACTCTTATGCCGCGTACACACGACCGTTTTTCGCGATGTGAAAAATTACATTTTTTTTAATGTCATTAAAAACGATCGTGTGTGAACTTCCCCTTTATAGTGCCGTTGTACATGTTGTACGTCACTGCGCTTTGCTAGAGCATTTTTTTTTCACGATCGTGTATAGGCAAGGCAGGCTTAACAATAATCGGGTTGAAAAAAACATTGTTTTTTTTAGACCATTAAAAATGGTCGTGTGTGTGCGGCATTATACTTCTCTTCTTGCCAAGACTATGAAAAAAAAAATATGAATGTTTTTTGTATTACAAAAAAGTAGAGTCATTAAATGAAAAATGCTACCCTGTGATGCTTAGTAAAATATAACATTGGTGAGGAAGCATCAAAGCTGGGGAAGGATGTTTGGCTGAGGCATGTTTCTCTGAAAAAGACTGAAGCTTTTTCCTTGTGATCATTGAAGGCTGCACTGTGGGATATTTTATGCAGATAATGCATTACACATGATTACATCAGGAAACAGAATTCTCACCACAACCACAAGATTTTGATTATTGCATTTTTCATGTCCATCAGTGACCATGTAAAAAAGATCCAGAAGTTTTTTTTTTTTTACTTTTTTACTTTCACTCAGAATGCATTTCTTGCTAAATATCTCTATATCACATTGTGGATTATTTTTTTTTTTTTTTACAAATGTGAAGATTTATTAAAAACAGTACAGAACATTATGTGATTTCCTGTTATTGCATACTGTAGCTGTGGTATGCTAATTCCTTTCATGAAAGGAAGCCTTTAACTAGGCTTTGGGTACTTTGAAAACACAAGTCTCCTTGGTATAGGAACTAAACCTTACAAATTTGCTAAAGAAAAAAACTGTCTTTAGTCTAATGCTCTCTTACTTTTCTCTTATCATCCCCAAAAGTACATATTTTTTTCTACCAGTAGTTGGACAGCCCTAAGAACAGGATCCCCATCTCAAGACCATGCTGGCTGGCAGGGCTGGTGCCAACCACTCTAGATTGAAAGGATGGGCGAGGGGCAGAACACACAGACACTTGGGGATTTTGGGGGTATACCAGCAGCGGTCACTGGATGCCAGGTTGGGGGGAGGTACAGCAGTACCAACGTGAGGAAGCTGGAGGACAGGAAGGGGTCTAGCAGTACCAGTGTGAGGTGGCTGGAGGATAGGGAGGTACAGCAGTACCAGTGTGGGGTCACTGGAGATGGGGGTGGGTACAACAGTATCAGTACGGTGTGCTCTCCAGCCCCTGTGTGCTTTTTCCAAGACCCTCTCTGGCTGGCTGCTGCATGGGATCTTTCAGGGCGGAAATGGGCACATTTAATGTCCCCTTCTTTTTCTAAATTGAGAGCCAGTGATCTGTACCCAACACTGATTCTGTCCATTTATAACTGTGGCATAGTAAACTGTGTTTACTATGCTTCCATTTATAAATGGACAGGATGCTCTGTACAGAGCCTTACCCATCCATTCATTTTGTGAGGCTGCATATAAGGAAATTGGGGGTTGTCTTATTCTATGCCCTTAAAGGTGGAACATCATAGGTCTGTTTAGACCCCAATATTTCACCAAAGCCCCCCAATAGGGCTACTATTTTTTTTTTATAAATCTTGTAAAAAAAAAAAAAACGATTGATACCTGTGGCGGAACTACAGGTCTCACAAAGGTTGTACTTGCGACCAGGCCCTGGAGTTCCACCACCAGGCTTGGAGGGAAGGGCCCCGGCAGGGGTTCAGGGGGCCCTTCATGGTTTCTTGCACTGGGGCTCTGAAGGTTCTAGTTACGCCACTGGGAACATCTCAGTAGAAGGTCAGCTATGCCCCAACCATTAACTAAGGGGCAATCTGTTGGGTACTGGATAATTCAGGAGGGAAGGTTGAATCTGCACTGACTTGTCACAATCACTAAAATAATAACCAAACAAAATAAATGTAACGACATGCTGAAAGAGCATCCACATGAATATAAATATTTGTGCACATAATTAAATATAAGCCCCCTTATGTGTGCATTTATTTATAGATATGTGGCTGCTCTTTCAGCGTGTCATTACATTTATTTTGTTTGGTTATTACTTTAGTGATTGTGACAAGCCAGTGCAGATTTAACCTTCCCTCTTGAATAGTCCAGTGCCCAATAGATTGCCACTTATTTATTGGTTGGGGCATAGATGATATTATCCTTTACTTGGCTTATATACAAATAATGTTAACATTAGAACTGTGAAATACTAATTATTTTGTTATGAAATGATAATTCTTTAAAAGGATATCAAAGTTCCCTGAGGAAGCAATCAAGTCTGGAAAACACCTTGTAACTGATCATCATAAATCCTCAATAATCAACTTTTGTGTTTTGTATATCTATACCATATCAGCCAGATTTGTTTGAGAACCTAATTGTTGTTGGTTGTATTACTGTACAGGATAGTGTCATGATTAGGGGTCAGACAGGGAGACCAGGAGCTAAAGCAGTACAGAGGTTCACACTGAACAGCAGAAAAAGTAGGCAAGCAGGTTCTCAGGATCACACCACCAGGATGTGAGCAACCCGGGGTCCAGTGGCAGATGGAATGGTAGGAATTGAAAGAAAGGATAGTCAAGGAACAAGACAAATGTCAGTAACAAATGGTTGGGAAGATATGGATGGAAAACAAATGACCCCATGCCCCCCACCTATAACTGACCTTCACAGCAAGGAGCACATGGAAGGGCAAACACATGAAAGACAAAAACAGAACATTCCATAGCTCAACTCACCAGCCAGTCTGCCAACCGACCAAATTAACCTGTCCAACAGTCTGCATTAAAAACAGGAGTTTAGTTAGCACACATTTGCAAACGAATGCGTAAGTTGCAAGGCCTCTTCACTGCACCCTGTATATTGCTTGCAGTCCTAACGCTACTGAATTTATGCATGTCTCTACAATGGAAGCACATGTATTCAATGGATAGATGAGGGGCAGGTGGGCCTGGAGGCAGCCCAACCCCCTTAAAGGAACAGGAGCACCCTGGACACCCAGCAGTAGCACAGTGGCAGCTAGGTGCCCAGTGTGTCCCTGGACCATATTTACACCAGTAAAAAACAAATGGCCCCTGCCCCCACTTGTAACTGGCCTTCACAGCAAGGAGCACATGGAAGGGCAAAGGTATGAAAGACAAAAACTGAAAATTCCATAGCTCAACTCACCAACCAGTCTGGATGGCAGCTGAAGTAAAACGAGCACGTTATTCTAGCTCATGGGGGTCATAAAGGAGGGCAAGGCAAGGTTTTCCCAAGGAATCAGGCAGGGGGCTATTCAGCATCTCTGGTGTGAAAGTGAGAGGAAACAGAGCCAAACACCACAAAGGTTCCATATTCAGATCCAGATCCTAACAGATAGGCCATCACCAAGGCTAAGCAGATTGTTTTATTGGATCTATAAACCTGCAGGGAGAGATTTTTCACCCCATGATGCAGTGATTGATCATCTAGAAGAATATTCATATTCCATGTACAGTAACAACTCTTTCTAGAGTCTGAAGCTTGAGTATAAGTCTGTGCAAATCATTCTCATCAGGGTAATAATGCTGTCTAAATCTCATAAACGTTTTCTCGGTTTTAACCTTATAATCTGTCTGGTCAAAGCAAATCCTCATAACTCTTCAGAGCTGAAGGACTGTAATGCCCCATACAGACGGTCATTTTTTGTGATGAAAAAAAAATGACGTTTGAAGTGATGAAAAAAAACGACATTTTTGAAACTTCATTTTCAAAAACGATGTAGCATACACACCATCATTTTGAAAAATGATGAACAAAGTGACGGCACTCTAAAGGGGAAGTTCTATTCGCCTTGAGGCTGCTTTTAGCTGGTTACTTGTTAGTAAAAGATGATTCGTGCTTTTTTGTCTGTTACAGCGTGATGAATGTGCTTACTCCATTATGAATGGTAGTTTTACCTCCCGTCTCAAAACTTGCTTCTGGGCATGTGCGGGTTTAAAAACGTCGTTTTGCCCACACACTATCATTTTCATTGACACAAAAAATGACATTTTGAAAAACGACACAAAAAATTCGAGCATGTTCGAATTTTTTTTTTGTCATTTTTCAGAAGACATAAAATGACATTTTGCCCACACACGATCATTTTAATTGACATTTTTAAAAATGTCATTTTATTTCATCACAAAAAATGACCGTCTGTACGCGGCATAAGACTTAAAAAGAGGATGTGAGTGAGCATTGTTGAAATGCATTTATGTGTTCTGATTAGTAGGTTTTGTGACAAGATAGTTACACAGTAGATGAGGTTGAAAAAAGACCATCAAGTCCAACCAATGTGTGTGATTATATGTCAGTATTGCCTTGTATATCCTTGTATGTTGTGGTCGATCTGACTAGGAACTTTTGAAATTCAATAAGATGTTACAATAAGTAGGTTTTGTGGATAGACATTTTTTTTTTTTTAATTCCTGCTGTTTTAGACAGAGATCTTAATGTCCAGAGATGTGTAATTGTTATTCACATACTCCAGGTTAAAAATGATGCCTGGAAAAAGTATTACAAAATAAAAATGCCCTCCCTGACCATGAAGCTATCATTAATGTATTTACTCTACAGCTAATCAAACTTTTGGAAGGGTTCTCAAGGTACACATACTTTTTCTCTAGGTAACCCATACACAAGTTAGCAAATGAATGGACAGAAGAGCTGCTCATAGCTGTTTCCCATAATCTGCTTAAAGACTTTATATTAAAAATACATTTTCTTTCTTTTGAGCCTCAGGTCCCTCACTGCTGGCTAACCTGATGATATGCAGTCTTAGTTTCATTAAGATCACATTTGTAGATCAGTGACCACTTCCAGATAACTTGTTTCATCATCCAACATAGTTAACATACTTGACCAGTATTCCCCATAATCCAACACAGCGCCACCCTTGGTCAGAGGTATTATGCTATTTCTATTATCATGGACAGTTTTAGAAACATGGAGCTCACACCCACTTATATTAGACCGATGCTTGAGGCAACTACTTGATTGTATAGTCTCATATCAGAGAGTTTTAATAAAACTTTCAATGCACATGTATATTCTGGAAGGAACAAAGTTGTTCCTGATATGAAATTAATATGAGCTATTAAATCAGGGTGACATTTTAGACCCTGGATAAAACTGAGGCATGGAATCAGGCTTTTAAGAAGATGGACAGGCCTCTATTTAGAAGTCTGGATTCATCAGAGGATAGGGTTTGTGAGAACACATTTCATCCAGGAGGGATTTTTTTCATTTAACCACCCTTCCCATGTTACTTGTATCATCACCCTTCATTGGTTGCCATTAAAAGACAGAATTGTTTTTAAAGCACTATGTCTAACGCACAGATGTATCCATGGGAATGCTCCCCATTATCTATGCGATAAAAGCTCACAACTCCAATTGCGTTCTGCGATCCACCAACCAAAACCTGCTCCAAATACCGAAAGCCAATTACAAGTCCAAAGGAGAAAGAAGATTCGCGGTCCAGGGTTCCAGACTATGGAACGCTTTACCAACCAGCATTCGGTTGGAGGAAAACCACTTAGCATTCAGGAGAAAGATCAAAACTCATCTCTTTTGATATCAAATGAGACAGGAACAACAAGCGCCCAGAGGCGATTTAGTTCGCATGTGCCGCGCTATATAAGTTTTTCATTCATTTATCACCAGCATAAGAAGGGACTTATATTCATTAAGGACTTTATCTACAAATATCTGATTCTTTACACTGTCATTGGATGGATGTTCAGTGTATTTATCACTGTCACATGAATGTTGACATCCAACTTCATGAAAGAATATTTGAGTTAAGCATTTTTTTGTTGAGCAAGTCATCTATAATTATATAAATGTATAATGGTTGACTTCAAGGCTGATAGCTTGTATTTCCTGTGGCGTTTTACTAGTTTCAGATTTTCTTTTTTGCATTGACAGAAATTTCTAACTTCAATTTTTCTATTCACTAAAATTAAGATAATTTACATAACTGTTTCACACCATTTCTCACGTAGTTATTCCCTGAGTCTCCCAATAGTGGACTGTTTTATAATCTTAAATCCTCTTGGAATCTTTCTCTAATGGTAATGTATGAATAAAGTTTGTCTCTGCAGTTCCATCTCAACCCCCCTTGTTTCATATTAATTTGAGTTCCCTGAAAAGATCAATGTATGTATCAGCACCAAAGGTTTTTATAAAGTCGCGCAGAAAAATACTCTCAATTTCTTCTGCAAAATAAGGACAGCTGCTTACATGTGATAAAATATTATCAGTGGAAGCTGTTCTTTCTAATTACATTTGTGTCATATAAAGCATAAAAGAAAGCCTAATGGAGGTTGGTGGTTTTGGGTGGATTTGCATCCCTTTGTATATATCTCCTTTTGTTAGGTATATAGCATTATTTGGCTGATTGCTTATTCCATGTACTAATTAATTGCTTTGGGTGTTCTGGGGCATTTCTGTGGTGGTGAGGGTTATAATTGGTGGTTCTCTGTCTTTGATTTCCGTGTCCTTTACCTGGCAGTTGTTACTGCTATCTTAGGTTAGTGCCACTAAAATGTTGCTCTTTTGTGGTGGTAAATAAATCTCCTACTTGTATTTTTTTTTCTACAATCTGGTGATATTATAATGCTTAAACTATTTATTTTATTGTGACATCTGTCATTTCACCACAGCACCTTATTTATTAGTTTATGGCTGTAAGGAGTGTGCTGGAATACAAGAATATATAAATAACAAGCAAATGCAGTGCACTATATGATAAAATGATAGAAGAACTGGAAAGTGACCAGGCATAAGAAATGTGCAATGTTTAAAAATGACTAGTGTTATAGAAAAGCAGAGTAATTAGTCTCACTAGGTCACTCATGGATTTATTACTCACAGCTGACAGCGTATGTGCTCTAAAGATTGTCATTTACAGTCTTTAGTGCCTTATTTCTGCCATTTCCTAAAGATTTAACCATATATTAGGCTTACTGTTTTCTTCATACTGAAGTAAAAAAAAAATGCAGCTGTACTGAAATTACTTGTGCCCTTAAGTATGTTATACATTTTTACTCTGAATCTTATTTTTGCTTTTCTTTTTTTATGTTTAGCACAATTTAATATTATATAGCCTATGTGTTACTATGTGTCTATTGATTAAAACATTTTACAATTTATACTAAACATGGATTCCTACTTTTGTTACATGCCCAGATGATCATAATCACATTTTCTTGCAGCTGTAAGCATGTGTAATTGAATGTTATGTACACCAGTGCTTATAATTGACCTAGGGGTATTTAAACTAGAAAGAGGAGGAGGGGGAGAGTTAGAATACTATGGGGGAAGATAAGTCAGACAGGGATCAGATACTAATGGAAGGTGATTTGGGGGAGAAAATAAGAGGGCTGTGGCAGGTAATCCCTGTTTGCTTGTTGTTAAAGGGGTTGTAAAGGTTTGCTTTTTATTTTCTAAATAGGTTCCTTTAACCACTTCCTTACTGGGCACTTAAACCCCCTTCCTGCCCAGAGGACTTTTTCCCACAAATAGAGCTTTCTTTTGGTGGTATTTGATCACCTCTGCGGTTTTTATTTTTTGCGCTATAAACAAAAATAGAGCGACAATTTTGAAAAAAAAAAAAATTACTTGTTGCTATAATAAATAGCTCAATTTTTTTTTTAAATTTTTTTTTATATCCTCAGTCTAGGCCGATACATATTCTACATATTTTTAGTAAAAAAAAAAATCGCAATAAGCGACTGGTTTGCGCAAAAGTTATAGCGCCTACAAAATAAGGGACAGAATTATTATTATTTTAATTTTTTTACTAGTAATGGCGGCGATCTGCGATTTTTATTGCGACTGCAACATTATGGCGGACACATCGGACACTTTTGACACATTTTTGGCACCATTCACATTTATACTGCAATCAGTGCTATAAATATGCACTAATTACTGTATAAATGTGACTGGCAGGGAAGGGGTTAACACTAGGGGGTGAGGAAGGGGTTAAATGTGTGTCCTATATAGTGTTCTAACTGTGTGGGGGGAGGGGGGGTGACTGGGGGGGTGACCGATCTGTGTCTCTATGTACAAGAGACACAGATCGGTCTCCTCTCTCCCTGACAGCACCGCTGTCTGTGTGAGAGCCGGCAATGAGAAATGATCTCATATGTAAACATATGAGATCATCTCTCATTGGCCGCACAGATCGCCTAGCAAACGGCCACTCCGATTGGCCGTTCACGGCGATCTGTGATTGGCTGTGTCCAAGGGACACGGCCAGCACAGCAGTTCCCCGCTGCGCGCTCGGGAGCGCGCGCGGGGAACGCGGAAAGGGGCGGACGTCAATTGACGGCGCCTCAGAGAACTAGAACCACCCTGCGGCCGTCAATAGTCGTACGGCCGTCGGGAAGTGGTTAAACGCTTGGCTCCCGCCGCACTCAGATATACGTCTGCAGCATGGCACGGGCAGGCAAAAGGATGTACCTGTATGTCCCCTTTAAGAATTGGTTGTTGAAGAATACGTATCGCCTAAACTGAGGAAAATAATTTTTTTTTTTATATCTTTTTGGGGGATATTTATTATCGCAAAAAGTAAAAAATATTGCATTTTTTTCAAAATTATCGCTCTATTTTTTTTATAGCGCAAAAAATAAAAACTGCAGAGGTGATCAAATACCACCAAAAGAAAGCTCTTTTTGTGGGGAAAAAAGGACGTAAATTTTGTTTGGGAGCCACGTCACACGCACATAATGCATTGTTGGTTCACTAACCTTTTCCTTAGATTTCCCTTCTAAATGTTTTTTTTTCTTTGTCTGAATTTCTCACTTCCTGTTCCTCCTCAGTAAGCTGTTCTGGCTGACTAACCCCCATCCAGAACAGCTTGGATGATGGGGACAAGCTTACTGAGGAGAAACAGGAAGTGAGAAATTCAGACAAAGACAAAAAACATTTAGAAGGGAAATTGAAGGAAAAGGTAAGTGAACCAACAATGCACTAGCTTAAAGGAACCAATTTAGAAAATAAAAAACAAACCTTTACAATCCCTTTAATGTTACAAGCAAACATTACCATAAAATGTTCACCATTTCTGCCAAGCAAATTATGAGAGTTGAATGATTTGGTGAACAAAGATCACTATAATATAATTAGTAATATTTCATATTGGCTTCATTCAATACATGATTAAACTATTAATATTCCAGTGATGCTCTCTTTCAGAGACATGGTAAAATAAATAAATAAATAAAAAAGAGGTGGCATTGTCTGACTCTGTGTGAGAAATATTCTAAAAGTGAGTGTCAAAGAGGAGCCTGTTAATGGAAAGTGTGATGGTGCTGAGGCATTATGGGTGTATGCTGAGGCATCTGAATGTGCATACTTTAAAGTTAATTGCTAGAGCTTGTTACAGCCCCCCCCCCCTTCATCCCTAGTGTTAATGAGGAGGTAGAGACTCAGGCCCCGTACACACGGCCGAGGAACTCGACGTGCCAACTCGGCCGAGTTCTCCCATAGAACAACGTGGAAATAGAGAACATGTTCTCTATTTCCTCGCCGAGGTCCTCGTCGGCTTCCTCGGCCGAAAGTGTACACACGGCCGGGTTTCTCGGCAGAATTCAGCCAGAAACTCGGTCGGAAGCTGAATTCTGCCGAGGAAACTGGTCGTGTGTACGGGGCTTCAGTTCCTTACAAAATAGAAATGGCTATAAGGGCAGGACAGTGGTATGAAAAGAAGATTTTAGCTATTCACTGGAGTATTGCCACTGCTGGAACTGTTAAATAATGGACATTTATAAATGTAATACAACACAGTTTAGGGTACAGTTTGTTAAAACAAACAACAAGACAGGATGCTCGACTGCACCTAGTAATACAAAGATAATTACAAATGTCCATATAAATGAACATCTGGATAGTAGGGATGAGCTTCGTATTCGAGTCAAACTTGTGCGTCCCTGGATAACTATTTGGAAGTCAATGAGGAAACTTGGCTCGCCGAGATCCTTGGCGGCTTCACAAGGAACTCGACGAGCAAAACGATGTGTTTTGCCCGTCGAGTTTCTCGGACGTGTGTACGGGGCCTAAGGCAATCACACAAGCAGTCCTGGTCCTGACAAAGTTCCGATAGCCTGGAATGAAACATGAAGATGCATACGCAGGGATGTGCCCCCCCTTACCTCTGAACTGATAACTCCAATTTCCAGGGAGTTCAAGCTTTTCATCGTGGCTCACAGAGTTGACTGTTGATCACCTATCCAGATCAGAGAGGCCAGCCATTCATCACTGGATCATTGGATCAGCTGAGCAGAACACATCGTACAGATTTGATTCTGGCAGGATTTGATTACACAGATGAGAACTGTAGAGCTGTGAATGGCTGAGCAGACTTCATATCTACCCACTCAGAGGGGAGCATTAAAGGTGGATTGTGAGTACATCTGACACTTATTATGGGAGTTTGTGTTATATGGTGGTATTAGGCCCCTTTCACATTGAGGCGTTTTTCATGCGGTACATCGCTAAAAATAGCGCTGCTATACCGCATGAAAAAAACATGCCCTGTAGTGTTCAATGTGAAATCCCGAAGGCTTTCACACTGAAGCGGTGCACTAGCAGGAGCGCTCCAAAAGTCCTGCTAGCCGCATCTTTACCGCGGTATAGGAGCGGTGTGTTCACCGCTCCTATACCGCGCCTTCCCATTGAAATCGATGGGAAAGCGCGGTAATACCGCCCTTTTTCGGCCGCTAGCGGGGGTTAAAACCTCACCGTTAGCGCCCGAATATCGTGGTAAATACAACGGTATAGCCACGCTACAAATAGCGCGGCTATACCGTCACCGCGGCTGCATGCCTCAATGTGAAAGCAGCCTTAGTGACAGGTTGAGGTTACCTGACTTAGGTTGGGAATCTCCCTATCCCACATCACTGCTCCCAGTGTTCTTGAATGCATATCTCTTATTGAGACTAGTCCGCTCTACAGGAAATACTATCATGTCGCTCCTACTACTTCACCTCCAGTCCCCACACACATCCCTCAATAGACATTAATCTCAATAAGAGCATACAGACTGTCATGTGCAAGGCGCATGCACCTATCTATTGTTACCAGCGCATGGAGCTGGACATCGGTAGATGTTTCTGAGAATTTATTACAGACACATGGGCCCAGATTCAGAAAGAAGTTATGACGGCGTATCTCCAGATACGCCGTCGTAACTCCGAATGCGGGCTGTCGCAACTTGGCGCCTGATTCATAGAATCAGATACGCCTCACAGTTGCCTAGATACGAGCGGCGTAAATCTCCTACGCCGTCGTATCTTAGGGTGCATATTTACGTTGGGCGCTAGGTGGCGCTTCCGTTGATTTCCGCGTCGAATATGCAAATTAGCGAGATACGCCGATTCAGAAACGTACGTCCGCCCGGCGCATTGATTTACGTCGTTTCCGTAAGGCTTTTTCCGGCGTAAAGTTACTCCTGCTACTGTATATGAGGCGTAGCCAATGTTAAGTATGGACATCGGGCCAGCGTCAAATTTTGCGTCGTTTACGTTGTTTGCATAAGTCGTACGCAAATAGGGCTGTGCGTAAGTTACATTCACGTCTAAAGAAATTACTATTTGCGGCGTAATTTGGAGCATGCGCACTGGGATACTTTCACGGACGGCGCATGCGCCGTTCGTTTGTAACGTCAATTACGTGGGGTCACGACTATTTAGCATACAACATGCCCCCAGCCTATTTTGAATTAGGCGGGCTTACGCCGGCCCATATACGCTACGCCGCCGTAACTTCGGACGCAAGTTCTTTCTGAATACGGGACTTGCCTCTCAAAGTTACGGCGGCGTAGCGTATATGAGATACGCCAGGCCCGCCTAAAGATAGACATTTGTATCTGAATCTAGTCCTCGGATTTCATCTTTTGCGATTGACTATATCTCTGACTAACTGACATTGTTGGATTATGTGTTTTTGTGTTTAGCAGTCATATGTGGTGGGGTTGCACCTCTGTTCCACTTGGTGAGGTGCCTCATTCGCCCATTGACCGCATCCTTATCCTTCATTCCCTCCTTCAAGGGTGGACTTTTGGTCCCAAGTTGGACGGGGTTACATGGGGATTATAGGTGGGAATTTTGGTCACTGGGTTTCTAGGGGATTTATATGCTTGCACCTTTCCTGAGCACATCGCTCAATAAATTTGTAGTTTGGTTGTGTAGCGTCTTGTTGCTTTTTCTTTTTTTTATATATGTACGATCACACAAGCAGGACATTTCAGGGGGGGAAACAGGTGTCCTGTACTCCATCTGTGTACATAAAAAACATTAGGTTTCCATAATGCATTACATTAAGAGTTATATCATTTTTAAACTTTCGTTCCAATAAAACAAAATACTAAATAAAAAACGAAAACAACAATTGTGACAGCAGCAAAAAAAAACAGCTCTATTTTATTTATTTTTTTGTTTAACATACTGTAACTTTAGAATAGTATAGAAACATCAATCAGCCAGCAGTAAATCTCTTCTATTAGTAATAGTAAATGAAGTGTATCATGTTTCTCACCAGAGCATAGCTTCCTCAGTAATACATATAACAGTACATAATACCTTGTTTAACACAGTTGACATGCATGAGCTATCTGGGTATTATTTCTTTCTTTACAAATTACTTCCCTTAAGGTATGTTAATCCCCCCTGATGATACTTTGTGACAGGCAAGTAGTGTCCGTTCAGTCACATACACATTTGCATAATGTCCTCTTTGAATGTTCTTTACAGAATCATAACAGCTAGCTTCAGATGTATAAAACAGAATGCTACAATACACAGGGATATCCACTGGCCCAAATGGCATCATAAAACGTACCATCAGAAATAAGACATCCTATCCATTACTTAATGATAGAATTTGATATATCCAATCTAAGAGTTTTATAGTACGCAAAGCATGTTCTTTATTTTCTGTGCACTGATGTTCATCCTCAACTTAATTGTAAAAAATCAAGGCAGGTTTGATGGTGCTGTAATCACTACAGCAGTTTCAACCTCTGTCTTAAAATGAATCTGTTGGTATATAATTTATAGTATAGTTGAAATTATTTTCCAGGCATAGCTGTGCTTTATTGCTTTGCTCCCTAATGTTTGAAATATGTTGATCCTGGAAGTTGTATGCTTGTTGTAATGAATGGCTACCCACTACAAAGTACATATCACCTCACACATGCAAAAAGCCTGGCTTAATAAAAACAAATGCCAGTGCTAAAGCATTTCCCCAAAACATCAATTATATTCATACTCGATTTGGAGATTTTTCTTTGTCCTGTGACACTTCATGGCTCCTCTTTTTAACTCCTATGTCCAAAACAGGGTATGGTTGTTATTTAGAGATAGCCACAAAGTGTTTTGGTAAAAGGGTCTCTTTAACCTCCTGGGCGGTGTTCCCGAGTCTGACTCGGGGTGAGATTTTTGGGCAAGGATCGGTAACCCCGAGTCAGACTCGGGCTCGCCTCGCTGGATGTACAGGGAGTTTTACTTACCTTGTCCCTGGATCCAGCGATGCCACCGCGCTGTGTGAGCGAGCAGGACCTCGCTCGATTCACACAGTGCCTCCGTGTGACGCCGATCTCCGTTCCCTGCGACGTTACGACGCACGGGGACGGAGAACGGCGCCAAATTCAAAAAAGTAAACAAACACTATACATACAGTATACTGTAATCTTATAGATTACAGTGCTGTATGTAAAAAAAACACACCCCCCTTGTCCCTAGTGGTCTGTCCAGTGTCCTACATGCACTTTTATATAATAAAAACGTTTCTTTCTCCCTGCAAACTGTAGATTGTCCATAGCAACCAAAAGTGTCCCTTTATGTCAAAAATAGTTTTAGATCAGCTAAAAAACAGCGATAATAAATTATAATCACTTGCAGAATTGTGCGATAGCGATTTGTGGGGAAATTCGTCATAAAAAAAAAAAATAATGACAGCAACAATTCTGCAACTGAGCAAATTTCAGTGATTTTGAGTTGATTACATTATTGAATAATTTTTATTATAATTATATTATTATTTGTTATAATTATTTATAATTATGTATTATATTATAATTTATAATTTTGTTTTTAAAAAAATGTCATACCCGGGATGCCTATTAGAAGCTTGTTTGGTCAGATTTAAGTGAGTTATTTCTAAAAATGACAGACCTACAATATAAAACGCCAAATTTCCTTGCAAATAATGGTACCGCTTTCAGCATGTTTTTTCTGAAAGAATCATACCGCCAGGGAGGTTAACAGACTTTTGGCTAACAGGTTTAATTAAAATGTATTAGAACCCCCAAACATTATATATATATTTTATAACACCCTAGAGAATAAAATGGCGGTAATTGCAATACTTTCTGTTACACTGTATTTGTGCAGCAGTCTTACAAGCACACTTTTTTTGGAAAAAAATACACTTTTTGCAAAAAAAGACAGCAGTAAAGTTAGCCCATTTTTTTTAATTGTGAAAGATAATGTTATGCTGAGTAAATTGATACCCACATCCCCCCTCCCACAGAATTGGCCAAAGCCGGCTCACAACGATAGAGATTTTCGATCTCTATGACCGTCGGAGGCCCTGGCGCGACGTTGTGACGCCACGCTCGGGTACCCAGAAGTAAACAAATCTATTCCACCCAGCACAGTCCTATCTGACAACACAGTAGACCTGATGTTTCTTTACTGCAGATAGGACTTAAGCCTCGTACACACAACCAAGTTTCTCGGCAAAAATCAGCAAGAAACTTGCTGTTTTTTTGTTTTTTTTGCAGAGGAAACCGGTCGTGTGTACATTTTTCGACAAGGAAACTGTCGAGGAACTTGTCGAGACAAAAAGAGAGCATGTTCTCTTTTTCCTCAACGGGAATGGAGAAAATTGGCTCGCCGAGTTCCTCGACAGCCTCACAAGGAACTCGACGAGCAAAACGATGTGTTTCACCCGTCGAGTTCCTCGGCCGAGTGTACGAGGCTTTACTGGTCTTTTCCTCCAGTCTGTGACTTGACAGTAAAAATGGAAGCAGCAGACTGGTTACAGTATCTGTCACTCTGCTCCCTTCAATTATCAGTGTGTCCAGTGTTAACAGCGTGCACATCGGCAGAGCCATTGATCCTTATACAGCTTCTCCCTCTCCAAATAAGAGCTTTCCTGTACAGAATGCTGCAATAGACCAATACTAAAGCTGGCCATACATTATACAATATTCTTGCACAACTTTACTTTAGATTTACCAAAACCATATAATATAAGGTCACACCTAAACACTTTCAATTTTTGTATAATCAGGCAGACGGACCCTTGCACTACATAAAGTACCTGCCGCCAATATTGTGTCTATCTCACCTCTGCTAGCGGCAAGATTGACACCGCGATCCCCGTCACTGGGAGCGAGCGCAGAGCTATGTCGCTCCCCCCGCTCGCTGCCCACAATGGATTCCTATGGAATCACATCACGCTGGAAACAGAAAATCTGCGACACCTACTGTAGTTGAAGGTAAATCTAAAGAAAATTAAATAAGAAAATTGTATGGTGTATGGCCAGCTTAAGTCAAACTCAGATAGTTAACCACTTAAGAACCGTCTCCTGCACATATACGTTGGCAGAATGGCACGGCTGGGCACAAGCATGTACCTGTACGTCCTCTTTAAATGCCCAGCTGTGGGTCGCGGGCACGCCCATGGCGCGCGCCCACGACCCGGTCCGGAGCACCATGACCGTGGCTGCGGGACCAGCGGACCTGATTGCCACTGGAGTCCCGCGATTGGTCCCCGGAGCTGAAGAACGAGGAGAGCTGTGTGTAAACACAGCTTCCCCTGTTCTTCACTGTGGCGCTGTCATTGATCGTGTGTTCCCTCATATAGGGAAACACGATCAATGATGTCACACGTCCAGCCCCGCCCCCTACAGTTAGAAACACATATGAGGTCACACTTAACCCCTTCAGCGCCCATTAGTGGTTAACTCCCAAACTGCAATTGTCATTTTCACAGTAAACAATGCATTTTTGTAGCATGAAAATGTCAATTGTCCCAAAAATGTGTCAAATTTGTCCGATGTGTCCGCCATAATGTCGCGGTCCCGAAAAAAAAACGCTGATCGCCGCCATTAGTAGTATAAAAACATTTTTTAATAAGAATGCAATAAAACTATCCCCTATTTTGTAAACACTATAAATTTTACGCAAACCAATCGATAAACATTTATTGCGATTTTTTTTTTACCAAGAATAGGTAGAAGAATACGTATCGGCCTAAACTGAGGAAAAAAAAACGTTTTTTTATATATTTTTGGGGGATATTTATTATAGCAAAAAGGAAAAATATTGCATTTTTTTAAAATTGTCGCTCTATTTTTGTTTATAGCGCAAAAAATAAAAACCGCAGAGGTGATCAAATACCACCAAAAGAAATCTCTATTTGTGGGAAAAAAAGGACGCCAATTTTGTTTGGGAGCCACGTCGCACTACCGTGCAATTGATAGTTAAAGCGACGCAGTGCCGAATCGCAAAAACTGGCCGGGTCCTTTACCTGCATTTTGGTTCGGGTCATAAGTGGTTAAAATACTTGCAATAAAAACAATTATTTCATTACAAGTTAATTAATACCAGTCTTCCTTAATTTAAGCCATTATATCTGCCTACATTATGTGTTAAGCCATTCATAGATAGACTCCAATTTTAGGGCAATGACAAACAACATTTCTTCTTCTTTCAATAATCAGATTATGGGGTAAAAGTAAAAAAAAAAAAAAACCTGGGGTAGTAATTTCAGATGATTAGATAGATAGATTTGTGTTGTTAGCATTATCCAATCTGATCTTTTGATGGTCTGATTTCCAAATGACAGATGGAAACCCTTACTTGCATATAGAGGATCCTGCAGAATTGACTGTACCCTTTCGCTGCCAGGCCCTGTGCTCCATTTTGTACACTCAGATGGCCAGACCATTTTTGCAATTTTTCCTTTGCTTTTTGATTTTTCACTTATAGATTTTAGAGTTTATAAAAGACCCCCCCCCCCAAACCATACATTTTCTGAAAGCACAAGATCAGTAGAATAAAAAGAAGGTGCTACTGATTTTTTTTATGCAAAAGTGTAAATTTCTCAAATAATCTGAAGGTTTTCATTTTTCCTCTAAAAACTTTAAGGATTTGAGAAAACAACCCCCAAAACCATATATTGTCTGAAAGAATATTACCTCTAGAATAAAAATAAGGTGCTACTTATTTTTTAGGCCCCGCAGTATTTGCTAAAAACACACATAGGCTGGATTCACACCTATGCAGTTTTAGTGCTTTTTGCAGATTTGCACTAGAGTCCATTTAACATGATTTCCTATGGAACACGTTCTGTAGTGCAAATCTGCAAAATGCAAAAAGCATAAAAAATGCATAGGTGTGAATCCAGCCTAAAAACATTATTACCCGCTAAAACCACAGCTAATTTTACAAAATTCCTGCTAAATTCCAACGAAGCAAAAAAAGATTTACCTGTATGGAGTTAATACATAACAAATATTTGTCATTTTTACATTGCACCTTTTTTCAAAATGGTTAAAATCGAACGTACGCAAAAATGTAAATATACAAATTCCTCTAAAAATCAGAAAATTTTAATTTTTCCCTTACAGTATTCAGAATTTGTGAACGACCCCCCAAACCATATATTTTCTAAAAGCATGGGAACAGTAGAATAAAAAGAAGGTGCTATTGATTTTAAAGGCTCCAAGGGATTTGCGCAAATGTTTACCAAAGCAATATTTTCCCTAAAAATACACTAAAATCATTATTAGCAGATACAAACACAGCAAATTTTATAAAAATTCCTACTAAATATAAAATCTCAACCTCTATTGAGTTAATAAATAACAAATATGTGTACATTTTAAATTGCGCCTTTTTTAGAAATAGTGAAAATCGGATTTACGTAAACGTTTTAGAAAATCTGTGGGTTTTACTTTTTCACTTACAGCTTTCAAAATTGTATAATTTTTTTATTTTAATAGTGCACATAAACACAACATAACTTACAAAATTCTTTCTAAATAACTACTAAAGCCTCGTTCACATATGGCATACTAAAGTGTACGCCCAGGGAGGGGCATGTTTACCTGTGCAGGGATGCACAGGTGTTCCGTGCACCCACATACAGGAAGTCCCATTTATGTCAATTGGGATGCAACGGCTGCACAGGCATAGCTGCTGTTCCCAATCTGACATCTGTGTGTGTAAGGATACATGACCACGAATGTAGACAGTGTGAGCTCAGAGACATACATGCGGACATACATGGATGTAAAATTGGAGCAATGACTCTGTTCGTGCAGGTGGTACATCCCAAATGACATCAATGGGACGGCCTGCACGGGGATACGCGGATTATCTGTGCGCTGTGTATGCCCTGTGTGCACAAGGCCTTAGGCCCCTTTCACACAACCACACCGACTGGATCTGCCTGTCCATATTTTAGGCAGGCCCAACCGGACCAGCCATTGTTCTCTACAGAGAGGCTGATGTAAATGGACATTTACAACCGCCTGCATCCGATCCAGTCCACTAAAAACAGAGGGATGGAGATCTATCAGACTGGATCGGATGGTATCCGATGGAACTGGAAAGGCAGTCCATTTCCAATCTGACCGCCCCATAGAGAATAGCGAACTATGTCCATGTCCGCTCTGCATCAGTGAAGCGGACCTGTCATCTGTCTGCTCAGCAGGGAATAGGAGACAGATGAGCAGGCAAATCTGTTTGACAGAGTCTGCTCCATGTGAAAGGGGTCTTATCAGGAGCAGCTGGTCCATTAGGGGCACTGGGGTACCGCCGTCCTGAAGGCGGCTGGACTTATATGCTTGTTTGTTTTTTTAAAGCCACACAATTAGAGCCTGAGGTTCTAATTAGCTTGAAAAAGGTAGGGCTCGGGGCGCAGAGCATTGCACCACAAACTCCCCCATATTATAATATTCGCTATTGTCTTCCAGCTTCTCCTCCTGGCTAATCAGGACACATAGGGTTGTCCGGGAGGAGAAGCTGAGGAAGCCGTGGAGGGGTGAGAGTTGGGGGGGTGTCACTATGGAGGGGTGAGTGCGGGCGGACCTGGGAAGTCTTACTTTGTTTGTGTTTTTAAAAAATAATTTTAACTTAAAAAAATACGGTTATTTTTAACTTTTTTTTTTGGGGGGGGGGGGTCTTTGGTGAGGTATCAGATGTCTAAACAGACCCCCATATCTCTTTTTCTGAGACAGAGAAAGGTACTGGAGATAGTCCTTTTCTCTGTAGCACTTTACTCTGTAGAGATTCCTAATTCATTCAGAAAATGACAGTCTGATACTGTACATTCTACACTCGTGGTTACTATGTATCAGCTGTCAGTGTCAGTGGGAGGTCTAGGAGCGATCTGTAGTGATCGCTGCCTGCTCCCTCTCTACTACAGGGGAGGCTTGGTAAACACATGTTTATCAAGCCCCCCAAACCCCTACTTCACCCACACTGCCACACCACCTCCCCCACCGCCGTGCTCCCCAGCCTGACAAATCATGGAGATCAGTGAAGGGAGAAGCTGCAAGCTGTGGGGAGGAATCAGAAATGCCACTCAAATAAGCCATGGAACAGAGTGCGGAGGAAGTTGGGGGGTGATCTGACCGGTGGGGGGAGCACATCCGTATCCCCCCAAGCCACGTGCAGCATCTGAAGCTGGCTGTCGAGGCAGAGGAGGGATGTCGGGTAATGATGGTGACTGGGGGGATCCAGTTTGGGGGGGTCAAATTGGGTTGAGGGGGCAATCAGTGCTGGGGGGAGAAGGGGGTAAAGGGGATAGGAGAGGGGGCAGTTTAAGATTAAAGGGAGCGGCGGGAGGTGGAGTGGCATGGGACAGGGAAGCGGCAACATGGGTGGGGGCGACATATTTAGGGTTAATAACTCTAATTAGCAGGTTGTAATTTGCTGATCAGAGCAATAGAATTGTTCTGCAGAGTCTGCTGAACAATTTTCATATAAGCTTATGGTCATTGAAGTGACCATAAGCTTATAGGTGAGGGGCAAAAGAGGTCCATATGCCATATGGACTTGGCCACTTGCAGGCACTTCTGTAAGTCTATACAGCGTATGGACTTGGCAGTGAAAGGGTTTTTGGTTGTATGGATTATGACATTTAAAAAAAAATATACAGTACATTTTTTAATTTTAAATGTTAACTAAATTGCCATATAAACTGACACACAGTAGACACATATTATGAATAGATTGTTGTGGCAAATGCATACATCATTTTTTTGTTCATTTCTTTTAAGCAATTCTTAACAAACAGCGTCAGATGTAATTTACTCACACAGTTCATGAATTCAGGCAAAAGGTAAATTGTAATCTTCTGTTCTATGGCCACAAACAGGGCCTATACACTTCACACACTGTTGATTATTGATCCAGTTATTATGTGACAGATAGCTCTCTCAATCTGTTTCAGGAAGTCTGATAAGGAAGTTATATTTATCCCAACCAAGGAATAAATATGACGAAGATAAGTATCTGCCAACTGTTTCTTAATTACGCAAGGCAAACAAGGATGACTGTGAAAATGATCTGTGGATTGTAAGGCAACAATACCAGTAATCAGGAATGTTGAAAAGAGCTAATATTAGAGCCAGCTAACAGTAGAAATAGAGAATAATGTAAGGCGTTATATTGCCCCTTTCCGTTTTCTTTAAATAGGAATGTGTTTTGATACTTCTTTAGACCAAATTTTGGCTGTACAGTATATTGCTTCTAAAATCTGCTGAAGGGAGATTGAGCAAAACCTTGTGTGACCTTTGTTGTCCTAAATATATAACAGTGTAAGCTTTATTTATATCATTCTTCATGCCCTATTTTTTTTTTTTTACAGCTACAGTAGCTTACAACAGAATACAACACCAGAAATGATCTAATTTGTTATAAAGTTTTGTATGTATTCTTTCGTTTCTGAGCATGCATAGTCTTGTGCTTACATTTTTTTTGTACAAAAAGCATACTAATTAAATGAAAATCGAACGTTGAGCTCACATACAACAAACATTTTATAGTCGGCACATCCAGCCTTTGTCTGACGAAAAACCGGAATCGGCTGTCAAAAGCACCGTACTAACGATCTGAAAAATTGTTCATCAGACAAAATGTTACTTCTTATTTTCGTAAGTCCTTAAAGTCCTGTACACACACTTGGTTTTCTCGTGGTAAAAAGTCCACCAAGAAAGCTGAGGGGAAAGTCGAGAACCTGTCAGGAAAACTGCCATGAAGCTTTGGCCGGGAACCCCCGGCCATGTGTATCAGCACTACCTCACAGTGTTTCCCATAGGTAAGTAGTAGATATGGTGGAAAAAAAATACACCAGGAAACTCGACGGGAAAATAGAGAGCAGGTTCTATTTTCCTGTCTTGATTCCCGGCTGATATCCTGATGGAAAAACTGCGAGGAAGCATACACACTTTTAAATAGATGGGTTTTATAGAAGGCTACATGGCTCTCTTATATTCATGCCAGTTTCACCCCCTCTACAAATCAGGGCTGGAATGAGGGGTAGGCAGGAGGGACGCCTGCCCTGGGTGCAATGGTTTATTGCAGGAATGGGGGCACCCTGACGCTCACCCTAAGGCCCCATTCACACCTGGGCATTTTGTAGCTTGAAGCCTGAAGCTACAAAATACTGGAGGGGAAAAAAATCAATTATTCTCTATGGAAATGGTTCACATCTACCCTCCAAAAAGGCTGAAGCCAGAAGCTCCAAAATGCCTGAAGCTCAAACAAGTTCTGGTTTAGGCAGATTACAGGCATTTTTCTGCTTTTTACATTGGTGACTTATTGACCTGCACAAAATTGCTGGAAAAAATTGGCATAATCGCGGCAAAAAGGCAGCAAAAAATGCTGCAAAAATCTGTAAAATTGCACGACTTTCTGCCTGAAAACGCTACGCTCAGATGTGAATGAGGCCTAAGGGAATTGGGAGACGCAGTTTGGTATCTTTGGCCTGGGCACTGGATGACCTTGTTCCTGCACTGCTACCAATGACAGGTCCTTGCTCTCCCTGAAGCTTCAATGCTAGCATCACCTCAAATGCTGGTATGGCATTTCTTTTTCTGCCCATAAAATATATCTCCTGTACATGTAGACATGAATTACATTGTCCTGGTCCTTGGTTCAAGGGAAAACTGCAACACACATGCACCATGTTGACTATATAATCATAAAAATAATTGTTAGAAAGAGGTGAAAGACATTTTTGGGCATGCAAGGTATGCAGAGGTGTTGATTTACTAAAGGTTGTGCACTTTGCAAGTGAAGTTGCGCTCTGAAAATGCAGCTGCTTCAGAGCTTAGTAAATGAGGGAGATCTCTACTGAATTCCATCATCCAATCACATGCAAGCAAAAATGCTGTTTTCATTTTTCAGTCAAGTTTAATCAGTGGTGTCAGCAGGACCACACATGGCATGAATTTGTCCAATTTAAATGAATTGGACAAAATTCAACCAAAATTCAAGCAATATATGGCCATCTTTAGTCCAGCAAGTTAAATTGACTGATGTATAAAATCTGGAGCAAGGAAGTCTTTGGAAAATTTGAACTAATGTAAATGTTTAATGGTTTCTTTCTTCTATTTTCATCTGGCGATACAGCCAGTAAGTTTGTTGTTTTTCAAAAGAACAAGCTCTCTTGCAGTTACAGGTATGAGACAAACCTATTACCACTGACAATCATCAGCTTGTATTTTATATAAAACCTTAGTCCCAAAAGGAAAAAAAATGCTGTAACTACTTAGAAAGTATTAGCTGAAGATTGGCTTCAATGTGTTATGCCGCGTACACGCGATCAGTCCATCCGATGAGAACGGACCGATGATGGACTGTTTTTATCTGTTAACCGATGAAGCTGACTGATGGTCCGTCGTGTCTACACACCATTGGTTAAAAAAACAATTGTGTCAGAACGTGGTGACGTAAAACACAACAACGTGCTGAAAAAAATTAAGTTCAATGCTTCCAAGCATGCGTCGACTTGATTCTGAGCATGCCTGGATTTTTAACCGATGGTTGTGCCTACTAACGATCATTTTTTTCCCATCGGTTAGGAATCCATCGGTTAAATTTAAAACAAGATTGCTTTTTTTTAACCTATGGATAAATAACCGATGGAGTCTACACACGATCGGTTTTGACCGATGAAAACGGTCCATCAGACCATTCTCATCGGTTTAACCGATTGTGTGTACGCGGCATAAGTGTTTTAAAATCTGTGTTACTGGGCAGATCACTAGGTGAAACAGAGGGAAAAAGCATAAAAAATTAATACTAATGCAGCCACTACATCTAAAGTTGAGTACACACTGTCCAAAAATCGGCCAGTTCTGCAAGAATCCACCAAATGTTGGTGTGTACAGCAGTCTAACTACCAGCTTTTGACAAGGAACATGATTGTGACGGGAGGGCCCGTGGAACCCAGAATCCCTTGGAAAGTATGGGATACCCTTGTTTCAGCTCCCCCTGCATCTCGTATGTCAAAGTTACCCTGTGTCTATTAGTGGCACAGGGTGAGCAAAAAAATAATGGACATTAAGAATATGTCTTGGATTACTTAAAATGGGACTGTAATATTTATCCACAATATCTCCCAGGAAATATGCCATATTAGAAAGAGTGACTCATTCATACTGTTGGAACATATACTGTAAGGAGATGCTAATGTCATCACCTCCAGCCACCTGTCTGTCTGTTGTCTTCTATAATGTAAAGGAGTCTAGTGTGACTGCTCTGCATCTTATTGTTGCTTGTGCTAATTAACCCTGCAATTGTGTGAAGGTGTATTTATGATAATGTGTATTGTAGTTAGAGAGCTAGGAGACAGCAAGTCTAGGACCTGAAAAGTCATGCCTACGAGTCACCTATGCTGTCTAAAGCCCTGTACACACGATCAGTCCATCGAAAAAATCGAATCCAACGCGGTGACGTAAAACACAACGACGTGCTGAGAAAAATTAAGTTCAATGCTAGCATGCGTCGACTTGATTCTGAGAATGCGCGGGTTTTTAACCGATGCTTTTGCATACTAACTGTCGGTTTTGACCTATCGGTTAGGCATCCATCGGTTCAATTTTAAAGCAAGTTCTAAAATTTCTGACCGAAGGATAACTGACCGATGGGGCCCACACACCATCGGTTTGGACCGATGAAACGGTCCTTCAGTCCGTTTCCATCGATTTTGACCAACCATGTGTACGTGGCATAAGGGATTTGTTAATGAGCTCATGTTAATTAGGTCACAGGTGTATTTCCAGAGTAATATGAGCAGTCTTTTGACTGTGTATAAAACTTGTATTGCTTTCAATAAAGATATATTCCTGTTTGACCTTCAACATGGAGCTTTGTCTCGTATTTGGGGGAGAATTATTCATATGGGTTTCTTGTTCGGCTGGTTGGAGTGTCTGGTAGCTGCCTTTGTGTTCGGGAATGGAATGTCCTAAATGACTTTAACCCCTATCATACTCGGGGTGTTGTTACAATAATTAAAAACAAGCATTTGATGATCAGTGCTTACAGCCAAAGACTGATGATCAGTGTATTCTGGTGGGGAGGAGTCCCATTGTCAAAATACAATCGCACAGTGGGGAAAATCGCTGTACAGCGATTTGTTAGCTTTTTAAGTTTAACCCACAGGGTTGAATGAAAAAAAAAACATGCTGTGTGTACCAGGCATAAAGAGAAGGTAGGCTACAATATATTACATTTTTGGTTTTGGATTTAATACCACTTTAACCTAGATTGCAATTTCAACTGTTAAGATGTTTTATTGAATATTTCACAGTGACTTCCTACCTGAAGTGCTTCACATGGGTGCCATGACTCTTTGGTATTTCAGAACAGTTGAAATTTGAAAATATTTCCCAAAGAAAGATTTGATTTGTTTCCTCTATAGCTCATCTCCAGCAGAACATGTCAGAGCTGCACTTTGATAGAACATAAATATACATCATTTGTACTTTAAATGCAATCTGCTGTATATTTGTGTACTTTATAACTTTATAAATAAATCTGTTAGCTTCAAGATTTGCTTTCCCTCAATAAATGTTGCATTAAACATGAAATATTTTCTACTTGGGAATATTTGCAGTAAAACTATTTCTTGAATGGACAGTAAGGTTTCAAACAGACTGCAGTTAGTGAATTAAATTATACATGTGACAAAAAAGACCTTTAAAAGCATTTATGCTTATTGTACACTAAGTAGTTCTGAAAATATTTGTTTACAAAGACTTTGCATTATACTTTTTATTTTTTTCTATTATTCTTGATTTTCTTTAAGAGTCTCTAAATGTGCTGACGTTTTCCCCATTTACATTTTTTAATGTTGAAACATTTCACACAAGCAACATGGCACATTATATTCATACAATGCCATTCAATGAAAAAAATACACCCTTTCTAAACTTTTTTTTTTTCCATTAAATAATTTTTTATTGATTGTTTTCACTATCACTCAATTCTGCAAGTGATTCTAATTTATTATCACTGTTTTCTAGCTGCTCTAAAACCACTTTTGATGTAAAGTGACACTTTTTGGGTGCTATAGACAATCTCAAGTTTCCAGACAGAACGAACAGTATTTATAATATAAAACTACATGCAGGGCACTGGACAAGACATTAGGGACAAAAAAGGATGTGAAATTATTTCATACAGTAATGTAATCTGTAATATTACAGTGTACTGTATGTGTTATGTGTTTTTCACTTTTTGAATTTGATGCCGTGCTACTGAGGATGGCCAATGAGAGGCCGACACACGTTTAGAGGGAAGGAGCTAAATCTGTGACATCAGGTGAAGCACCGTGAGTCTATATCTGCGGTGAATGAGCTGATGTCTTTATATATGCTGTTTTAACCTCCCTGGCAGTATGATTCTTTCAGGTTTTAAGTGCTGAAAGCGGTACCATTATTTTGCATGGAAATTTGGCATTTTATATTGTAGGCCTGTAATTCTTAGGAATGTCTAGTAGACATCCCGGGTATGATAAAGTTTGAAACACAAAATCATAAATTATAATATAATAAATAACTATAAATAATTATAACAAATAATAATAATATAATAATAATACAAATTATTCAATAATGTAATCAAATCAAAAACACTGAAATTTGCTCAGTTGCAGAATTGTTGCTGTCATTACTTTCAGTGTTTGATGACAAATTTCCCCACAAATCGTTATCGCTCAATTCTGCAAGTGATTCTAATTTATTATCGCTGTTTTCTAGCTGGTCTAAAACCACTTTTGATGTAAAGAGGCACTTTTTGGTTGCTATGGAGAATCTCCTGTTTCCAGGCAGAAAGAACAGTTTTTATAATATAAAACTGCATGCAGGGCACTGAACAGACCACTAGGGACAAATAGGGTGTGTAACTATTTTATACAGTAATGTAATCTGTAAGTTTACAGTGTACTGTATGTGTATTGTGTTTTTACTTTTTTAATTTGGCGCCGATCTCCGCCCCCCCGTGCGTCGTAACGTCGCAGGGAACAGAGCTGGGCGGCACTCGGGCACTGTGAATCGAGCGTGGAGGACACAGCTCGCTCACACAGCGGGGAGACATAGCAGGATCCAGGGACAATGTAAGTAATCTCTGCCTGGATACTGCGATGCAATCCTGAGTCTGGCTCGGGGATACCGCTTACTGCTAATGGTACTGAAATTCCACCCCGAGCCAGACTCGGGATTACCGCCAGGGAGGTTAAAGTGTTTATCTTCTAAGTGTATCTTTTAGGTTGGGGGCTTTTAATAAATTTACAAACAGAGAGCACTAGGATTTACCACCATTAGGAAGTAAAGGAGAGTGATCTTGGAGGTTACAAGGAGTGATTTGTTTATGAGTATTATACTCATCTTTGAGGTGAGCAGGCACTTTAGCTGGTGGAGGTGTACACAGAATATCGATCCTTTTGAGGACGAACATACACAGTGGTGATTGTTCTGGAAGCACTGATACAGAAAAACTGTTTTCTTATTATTATTTGATTGAATTTTTATATAGTTTGGTTGCACAATGTACATTGATTAAAGGAACACTAAAGGTTTGTTTTTTATTAGATCAATTGATTGCTGTAAGCAAGAGCATTTAAATATCACTTACCTCGTTTTTCCTTTCGACCTCCAAAATACAGTAATCCAGGTTTGAAAATGCCATTTCCTGTCTCTCCTCTTCTTGCTTTCCACCAGCATCTGAGCCGTTTTGCATGGTGGAAAGCAGAATGTGCTCATCCCCTCCCTATGACTACAGCCCTGCGTGAATATGCTCTCTTATCCCTCACAGGCATGGAGGCTAAGCCTAATGGGAACTGTAGTTCCCATTAGGCCGTGATGTAGCAAGAATGAATGCGTACCGCAAACCAGGAAGTCAGTGAGAATAATGATTCAGGAGTGACAGAGGTGAATAAAATAGCTCGATTTCAACAGGTATCAAACTAGTTATAATGCAAAACATTACTTTTTACTTTATCAGCTACTGTCAGACTTTAATTTAAGAGGGAAATATTTTTGTCTTTACAACCCCTTTAAGGAATATATTCTGATTAACATTCAGTTTTTTATATATGGTTTATTGTGACATGGCGCTGCACTATTAAGAGAGTAAGCTTCAGTTAGAAGCTGATTGATTACAATACACTTCTGTGCAAAATCGGCGACACCTACTGTATAAACAAAAGTGACAAGTTTGAAAAAAAACCACAATATTTTTAACTTTTTGCTATAACAAATATCCCAAACAAATTTTTCCTCACTTTAGGCCGATATGTATTCTTCTACATTATTTTGGGTATTTTTTATTTTTTTTTGCAATAAGCGTATATATAGATTGGTTTGCACAAAAGTTATAACGTCTACAAAATAGGGGGATAGATTTATGGAATTTTTAATAGTATTTTTTACTAGTAATGGCTGCAATCTGCCATTTTTACTGTGACTGTGACATTGCGGCAGAAATCGAAAACTTTTGACACTTTTGGGACCATTTACATTTACATTTTGACAGCGATCAGTGCTATAAAAATGCATTGATTACTGTGTAAGGCCCCGTACACACGTCCGAGGAACTCGACGGGCAAAACTCATCGTTTTGCTCGTCGAGTTCTGTGTGAAGCCGCCGAGGATCTCGGCGAGCCAACTTTCCTCATTGAACAACGAGGAAATAGAGAACATGTTCTCTATTTGGCTCAACGAGGAACTCGTCGGCTTCCTCGGCCGAAAGTGTATACACGGTTGGGTTTCTCGGCAGAATTCAGCTCCGATCGAGTTTCTGGCTGAATTCTGCCGAGAAACTCGTTCGTATGTACGGGGCCTAAGTGTGACTGGCAGGGAAGGGGTGATCAAGCGGTTAAATGTGTTACCTAGGGAATGATTCTAACTGTAGGGGGATGGAACTCACAAAGGGAGGAGACCGATCTGTGTTCCTCTGTACTGGGAACACAAGATTGGTCTCCTCTCCCCTGACAGGACGTGGATTTGTGTGTTTACACACCCAGATCCACAGTCCTGCTCTGTTATCGGGCAATTGTGGGTGCCCGATGGACATCGCAGCTGCCTGTACATGCATCGGGAAGCTGATGATGTCAAAAAACGCATGCCCAGTATGGGAGATCCCTCCTGCGGACGTCATTTGACGATGGCAGGGATGGGAACTGGTTAAAGTGCTGCTTTCAGTGCTAGGCAAAAAACATTATGCAACCAATGAGAGAAGCTTTTGTTTCTTGTGCATTATGTCTGTCACTCAGTAACACGACTTAGGTATAGCACTAATGCCTAAGCTAGCAGAACTAATACTTAAACTAGCAGAATCACTAGTTAAAATGTTGGTAGCACTTAGCAACAGTTCAGTATATAGAAATATAGCAGCAGCATTGTTCAATTTCTTACTCTTGGAAATACACAATCAAAAATTACAATGAGCATTTTAGTAATTCTGAAGGTAAGAGATTACAAATAATCACCCCATAAATGAGCACTGCGTCTAAGAAAATCTCTTTGCTTTAAATTGTTAATTTAGCATTTTACTCTGTGGTTACTTTAAGCTCAGTATGTGCCATTGTAAGTCATCAGCTCATACTGCCTGCACTTATTTATTTTAGTTCAGCACAGCTGTACAGCTACTGATTAATGTTCTGATGTTCTATAGGAATAAGGAGTAGGGATTCCTAGAAATGCAGTGAAGTTTCACAGTCCATACATAACACTGCTTTTTGAAATACCGTATTTACAATTCAACAATGAAATGAAATTTCCTATGAATGTTTTACTGATTGTAGCTTCCGGTCTTACATAGCTTGTCCTGCTACCGTCTTGCTCCTGCAGGGAAGAAGCTCATATGGATTGTGGCTTACCAATCATGTAAAAATATGACAAATCTGCATAGGTGAATCTAGAATGAACAGCTTGCTACTCTTTTGTCTGATAAAAAGAACATTTTTCCACCCAGATGCATGTTTGATGTGTTAAAAGTGTCTCACGTTCTCTTCTATGTGAACATTCAGACACATTTTGGTAATAGATAATAGGAAATTTAAAGGGATGTATCATTTATTTTCTTTATTTTTTTTATGTTTTAAAAAAAAAAAAAAAAAAAAATATATATATATATATATATATATATATATATATATATATATATATGTATTAATCATATCTATCACATGTAATTTGTTTCAGTTTTTTTACTTGTATGCTTTATGTGAGCAGTGTTTTAGAAGTATCCTATATTTTTCATTTATACAAGGAGTTTTTTTTTCTTGTAAGTAACATTAAAATGTCAATGTCAATATAATGCCCCTTTTACCACTTCAGCCCTGGAGGATTTGGCTGACAAATCACGTTTTGCGATAAGGCACTGCGTCCCTATAACTGACAATTTACGTGGCTCCCAAACAAAATTGACGTCCTTTTTTCCCCACAAATAGAGCTTTCTTTTGGTGGTATTTGATCACCTCTGCGGTTTTAATTCTTTGCGTTATAAACAAAAATGAAGCCACAATTTAAAAAAAAAAACAATATATTTAACTTTTTGCTATAATTTAATATCCCCCAAAAAAATTCTACACATTTTTTTTGTTCCTCAGTTCAGGCCAATATATATTCTTCTACATATTTTTGGTAAAAAAAAAAAAAAAATAGCAATAAGCGTTTATTGATTGGTTTGCACTAAAAAGTTATAGCATCTACAAAATAGGGGGTAGTTTTAAGGCATTTTTATTAATTTCATTTTTTTTACTAGTAATGGAGGCGATCAGCGATTTTAATCATGACTTCGACATTATGGTGGACACATCGGACACTTTTGATGCTATTTTGGGACCATTCACATTTATACAGCGAACAGTGCTATAAAAATGCACTGATTACTGTATAAATGTGACTGGCAGGGAAGGGGTTAACTACTAGGGGGCTAGGAAGGATTTAAGCGTGTCCTAGGGAGTGATTCTAACTGTGTGGGGGTGGGGCCTACTGTGACACGACACTGATCACTTCTCCCAATGAGAGGGAGCAGACGATCAGTGTCCTGTCACTAGGCAGAACAGGGAGATGCCTTGTTTACACAGGCATCCCCCGTTCAGCCGCTCCGTGAAGTGATCGCGTTACACCGGCGGACATCTAGTCTGCGGAACGGTCACGGAGCTCGCGGCAAGGACCCACATGGCAGCAAATTTAAAGGGACGTACCTGTACGCCCATTTGCCTGTCCGTGCCATTCTGCCAACGCAAATGTTCGTACGGCAGTTGGCAGTTGGTTAACTAATAAATCCTTCAAAAAACTAATTTTAACTTAAGTATAACATACTTTATACAAAATATTTTAAGTGAAAATCCTAATACTACTTTCAGCCAGTTTAGCATTACCCAAAGTGGGCATTAATTTCCAGGGCAGTGTTCTAAAGTTTTCTGCTGAATTTGCCTATACACTGAAAGGGCTCATTTGATTTGTCGATTTACAAAAGGCAAATAGACTGAGCATTTTCACAGGTGCAATTGCATTCTGCAAGTGCTGTTGTGCCAGAGCTTAGTAAATGATACTTCACTTTAAAGCTTCACTTTATAACGAATACCCAATCAGGTGCATGATAAAAAAAAAAAAACAATAAAAAAAAAAAAAATGTTTCATTGCACATGGTTGGGTGCTGGAAATAAGCAGAACTTTACCACATTTACTAATAAAGTGCATAGGGGTTTATTTACTAAATCGCAAATCCACTTTGCACTACAAGCGCATTGCAAATTGGAAGTGAAGTACATGATTGGATGATAAATTCAGCAGAGCTTCCCCTCATTTCAGCTCTTCCCCTCAGGTTTTTACATCAACTGTACTTTAGTAAATAAACCCCTATGTGGTTGATTTACTAAAGGCAAATCAACATTGCACTAGAAGTGCACTTGGAAGCACAGTCACTGTAGATCACTTGTAGTGAAAAGTGGATTTGCCTTTAGTAAATCAACCCCCATGTGACCATGCACAAATAGGCATTTACAGACAGAAAAAATCACCAGTGCATTCAGGAGAGGAGCTTTTGGGCAGAAAAAAAATGGCATTCACTCTAAGTGCATGTAGATGCATTTGAGCCAGACTCGCGATTGCATCGCAGTATACAGGTGGAGATTACTTACCTTGTCCCTGGATGCTGCGATGTCTCTGTCTGCTGTGTGATTGAGCTGTGTCCTCCTCGCTCGATTCACACAGTGCCCGAGTGCCGCCGAGCTCCGTTCCCTGCCACGTTACGACGCACGGGGGTGGAGATCGGCGCCAAATTCAAAAAAATAAAAACACAATACACATACAGTATACTTACAGATTACACTACTGTATAAAATAAATACACATCCCCTTTGTCCCTAGTGGTCTGCCCAGTGTCCTGCATTCACTTTTATATAATAAAGACTGTTCTTTCTGCCTGGAAACTGTAGATTGTCCATAGCAACCAAAAAGTGTCTCTGTATGTCAAAAGTGGTTTTAGATCAGCTAAAAAAACAGCGATAATAAATTAGAATCACTTGCAGAATTGTGCGATAGTGATTTGTGGGGAAATTCGTCAAACACCGAAAGTAATAATTTTTATTATTATTATTATATTATTATTTGTTATAATTATTTATAGTTATTTATTATATTATAATTTATGATTTTGTGTTTCAAACTTTATCATACCCGGGATGTCTACTAGACTCTTGTTTGGACAGATTTAAGTGAGTTATTCCTAAGAAATGCAAGCCTACAATATAAAATGCCAAATTTTCATGCAAAATAATGGTACCGCTTTCAGCACCTAAAATCTGAAAGAATCATAACGCCAGGGAGGTTAAAGGGGTTGTAAACCCTTATTTTTTTTAACTAACAAACTTGTCATACTTACCTCCAATGTACAGTTAATTTTGCACAAAGTGGGCACAGTCCTCCTCTTTTAGGGTCCCTCAGTGGTGCTGGTAGCCCCTCCCCACATCGAGTGTCTACATTGGAAAATTGCTTTCCTTGGTGGACACGCGTGCAGGCGTGCTCCCTAGTCCCGCATCTGTGTCCATTTACACAGAATGTAGCACTCGGCCCCGCCACCGGTGTCACGTCATTGGATTTGATTTACAGCAGTGGGAGCCAATGGCTGCGCTGCTATAAATCTATCCAATCTGGAAATGAGACACCAGCTACAGATGGTGTGCTTGTTCCCCGCCGGAAGATGAAAGCGTGCAGGTAAGTAAAACAGGAGAGGGGCTGCATCACAGCAGAATGGTTTTCACCTTAATTCATAGAATGCATTAAGGTGAAAAACCATGAGGGTTTATAACCCCTTTAAGTATCTTTTCTCCTACATTCACAGGAGCTGAGCAATCACTCAGTGCGCATGAGGCCTTAACTGTAATGGTCATCATAGACAAAGACATTGGAGTTGATTTACTAAAACTGGAGAGTGCAAAATCTGGTGCAGCTCTGCATATAAAACAATCAGCTTTCATGTTCTTTTGTAAAAGCTTAATTGAACAAGCTGAAGTTAGAAGCTGATCGGTTACCATGCACAGCTACACCAGATTTTGCACTCTCTAGCTTTAGTAAATTAACCCCATTGTTCACCACCAAGAACCAACTACCAAGAGTGGTAAGAGGTCGTCTATGTTTGTTTACCAATTTGAGTATAATGTGGAATACTGTCAGTGAACAAACATGTTATACTTACCTCCACTGTGCAGCTCATTTTGCATAGAGTGGCCCCCATCCACGTCTTCTGGGGTCCCTCGGCAGCTGTCTCTGGTCCTCCCCGCAACAACTTTCCCCCTTCATGTGAGCAAGCTCACATGGTAGTAAGTTATTGCGGGCGCGCTCCCGTTAAAAGCCAGCAGCTATAGCCGCTCACTGTATCACTCGGTCCCACCCCCCGGCGTGCCACATCATTGGATGTGATTGACAGCAGTGCGAGCCAATGGCGGCAAAGAGGATGTCGGGGTCGAGCGCCGCAGGTGAACGGACTCAGGTAAGTAAAATGAGGGGCTGGGGGGCCGGTATTGTCCGATGTTTTTTGACCTTAATGAATAGGATGCATTAAGGTGAAAAAACATGTACCTTTAGTGTCCCTTTAAATATTTGTTGTAGCAATCTTATTATGCATATTGTTTACATATGATGTTAACCACTTAAGGACCGCCTAACGCCAATATACGTCGGCAGAATGGCACGGCTGGGCACAATCACGTACCCGTACATGATTCCTTAAGCCCAGCCGTGGGGACACGAGCGCGCCGCCGGCGGCAGGCTCGCGACCCCGGTCCGAAGCTCCGTGACCACGCCCACGGGACCCGTGGACCCGAACGCCGCCGATGTCCCATGATCGGTCACCGGAGCTGAAGAACGGGGAGAGCTGTGTGTAAACACACCTTCTATGTTCTTCGTTGTGGCAGTGTCATTGATCGTTTGTTCCCTGATATAGGGAAGGACGATCAATGACGTCACACGTCCAGCCCTGCCCCCCTACAGTTAGAAACACATATGAGGTCACATTTAACCCCTACAGTGCCTCCTAGTGATTAACTCTTAAACTGCAATTGTTGTTTTCACAGTAAACAATGCATTTTTATAGCACTTTTTGCTGTGAAAATGACAATGGTCCCAAAAATGTGTCAAAATTGTCCGATGTGTCCGCCATAATGTCGCAGTCACAAAAGAAAATAGCTGATTGCCGCCATTAGTAGTAAAAAGAAAATTATTAATAAAAATGCAATAAAACTATCCCCTATTTTGTAAACACTATAAATTTTGCGCAAACCAATCGATAAGCGCTTATTGCGATTTTTTTACCAAAAATAGGTAGAAGAATACGTAACGGCCTAAACGTTTTTTTTATATATTTTTGGGGGATATTTATTATAGCAAAAAGGAAAAAATATTGATTTTTTTTCAAAATGGTCGCTCTATTTTTGTTTATAGCGCAAAAAATAAAAACCGCAGAGGTGATCAAATACCACCAAAAGAAAGCTCTATTTGTGGGAAAAAAAGGATGCCAATTTTGTTTGGGAGCCACGTCGTGCAATTGTCAGTTAAAGCGACGCAGTGCCGAATCGCAAAAAGGGGCCTGGTCCTTTACCTGCATATTGGTCCGGGTCTTAAGTGGTTAAACCTTACATATTGCCTTCTTCTTACTGATCCCTGTATTACTTGCTCTGGAATTCCTATGCAGAAAAGCAATTGCATGTGATTTCAGTACAATTTCTTAATAATTTGACAAGATATAAGGCACATTAAGTAAAACAAAGGGTTTCTCTTTTCCAGATTTAATTTTAGTTCAAATACCAATTTTTTGTAGAGTAAGCAAACCAGGTTTTTCATTTTGGCATATTGTTTGAAACAATAACATCTCTCTGAATTCACTCTATTTCAGTTGTAAACCTCTAGAAATCTCTGGCGTTTTTTTTTTATATATTGTGTTTCATAATTCATACATTTGAGGACATTGCGTTTGCTTCCAAACAATTTTTTTCATATACAGTACTTAGTAGCTCTGCCTCTGATCTAGGGAAGTTTTACAGTTTGAATGTAATTTGTCTTCGGCATCTTCCCCGGTGTGCCTTTTCTCTATGACCATTTACATTCTGTGCACATTCACTATTGCTCTCTCTAGACTTCCTAGTGTGTTTGTCTACTTATCTTAATATCAATAGCTGTCTCATTTCTCCTCATCTACTTCTATGAGTTACTATTCTCTATTGGTGGTGGCACGTGCGAGGCTGGCACATAACTTAACATGGCATTAACTTGAAATATTTACTAAGAAATAGATCTATTATTTACATAAGCATTTGAAGAAGAAATACATAGCAAAAGAACAGTTTATGTCTGCCTTATGCAAACACACATAAGGCATAAAACTGCTCTCTAGTTTTTATTTCAAGTGGCATTACACATTGACCTTTTTTTTCTATTAACATTATCTCCCTTGTATGCTGCTGTAGATAACCGGTGTCTCTACTGCATTACCTTTCCTGCTTCACAGTGGATACTATCTATAGTATTTCAGCCATGAGAAAATAGTTCTTTCTTATTTTTTGGCATGACCATTAAAACACTGTCTAAAAAAGTAAATTGCTAAACAACAATTCTGTGAGGCAGATTTCTCACTCCGGTAAACTGTCAAGCTCAGTGAATTGTAAAATTAGCATTTTTGCCTGGGTCTTTATCATACCATTTTAAAAACAGATACTAATGCAGAGGCATGACACACACACACACACCCTCTGTAATGTGTATCTATGTATACTTTGTTGTACAGAGTGATTCAATTTAGCTCCTTGAATGAACAGCTGACCCTATCAGAATCTACACGCCTGCATACATTTCTATGTCAGATATTTTGCAACAGTTTAATTAAAATAAATAAATAATGCTATTTTTTTTAAAACAAATTCAGTTCTGTTTTAGGAGACACAAGCACTTAAAGTAGACCTGCATGCAATAAGTGAGGATTCCATTTGTTATAGGGAACATTTAAAATGTTAATTGTGCCTAAGCTGTATCCTGAAATATGTACGCTATGCCGCCATACCTTACCTGCCGTTCTTTCAAATCCTCAAAGATTTTACGCCGTAAGTTAAGGCGGCGTAGTGTATTTCTGGCAGCGGAATTCAAATCGGCGATTAGGGGGCGTGTTTCATTTAAATGTAGCCCGTCCCCGCGCCGAATGAACTGCGCATGCTCCGTTTCGAAATTTCCCGCCGTGCATTGCGCGAAATGACGTCGCAAGGACGTCGTTTTTTAAACGTAGACATGACTTATGTCCATCCCGATTCACGGACGACTTAAGCAAAAAAAAGAAAAAATCAAATTTTGACGCGGGAACGACGGCCATACTTAACATGGCAAATCTAACTATACGCAGCAAAAAAGCAGCCTTTAACTATACGCCGGAAAAAGCAGACTAGGGACGATGTAAGAGAATGCGACGGCCGCGCGTACGTTCGTGGATCGTCGGAAATAGCTAATTTGCATACCCGATGTGGAAAACGACGCAAACTCAACCCAGCGGACGCCAAAGTATTCCATCTACGATCCGAAGGCTTACGAAGCCGTACGCCTGTCGGATCAAACCCAGATGCCGTCGTATCTTGGTTTGAGGATTCAAACTAAAGATACGACGCGGGAAATTTGAAAGTACACCAGCGTATCAGTAGATACGCCGGCGTACTCTCACGGTGGATCTGGCCCTTTGTGTTCAATTACTCATGAAATATAGCAGTGCACTTCTGGTATGT